>NW_022989982.1:0-377792 GCF_902827175.1 Gymnodraco acuticeps | reverse complement strand
AGCTTGCTTTATCTTTGAGAGCCATGTTTGCTCCCCGTGAACTTGCCGCTCCTCTCGGATGTTTCCCAGGCCGCATTCGCTTCATCCGACAGAGATGAGCGTGTGGTATTACAGCTTCATTTTCCGCAACAAAAACACTGGCACACACGCAATCCTCCACCCCATCAGTTTGAACCTCTCCAAGCAGGTCAATTGTCCCATATTTACCACATTTTCATGTTTGGGGAGTTTGAGCTATCAATGTTGTTTTTCACGATAGCTTGATGGGGATTACAGCGAGCCGCATTTTGGCACAGAACGGTGAGCATGGATCTAGAAACAACAAAATCAATCCTCCAACAGCACAATGGATGGGAGAGGCTACAATTTCAACATAGGTTTTCTTCAGATTGCATTGAGACAACGGGAGAGAGAGGAAGTTACAGAGAGACAGTTTACAGAGCGGTTATTGGAACAAATATTACGTTAAAGTCTGCAGAAACTCAGAACGTGTGTACACGCACAGTCGCCAACACTTTCTTGCACGTTAATAATTGTATTACTTGGGGGACCGAAGCTAAATAATTCTCAGCATGGGATAATACAATAAAGAAGACCATTACCTGAGTGTTACCAATGGACAGTGTGCTCTTAGGAGGGTAAACTCCTAATAGTAGAAAGTATATAACATAACAGACAGCATGCAGGCAGTAAGGCAGTGCTGTGCAATCATTTAAAATGTACGGACTTCTCTTAGTATTACCTTGGTTGCATTGTGTTTCACTTCATCCCAATGATTCGGATGGATGTTCAAGATATTCATCTCTAGCTATTGTTGTTTTTTCACTGCAGTTTTACAAGCCAGTAAAACCCTGCAGACAATAATGTGCCTTTTTCACTTTGGATGTTCTCGAAGCCTTTGTATGCTACATATCTAATACTTTAACACATTTGTAAAGCTTGTATTGAACTCACTATAAGTTGAATTATATTTACATAAAGAGTTAAGACCTGTTCAATTCAATTCAATTCAAAACCTTTATTTATCCAGGTAAAATCCCATTGATATCAATGATCTCTTTTTCAAGGGAGACCTGCAGCAGTAGGTTCCACAAGAAGACATCAAAACAGAACAACAATAGGACATCATACTGTTAAAATCACTGTTGTTTTTAAAAGGAAAATCTAACTCCTAAGTGATTTGCAAACCCAATTTCAGCCCATATTTTCTCCATTTACTGGTTGAGTTGTTCATCGATGCTTTCGATTTAACATGCTGGCGTCCTCACCACTTTCTCTCATTTCCTGCAACTGTGACAGGTGGAAATGACAATGTTTTGGCAAATTGGGCATTCAATATGCAATTTGCATCACTTCTTCCCCGCTGTGTTGCTTAACTTATAAAGCCCTCTCCAATTATCTTTGGGTGAAAACAAAACAAAGTCGTTGTTTTCATTAAAAAAACGATCTGTCAATCAAACCCTGCCTTTTTTTATCCACATGTAGGTCTTCCTTTGTGTATAGTGTATAAGCATGTAAGTGAATGTGTGTAGCTCTGTGAATGTTGAAAAAAGAATGTGTGATTTTATTGGACTACTTTGAGGAAATCTCCTTTTCTCAGTTTTGGTGAGATGCTTTGTTAAAGTGCTGCCGGAATCAAAGTGTGTCTCTGTCTGTCTGGTTCTGTGCAGAGAGTTTGGGTGGAGAGATCCGGAGCTGCCAGAGGTGATCCAGATGTTACAGCATCAGTTCCCATCGGTGCAGTCCAACGCTGCTGCCTACCTACAGCATCTCTGCTTCGGAGACAACAAGATCAAAGCCGAGGTTTGTGTCTGTGTGTGTTTTCAGTGTTGTGTGAGTATTTGATCACTAACAGTGTAGTAGAGATGGGAATAATCGTAACATGGACGATCAAAGCCCTAAAAGGTGTGTATAAGTGAATCACTTATTTTGAGTTCAAACTCCTTGGGCTGTTTTGCATTTACCGTAACATTCGCTTCCAATAAATAGTTCTTCAACTTACAATTTGTTACGATTCTGTATGATGAAGCATGCTGCAATCTCCATCTCTAAGCTGTGCCATCTATTGAGTAGTATCTATAGTGGCAGTGAAGTTCAATTAGTCCCAAAGTCACTAGTGTGTCTCTCAAAAGTAAATTAGGAGGGAAGCCCTGTCGGAAAGCTCTTATAAACCCTAGCACTGCTCTAAAACAATGGCACACACACACACACACACACACACACACACACACACACACACACACACACACACACACACACACACACACACAGACACAGACACAGCATCCAGAATATGTTTCTTCATCCCAAAACAAATTCAGTAGAGTTGGTCAATAGATGATACAGCATCCTCAATGTGATGTCACGTGGCTAAAGTGCTCATTCATGCACATACAAAGGAACAGACACCGGAATGACGTGCACCAGTGGCGTGCATGTGGGTGGGCACGGGTGGGGCCCACCCACATGCACGTCTGGCCCACCCACAGCCAATCAGCGCTTCATAGCGCAGAACCGGGAAGCCCAGAAGGAAGTGCCACAAACTGCAGTTCATCTGCTTACCATGCTGCGAATGGATCTGGCCCTTCGTACATCCAGGACATGGTTAAACCGTACACCCCAGCGCGTGCACTACGCTCTGCATCAGCCAAACGACTCGCTGCGCCCTCGCTGCGAGGGGGACCCAAGTTCCCATCGGCAAAAACACGTAGGGTTTGCTGTCCTGGCTCCAAGATGGTGGAATGAGCTCCCCATTGACATCAGGACAGCAGATAGCTTGCACATCTTCCGGCGCAAACTGAAAACTCATCTCTTTCAACTCCACTTCGAGCGATAGAACTATTAACGAAGCACTTTTATACTAATAAAGGACTGGCTTACCTAAAGCCAGTTGAGTAGCACTTGAAATGTTTGGCTCTATGAAACCTGATGTACTTATATGATTCTGTTTTCTTCAAGGTTGTGTCTTCCTGGTCGAATGTACTTATTGTAAGTCGCTTTGGATAAAAGCGTCAGCTAAATGCAATGTAATGTAATGTAATCTAGTGGCCGACAGGGGATGGATGCAAAAAGGAGCAATTCCCATAGACCCCCATGTTAAAATGCCCAACTTTACAGCAGAAATAAACATGTTTCTAGCCTGGATCCAGTAAAACTTATTCTGGATATAGTTAGATTCCACCTTCATGACAATGGAATAGGGAGTCCATTTTTTTACCATGAGTTGTTATAGTAAGTAAAGTAATGAGTAGTGAGGTATGGCCCCAGCTCAGATTACAGTTGACCACAGAGGCAGCTCGGCAAACTCATCTTCAGCATCATTTACTACTGCCCCAGACTAGTGTTAATTTCGTCAGCTATTTTTTTATTTAGTTTTAGTCTTAGTCCTGTGTTAAATTTCCTTTTTAGTTTTAGTCATATTTAGTCACCTTCATCCTGTTTTTATTTAGTCAAGTTTTAGTCGACTAAAGGTCTGAGCATTTTAGTCATATTTTAGTCAAAGAAAACTAATTATTTTAGTCTACTTTTTGTCAATGAAAACTGTCTTTTTTAGTCATCAGATTATATAGAACATTTCAGTCAAACTAGTCTAGCCAAAACCAATAATTTGTCATTTTAGCATATATAAATAAATAGGATTATATCTTGTCCTTATTTGATGAAAAACACAGGTTGAATGATGAAGCAGCTTTGCAGAGAGTATCTGCTCAGGTTTGTGGTGTTTTTACCAGCTGTGTTTTGGCCACATTGCTTCCCTTCTGATGAAACAATGCATTCGCTTTTTTTCTCCGCCTCATTGTAGCGAAAATGGGCCCAAATATCACATTGTTTCTTTCTCCCAAGCAGTGGTGGCTTTAGACTTTTTCGTTGTCAGTCATTTTGACGGACAGGATCGTAACATTTCCGTCATAATCCATTATTATCCGTCGAGTGCACAATTTATCACTCACTCGCGCTGACGGGGGGTATTCGGTTAACGTGAGTGCGACCACTGCTCCCAAGCCCTGTTGTTGCCATTTTATTTTCTGTTGAATAAGGTTAGTTAGACCATGAGTTAGACCCGAGTCTTCCTGACAGTTCACATTGTGCCGCTGCCCGGTGTAATTCAAATCTACCGCCGCACAGACACACAGCTGCTGCCCTGCCGCAGCACCGGAAATGGAACTGCTGGGAGAAAAACTGACTATCAGAGATGTAACGTTATCTTTGATAATATTTCGTCTCCTCATTTTTCGTCAACGAAAGTAAAGAGAGATTTTGGCATAGTTTTTATTTAGTAAACTACATTTTCGTCTCGTCACTTTTCGTCAACGATATTGCATGTTGATTTCGTTACAGTTAGTGTTTACAGCCGTCGGTGCCGTCTCGTCATCGTCTCGTTTTCGTCATGGAAAAAAAGGTCGTTGACGAACATATTTCGTCATAGTTTTAGTCAATGAAATTACCCCAGACACACACACCGTACTACACACACAAACAGTAACCTTGTGTGTACTAAGCACACACACAAGCCCATTGACATGTCAGCTCATGCATCCCCTTTAGCCACACCAAAACACAAGCACACACACACACACACACTGTCAGACTAAAGTTCAGTCACATCAGTAATTCATTTTGTGTAGCAGCCTTGTCGATATCCATTTATCCAACAGACCGGTTGAAGGGAGAGGAACGTGCCCCCTGTGTCACACCCCCACCCTCCCCTCTCTTTCTTACACACATCTACTTTTTTTACTTCACACATCATATATCACTCTCTTCCTATCCCACTTTATTTTGTTATCAATGGTTTTAATTTCTCCTCCCATCTTTTTAGGACGTGAATAATGTCCTTTTTGTTTTACAGCGGACCTGCTTGATTATACACAGAGCCCTAGAGAGATAAAGGGCTCTGATTATACAGTGTAGTATCAATACAGGAATGTTAAGTTCAATTGTATTCTCAGTAAGAATTGCATTTTATATTACGGTAAGAAAGCCAATAATGTAAAGTCAATATGTTTACAGAATGTTGTTTTTGATTTGTAGAGCGTGAACTGTGCAATCTGCAAGCTTTGAATATCTGTACAACAGGCATCAGCATGAAGGATGAAAAAAGACACAGCAAATGATCCGTAGCAAACACTGTAATAATATTGCATGCTTCTCCCACTTTTTACACATTGCAGACCATATTTTCCCCTCTGATAACTGCGTACCATTCTGAGTGTTTAAAGATAGAGAAAGCAAAAGGAATGGCTTAGAAACCTTGTGTCAATTCTCACCACCTATAAAAGAACATGCTGAGTAGTTCATTAGGCACTGCTTTGATAAAAAAAGTATCCTTTATTGCCTTTTCACAATTTGCAGAGACATATTCCAGTGAGGAAAACTGCCTTTCATCTTTGTCAAGCAAAAAGTCCTAATCTCTTTTATAACAGCTTAACTAGCCTTCAGGTGACCTTCAGTGAATAAGTCTGTTTTCACCTTGGGTTAGTGGTCTAGAGCATTTAGAGTTAGTGTATCCTTATAAGTTACTCATCCATCATCTTCCTCAGCAACATTTCCCTTCACTATCCATAACCTGGTGACAAAAACACTCTTTGAAATGGGTCTTCATCTGACTAATTGGTCATATGTTAGTATGAAACTACTGGGGACCACCCACTCATCAAAGTATACACACAGACTGGGATTAATAAGCACATATCCCTATCCCCTGCTGAGGAGAGAGTTGTGTTTGTGTTGCCTCTGTGGTCGTACTCTTTAAACATCAGAGCCTCTAGTGTATTTATTGAGGTAGGTTTTCTCCGGTACTGCTGAAAAATGAGCTGCCTCAGAACAGTGTTATTAAACTATAGGTTAATACTAAGTTTGGCCCAGTTTAGAAGTCTCCAAAGGGAAATGTTAGCAAAGAGCCAAGAACCCAATTAGCCCAAGGTGGAAAGCTCTTAAATGCAGTTAGCTCGAGGCTAAGTGTCAGGTAAAAACAAAAGCTCTTGAGGTTGTCTTGTAGCTCACCTGGTATTGCGGCTAAGTTTGAGTCAAGTTTGAATCTGAACCAGGCTCGTTTGCTTAACCTTTCTCCGTCTAAACTAAACATAAATGAAATTAAGCGAAACATTGTATTATTGATAGCCATTATCAAAGGTAAATTAAATATAGAAAACAGGGCTTTCCCAAAAGTAGGTAAGGTGACTGCCATGCCAAGAGGCGTTGAGGCCCATGCATGAGTGTGCATGGCAGATTTCACATGTCCTCACACCCACTTCTCACTCTCAATATGTGCTGCTGATTAATGCTGACGTTCCATATGTGGTGAGTCACTTTTCAGGCTTCATATGCCACCAACCCAGGTATGTGTCACCGCTTTTTGTTCCACTGCCAGATTTGATGCCGGCAGCACACCTGATTCCCACAATCCCCGCTTTCACCACTGCTAACTGTTACCACGGCAATGCTGTCGCTATGGGTTACCAACACCCGTGGCCGCCGCGGAACAGTGGGAGACAAAGACAAATCAATCTGCGCTCCTAATCTTCTTTGCATGGAAGACAGGAACAGACTCAGCGGTGTTGGCAAGCCTTGTAGGTAGCTCAGAGGCAATACAAAGCACTATGGCTTTTATGGAATAACAGATTAACTGTGACACAAGCTTAAAGAGGAGAGGGGAGAAGGAGAGATCGGTACAGGAAGAAGGGAAGGGGAGCAGAGGTGACGACTGGAGGGCATGAGAGGTACAGCGAATCAGGCTGAGAAAATTGTGAGGCCAATGGAGCAAGGTTAGTTTGCCATTCATTGCCTCCCTTAATCCATTTTAATTGAAAAGATAAGCAAACTCGATAAACTCCTGCTGTGTCATCAAACACCTCCATCCTCTCCATGCCCTCCATCACTTCCTTACTCTTTTTCTTTCTTTACTTTCACACTCATTTTCTTTCCACACCTGCCTCGCATTAAGCATTTGTTTTCACTATGAATAAATCAAAGTTGAAAATACTTATTGTGCGCTCTTCTTCTCATTTCTCTGTGGCTTACCCATGCCAGATGTGTGAGGTTTCCACAGGAGACAAAACAACGAGTGCCAGTGATAATCACGGGACAAGGCTTGGAAGAGGATTCAGTGCACTTTACTGTTCCTGTCAACATGTCTGCACGGTACACTCCACCCATCTGGTGCTTCACGATTAAACAGACACCAGGAATTATTTTCCACTGTTTAATGTACCAGGTCTGGGGGAGAACATGCAGAGAAATAAGAGGGTTTCAAGGAGCACGATTACGCAGTTAACTGTGAAACACTTTTTTCCAAGTTATCTGGATGAGTAACTCTGTCGCAGTACTCCAGAGATTCAATAAAAGTGGAAATGTGAGAAACATGCTCTCTCTCTGCTCTCTCTCAATCTCTATTTCTCAAACACACACACACATGCACACTCACACACACACACACACACACACACATAGAAACACGCACACACTAGTTGCTCTATCCGTGCTGGATTTAGTCTCCTGGTGATCACAGCCTGTTTCTGGTGATTAGTACTACACCCCTGTTGATTGGACAAAACACGGCTGGCTGTAAGCTCTCTGGCCCCCTAAGGCGAATGAAGATCCCCACTGTAGAAAGGGATGTGGGGGGGGGGTTAAAAACCACAGCATAGAGAGAAGGCAGTACGTGTAACACCATAGGGGTGAGGCATAATGGGTAACACCAGAATGCCCTCATTGTGATCCCCACTGTGCTCACAGAATCAGGATAAACCCATTAATCTGCACTGATTTGCTTGTTTGTTTCCCTCTACTCTAGTGTCTCTTTTTGTGTATGTAAATAGCAAATAAAGCAACACGTAAAGTCTATAATGCAACCAGAAGAGACAGTAGTAGTAGAGAATAGGGAAATACCCGCTCGCTTGAACAGAAAAGTGCTTGCTACAGACAGGCTTTTATAAAATACATGAACATAATATCCCTAGTCTGGTGAGGGTGCCATTATGAGTGCCGGCACATTTCTTGACAGCTTTCTTGACTTTTGGGGGAGTCACACAATCCATTAAGCTTTCTCCTCTTTGGTTTCAGCATCTGTTTATATACTTATTCGGTAAAAAAAATAACATTGATAATTAAGGCTTGCATTTTGTAGATTGCACCTGCAACATTAAGTTTATAGCCTGATAATCACACTGAATTACCATTTAGTTTTCACTTTATTCATTGATATTCGAGATCCAGATGGAACCAGCAGTTTACTACTTCACTAATGGAACACTTTTACAAGGCCTTACATTTCCTCAGTGTATCGTAATTATATGTATAAGATAATATGGTACTTTATTGATCCCAATTTGGGAAATTGTTTATTTTTTATTAAATTACATGGTCAAATCGTATGGTCTGCAACTTGACCTAATGAGCAATATAAACTGGATTCACTTTCTAAAAGGTTGTCTGTTATATTAGAGGAGTCGATGATGGATTGATACTATTAGTGTGTGGAAGATATTGGGTCGTAGCTGTTATCATGTGTTTTTATTATCAATGTATTTATATAGATGTATTTGTATTAAAGTTTAATATCTCTAAACTATAAATATTATAATATTTACAAAATGTATTGAATTATACGATTCAGAACTAGTGTGTATGTATTCTTTATATTTATTATACATAACAAGTCACCAGCATGCTCTCTTCTTTTTAACATTTTCAAATGTTTCTAGGGATTCCATTTCATGTTTTTAAAGCTAGGATAGACGCTATACAATCAGAAAATATTGGTGTCTGTAAATGCTACTAGTATACAAACTTACATATAATGTCCTTTGTTTTCTGTCATGTTTGTATTAATGTTTGGAACTAATTGAAGCAGGTCACCATTGTAAAAGAGGTCTATGATCTCAATGGGTTTTATCTGTATAAATAAAGGTTTTGAATTTGAATTGAATTGAAAGGGTAAAGAGTTGGGACCACAAATGCCTCTTTATTATTTATTATATACATACATAAATCATACACAAAACTTCCCCATTATGCATGGTGCATTTTTAAAATCGCACATCTTATAAATCACTTGAACCTTTGTTGTCTATTTGAAGAAGCAGTTGTGCATCCGAGCTATTTTCCTTTTCAGTTAGCAGAAGCCAAACATGTCAGTAGTGATGTGTTTATGCATGGTCATTGAAGGAGAAATGAACCAGACAACTGAAACAGAAAAATGCAGACAGGATGAAAACAAACAGATAAACAGACATCACATGAATTAAAATGGAGGAAGAAAAAGACGAGTTCAAATGGGAGATACTGAGAAGCAGGGTCAGAGACGCGTAGAGCTACAGACAAAAATATATTGCGTCATATTTTTTTAGATTATCAGCAAAGCTTGTGTTGCACCCCCCCACCCTCATCAGTATAATTAAGTGTCATTTTGTGAAACACATTCATTAGCTGTGTTATAGGATCTTTAATTAGTGCACAACGGGTTGTTAATCTGATTGGCAGGACTGAAGGGTACTGTAAGCCACACACACACGCACGCACACACACACACTTGACTGTACACACACAGGTAGTTACCTGCATAGACAACTGTTGGCCATTTTCCTGGTGTCTGGAAATGTATTTGATGATCTTTTTGTTGTTGTATATAATTTAATTTGTTTGTATCCTCAGATCCGCAGACAAGGAGGCATCCAGCTGCTGGTGGACCTGCTGGACCACAGGATGAGCGAGGTGCACCGCAGCGCCTGCGGAGCCTTGAGGAACCTGGTGTACGGCAAGGCCAACGACGAGAACAAAGTGGCCCTGAAGAACTGCGGGGGGATCCCTGCCTTGGTCCGCCTACTGAGAAAGACCGGAGATGTGGAAATCAGAGAGCTGGTCACAGGTACTGCGGCAAACGTACACCTCACATAACCTGCCTCGCATTTTTATGATGGGTTAGCTATTTTTCAGCAAGACTGCTGCTGCATTGCCTCGGGAGAGGTTATAATGGTGTACACATGTGTGTGTAATGCACACTTTTATGTGAATTAGTGGACATCATTTGATATGAGGTCCGGCTGCATATACACACACTATTGCACCAAATCTGCATCATTTTAGGCAACTAGATGAAATGATATCGATACCTTTCTTATCTGTTTTGCCTGTTTTTGTTAATTGATTTATCTAATTATATGTATCCTTCCTATCTGGTGAATCTACTAGACAACTGCATGACTTGTTACCCTTCTGACCTTTTATAAGTGATCTAGATATGGTAAATCTAAGACTTTAAAAACGTTTAAATGTAAAACTGCGGTAGTTATGAATCATACATACTTACACACACACACATACACACACACACACACACACACACAGGAGGCATACACACATTCCAAGCAAGAAAGAAGAGTGATGTTATATATTGGAGAATGTATAAATGTAATTCTGAAAGCATCTTCTTCACAAAAGGTTACTATTACTGTTCAGAGACCAAGGCTGTTCATCTTCAGCTCCTTCATATGCCAAACTATTTAACATTCAGACTCTCAGGCATAACTTCTGGAAAGAATGCAGCAAAAGCAGAGAGGCACTCAACTATTTTTTGAGCATCATTTCTCTTCAGAAATGTTTTGTTATGCGTCTTCTCTTTTTCTAACATACCTTTTTTTGCGTGGGGGCTGCAAAGAATCACAAGAATGTGTGTGCATCCCTACCAGCAAGTGTTGTGTTTTAGAAACACTGGTCAATCTTGATTTAACCTTAAGGCAATGAACAGAACAAATTATTCCACTAGACTGACTAGAGACATACATAGAGTAGAGCAAACACCCACACACAAACTTAGATGTACACATGCATTCACACTCAGATGAACAGTACTTATTTTGGAGATGCGCGCACATATCTGTGTAGGCAAAAGATGTATGGATTACATTTGGACACCCACCTACATAAGCAAACATACATTACATTAGCTGATCTCATTTGATCTCAATTTCTGCTGAAATATTAAGCAATATGCCTCCCACTAAGAATTTCATATTCAACTAGAGGCCCTTTAGTGCAGCAGCAAACACTAACACAGACTCACCGCTGCTTCTGCCTCAGGAAAGGTGATAATTTTGTGTGTGTGTGTGTGTGTGTGTGTGTGTGTGTGTGTGTGTGTGTGTGTGTGTGTGTGTGTGTGTGTGTGTGTGTGTGTGTGTGTGTGTGTGTGTGTGTGTGTGTGTGTGTGTGTGTGTGTGTGTGTGTGTGTGTGTGTGTGTGTGTGTGTGTGTTAATTTTAGGGTGAAGACTTGGTTAGGTTAGGTAAGATTAGGGTTAGGCATGTGTTGGTTATGGTTAAGGTTAGGATAAGTCTCCAGGAAATGCATGTAAGTCAATGTAATGTCCCCTGAAGTGATGTATACATGGTGTGTGTGTGAGAATTGTGTGTGTGTGTGTGTGTGTGTGTGCGAGAATTGTGTGTGTGTGTGAGAATTGTGTGTGTCAAATGTTGTTTGGGAACATGTGTCACAGGGTTCAGTCTATAAAGGCTAACATACTGTATGTGATACTTAGCAAGTCATCATATTTTAGCCCGTCTACCTTAAAAAGTGGACAGAAGAAAGACAGTTATTTTATATATCATTTTTTCCTTTTTTGTCACCCAATTTCTCCTAGTTGTATTATTCCTCCTACTTACAGTGGAGGAAATAAGTATTTGATCCCTTGCTGATTTAGTAAGTTTACCCACTTACAATGAAATGAACAGTCATTTCCTTCACTAGTGTATATGTCCTTATGTTGCTCTTTTTCTTCTCTCTGGTGTGTCCTCCATATGCATGCTGGCCTTCTTGTGGCTCCGTGTCTTGCATCACATTGGTCTGGACGGTATTTATCTGCACTTGTATCACCGATGTTTCTCGCTCTTTGCTCAGACAAAAGCCCTCTTGGTTGCACCAGGTTAGTCCTGAGATAAGAGACACGCGTGCACGCTGCTACAAGAGGATTGGACTTTCCCAAAGATAAAGTACAATCACGCTCATTCTCTCCTGCACACAGATATAGATTCAAACTGACACACAGAAACACACGTGCGCACAAAGAGAACTGAGATAAAGTCGGTGCAGCCCGCTCATGTTCAATTTGACTCCTGACCCCATTTTCTTCAGCTGAACAAAGCTCATCTTCAAGCGCCATCACTCACACACACACACACACACACACACACACACACACACACACACACACACACACACACACACACACACACACACACACACACACACACACTCAAACAACCATCCCAAAACGCATCTCACCCGCAGGTCACTTGCTCACTGAGGAGACCTGGCAGATAACAACAATGACAGGAGGCCAGTGAGGAGTTTTTTTGAATCTCTCTTTTAACCCCCAAAATACAGACAAAATAAAAAATTGATAGAATAACAGTGATTAATAGGCAGGATAAGTAAGATGGGCTGAAGGACCGATTGTGGAGGAAAGATGAAGATAGGAAGGGGAGAAAAATAAGGAAGTAGTGTTTTTTATACCGGATAAAGAAGCAAGGCAAGTTTATTTATATAGCACCTTTCAACACAAGGCAATTCAAAGTGCAACAATGTGCATCATTAAAATTCACATAGAATTCAGTGTTGATGCTTAGCTATAAGTGTCAGTGATGATAGTCATCAGACTTTGCCTTTAGGGACATTCTGGCACCTTAAAGAATATTTTAAAAGCTCTTAAGACACTGAAAAATTAAAACATTGCTTGGAGAGTGTTTGTAAGGAGTTTAACAAATTAATAAATTGCCCTTCAAGTCATACTGCATCAAATGTTGAGCTCTGACTTGTATAAATAGTCATGATGCACACAACCTCTCTCTTTCCCTGGCTCTTCCTGTTCCCTGCTGCTGGCTGACTGAATCAGCGTCATGCATACTCTCCCCTGTTGTCCGTTTACTCTGATACTTAACATTGAACTCCACATCTCAATTGCTTTCATGACAGTACAACTCTATTCTGAAGTCTATCTTCATTTGCCTGCTGGAAGACCCTGCTGGAGCTCTGATTTGCCATTAGAAACTCTTGCATACATATTCAGTAATTCAATTAGGAGTGTATTTGAGTGTCTTTGCCAGACTTAAAAGGCGAGACACGGCAGGCAAAGTACATCGTTTTTCAAGTACTGGTCAATTTTGAGATGTTGTGCTATTTTGATTCCATAACATGTTTTCTTTCAGGCTTTTGGAAGGAAAACGTACAAAATACACATTTAAGTGTTTATTTTACTATAGTTTGTCTATTTGCGTCTGTAGATTTCTCCTAAATTCACCAAAAGTTAGCATTCTAACGTAACATAAAGTACCGCGACCGCTGTGTGCACCATGTCAACAGAGGTATCGCTGGAAAGCTCCGTCTCTCCTGCACAATCTCATCGGATCCAAATATGGTCATTTCCTTTGTATCATCAACCAATCGTGAAAGCACAAAGGGGTCGTAAACCAAGAAACGAAATCTCATTGGCTGGTGTCAATTTCTGACAACGTGATTCGTTCAGATGCGTCACGTGGTGTGCTAAAACACTTCCTGGTTAGCTTTCAGCTAGAAATTGAAATCTCAAAATGCCAAAAGAACGGCGAAAAAAACGTTCACAGAGAAGACGACAACAATTGTCACTTGCACGAAGCAAGGTTATATAAAAAAAAATGACCCTGAACATGAAATACCTTCACGGAGTGCGTCGATGCGCAAGCTGTCATTCAAAGAACAGGAGGGTTTAGCTAGCGCCTCACTGTAATCTTTAAAGGTCGTTTTCTCAAAATGAGTTTTTTCTCCTACTCTGAGTTAGAAATTTCAACTTCAGTAGCACGTAGAGACACCAAACCTTCCAGTTATATTCCTATCAATATTATGAAGGCTTTTACCGAAGGGTTTGTTCATATATAATTCATAGCCTGAATTATACAACATTGTATACCTAAAAACATGGCGAAAATGGATATTTTAGGGCTGTTGACAGTATTTTCTGATTTATGGAATGATAAAAAGAGATATCCAATATCCCTTCTGTAAAAGCCTTAGATACTAATATGACTACAAAATGAAACAAGAATTTTGAATCTGGCTATATCCAAAGTTCAGATTTCGATTCCTGAAATGTGTTAAAATATGTGTAATGAGATAATGGATAATTTGCATATTTAAACATGCTATTTCAGAAAACTTGTAATACAAAAGACAATTGCCTTATTGTAAGTAATTAACTGGAGACATTTCTAGCTGATACCTTTAAGTTAAAAAAATTACCCTATTCACCTGGGGTGTCTCGCCTTAAGGGGAACATTATTAGAAAGTGTTTGGTTCTTTGAATATTAAACAACGTGAACATGTTCTAGTAAAACCGTAAAATACAAATATGGACCTGGCATGGTCATAATAAACCCTGTAATGTTCACAAGCCAAAAGTGGAGAAGGCTTTGCAAAAAGACAGATTCATCTACCAGATCATTTGCTCTTCTGCATGTATATGTGGCACAAAGGCATTAGATCTATTGCCAAATTACATTCCTCTCAGAGCTTGACCTTCACTACTAATTGGTGGCTAAATGATTTGAAAGCAATGGCAGTTGGTGTGGTTCATCAGGAGCAGTGGTGCATGCTGAAATGACATCAATAGACACAATCCTCAACGGCTGGGTTTAAAGAGAGTGGTTGTGCTCGAGTCATAACAAATCAGCCTCCTCATTACTGCCTGTGTTGTCAGCTTCGTCAAAGCCCTTCCCTATTCTCTGTGATTTAAGAATCTGTTTAGGACGGGGGAATTGAGACCGGGCATCATTTCTTTTTTTGGTGACCCGAAAAACCTTCCCTCAACAATTTACCCTATCTCCCTGACGGTTCTGAAGTTTAAATATAGACAAGCTTTATTGGCTTCCCTGGGTCTCAGTGTGAGGTAGATAGGACGAAGTCAAGGCTTCCGGGCCTGTCAGTCAAAGCGTGGTCGATGCCGAGGCTTGGGTGTCAATAGGAGATGCTATCCTTACTCATGGGCTCACCTTGAGGCAGTGGACCGTGGCACAGCCCGCTGCAGCGCCCGCCTGCTCCCAAAGGCTAAACTGAGAGGCAACTGCTGAGGAAATTGTTCAAAAGTGGAGCATTGGTGCAAACATCTTGAGTTATGTGTGCAATCTATTTTTCAAAACTGGGGACAAATGAACATTTTAGCTAATTTCAAAGTGCTGATTGATATTCCATGCATTGCACAGCAGTTTTGGAATGACACCAAGCTGATGCTGCCAATAACTAACCGACATAGTGAAGTAATACTGCTGCCATATTTTACTGGAATGTATTCACCTTTCCTTCTGTTCATTCAAGGCATCAATCACTGCTCCATGTCCAAATGCCCCCATTACTGCAGTATTTGCCAAAGCCATTTTAATTTAAGCCAAAGCTCGTAACATTCTTTATAAAATGCCTGAGGACAAAGCTCCATCACAGTCATTATGAGATTCCTGTGGGGGAACAGGATGCCCTCACCAGTTTGACTTTTTTCCGACTGCTGCTGCTATGCTATCAAATTGTTAGTGTCCTGCAGAAATGTCTCTGCAGCATTTTCACTGCGGGAGTCCCTGGTGGGAATGAAACCTCCACTATAAGCAGTGACAATTTACCCAAGATACAGGACCTAACCTAGAGCTGACAAATGTTTCCCACAAAGTGACTGCAGGACGGGAAGTTGTGTGACTCTGGGGTCAGCATTTGTTAACATGCTATCACCTATAATTTAATCTAAAATCAATATTTCTTTGTTTTATTTCTCGTTTACAGTTTTTTTGTACACACATTAGCTATGGTATTTGTCTTCTTTGGCATTTTTCTCATTACCGGGCTCTGACCCCACAGCTAACTTATTCACTTAGAGACACACAGATGAAGGCTGTTTAATAAAACATCGCCACTTGAGGCCTAACAGGTCTCACTCTCCCCATACAAGTCACACTCTCATTTATTCATGAATTCATGCAATCATCTCCCTATTTCCCCAAACCACCCAGCTCTGAGGAAACTGTCCGTCAAGCGTCTGAGGGGAACTCAGAGGAGGGAGATAGGAAGGAGGAAGCACACTTACACACTTACACACACACACACACACTCCAGCCTGATTTCATTGTCTGCTGGCTGATGGTATACTCTTAAGGACACTGGGCTTAGCGAAGCATTACAGATCTATGTTTCTAGAGCAGGCAGGTGTGAGTGTGAGCTTGTGTGTGTGTGTGTTAACCTTGAATTTGACCAATGTTAGACGGTGGCAGACAAAATGTCCTTGCCCTAGAAAACACTGAGGAGTCTATTCCTTTGTGTATCCTCCTTCTGTTAAAATATGTTTTTCATCTCCGTCTACGAAATAATGACATGACCACATCCCCTCACATCCATTGTGTTTTCGTTGGTTTTTGTCATGTACTGTACAGTATGTGCTTTTCTAGAGAAGCCAAAGGAGATATTACATGTCCGTGTCGCAAACACACATCCCTGTTTTGACCTGATTGCAATCACACACTGACAACCCTTCCCACTTGAGAAGTAGACCAACACAGTGAAAAGAGAGATACAAAGAGATGTTTGAAAGTGAAGTGTTCTGCCGAATATGTCTGCCATTGTGTGTTTGTTGATGGAGCTTTTACCTTGGTTTGAAAAGAGCCCATGAGAGGAAGGAGAGAGACTCGAGATGTGAAACAAGAGGCTGATTAGTGCCACGCTCCCACCCCCCTCACACACACACACCCATACAGTGTGAGCACTTGATTGCTGCCAAACAGCATACAAGGTCATCCTGTTATTATCACCCTCCTCTTCTTGTCCTCACATGCTTCTCTAACTCATACACACACATGCACACACAGATTGTCATGCCTTCTTTTTCTCTTTTTAACTTTTCCCACACTCACACTTTAATCTCTCTGTCTTGCATAGTGTCATAGTTTGGTCTCTGACTCTCTATCACTCCCATTATTTGTCAGTGAATGGATTTTTTACAATTTAGTTATGTCTCTAAACCAGAACATCTCTTTTAATTTGCCATTGTATAGAAGCAGGTCAAATGTCAATCCTATCTCCAAAGCAGCCTTCCTTTTAGCTTTATGAATTCTTGCTTCTTTTCAGTAGTGCTATTGTTCAGATGACAGACGGTATCTATATTCACTAATGGCTGTTCCCTGCCACCCTTCTGTTTCATTTGCGCTAGCATCTAACGAGACAGTAGATGCACATTGTATTGTGGAATGAACAGGACATCGCTCAGCCCGCTGACAGACTCTGTGAACATGGTCTATTGCACAGAGCACATTATGTCTAGAGTATTGACCATATTCTATTTGTGTTGTAACTGTGCAAATGAATGACGTCTGTCATCTACGACCCGCTACAGCTGTCTCAGAGACAAGATATGTGAAAGACGGTGACCTTTAAAACTGCATTTTTTAATGTGTCATATAAAAAGGTGTTGCATGAGTCTTCTCAATCTGTTCCTAAACCATCACACTGCTCCAGCTCTCTTCCCCTCATTAGTTTTCTATTTCTGTGTCTTTCATGCCTGTCACCCTCTGATTCACATATTCTTTGCTCATTGTTACTACATCTGTGTGTGTAGCACTTGCTCTCTCTGCAGGGGTGACCAGTGCAAGCAGCAGAGACTTTTCAACATATGTTGAATGCAAGAATGCTGATGGTGTGTGTGAATGTGTGTGTGTCACAGTTGACCAACAAGGCTACCGCTGTCATTCGTCTGCAAAGAGGCATCTGGTATTCCATCTGACAAGAAGTGTGTGTGTGTGTGTGTGTGTGTGTGTGTGTGTGTGTGTGTGTGTGTGTGTGTGTGTGTGTGTGTGTGTGTGTGTGTGTGTGTTTTCTTGCAAGTGATTGAAAATATCCTGTGTACATACAAACTTGCCAATACAGGAGCGTACATAAGTGTTGTGCTGTGTGTGTGTGTGTGTGTGTGTGTGTGTGTGTGTGTGTGTGTGTGTGTGTGTGTGTGTGTGTGTGTGTGTGTGTGTGTGTGTGTGTGTGTGTGTGTGTGTGTGTGTGTGTGTGTGTGTTCTCCACAACACAGTTAATAAGTGATGCATTCGTTGGAAAGCTGGCTTTCCGCCTGGACCAACAGAAATTGTTGTCAGATTTTACAAATATTCTGTACTTTATTTTATTCTTTGTTGTATTCTTGAATAAAAGACTGAGAGGTTAATGGAACCACATTTCATAATATATGTGCATATGAAAGACATGTTAACAAGTGGGAAAGAGTACTGTCTTCACTTAGCTGGGCTTCGAGAATACCGTTTTGACAGGAGCAGTAATAAAAGAGAGATTCAAAATAAGGAATTGACATTGCAGCCTGGACAGGATGTTAAACAGTCAACATTATAAAATGGTGATGTTAAGGAGATGTGGTATGGTTTTATTTTGGCGTAAAGTTTCACATGATAGTTTAGTTGCAAGAAAAAACGAAATGTCTTTAATACTTAATAAACACTATATGGGGGGGGGGAAAGTTTTCTCTGGGGGCAAACAGAAACAATTTGATCAAATGTAACCAAGTATTTTTGATTGGTGAAAACCAACAAAATCACTTTTTCTGTAACACCCTTTACAAAATAATGGTTAAAATAAATGACCTTTAAATGTACACTTCTTTCTGTGTGCCTTTGTGCAGGTGTGCTGTGGAACCTGTCGTCATGCGATGCTCTGAAGATGCCGATCATCCAGGACGCCCTGGCCGTGCTGACCAACAGCGTCATCATCCCCCACTCCAACTGGGACTCCTCCCCCAATCACCATGACGACCGCAAGCTCCATCTGCACACCTCGCAGGTGCTGCGCAATGCTACAGGCTGCCTCAGGTAACAGCAGCACACACACAAACACACACACACCTATAGTTGACAGTATTTTCAAGGCACTGTTTGCCTTCCTTTCTCTTCTTTAATCTCACACTCATTCATAACAGTACAACACCGAGCCGTGAACTCTGTATGTGAATCTGCCTTCTTTGTTTTCTTCTGTTTCTCTGTTGCTAAGATTTTCCGTAATGAGACAATTCTTTTGTGTGTGATAATGAATGTTGTCTCCTTTGAATGTTCACCGCTGTGTGATTATACATGCATTTATTCATAAACTCTACACAATACTCTGTGCACAGTTGTTCCCCTATCTCCCTTTCACTCATTCACTCTATCTCTCTCCCTCACTAACTTGTGCTGGGAGCCATAGCAACAACTCCTCCAATTGTACGAGTTCTTTGTGCGTCAAGACTTTTTGTTGCCGATGAAGTATGTTCGTTTTTTAAAGCTGGAAATAATGAACGACAACTCACAGTCGTGTAGAACACTGTTTATTTGAGTTGTCAGAGGTCGGAGGAGTTCAAGCATCACTGATAAACACACTTAAAATGGATTCATCAGACGGACAAACTTTAACAGTGTGCACACAACAGGCCAGTTTTACATAACCTTTTAGAAGACATTTGTCTATTTGAGTCAAAGAAAAAGTTTGTATTTGCATTCAACTGTTTAAAGAGTACATCCAGTATAGCGTTAATCGATACACCTTTACCTCGTAGCCACATTAGCTCTTTGTATGGTCAAACATGTCAGTCATCCTTTGTTAAATCCAGAACAGATAATCCCAAGCATTATTTGACAAAAGGTGAAATTCAACCTTTTGTGGATTGCTCTGCACAGACTTTCAGTTTTTTACGAGTATGTCCCAAGTACAGAAGGAGCTCTTGATCCCATACACCAACATCTGTTCTCCTACGTACAGTACAGACAATAACAGCAAATCCACAGAGGACTGAAACTGGTTTAGAAAAAAACCTCCATGTCCGCGGCCGCCTGTCTTTGAGCCGGCCCTCCATCACCCAGCAGCAGCAGCAGCAGCAGCTCTGGATTAGACCTCACCCCGCTCGCTTTGCAGAGCTTCTCTCAAGCTGTATGCATGCTTATCTCAAGCTATTGAGTGTCTCTCAAAGGCATTTCAAAGCTATTCTGAAGATGTTACAGGTAACAGGTTTTGGTATGTTCTCCAATAAGTGTGTGTGCAAGGTGCTACATTGTGTGCACGTGTGTGCGCAAGCAACATATCAAAGCAAAGGCTCCCAGGTGCTCAGGTAATTGTTCCATTTGTAATCACTAAGAATACCCGCTTGGAAAATAGTAGTCTTTCCAAATTTCTTTTGAGGCAGAATTCTCTGGTTGCTGTCTGACAAGTCAAATATAAATCTCCTGCCAGTCAACGAGAGACTGAGTCAACACTCGCACTATTCTAAATGTTATTTATTTCAACAGTATAACATCCTCAAAGCTCTTGTAAATTAGGTATGTTTTCTGCACTACAATAGTTGCTCAACTCAGAGGACCTACAGTCGTGCACCACTTTGATATATATTCTAATTTCTAACCACAGCTTGCAGTGCCAGGTGCATTGCTTCGATGCAATTAAATAAGCGCTTGGAAGGTAAAATCCAGGCTAGTTTTCTATTACAAACCTCTCTGCCTTTTGTTGTCAGCACTCTAATGGATCAGAACAGGAACTGCCATGGGGCCCGGGGTACAGGACAAGATGATTATACATAATAACTCAATATCACAAACACCTGTATAAATCGAATTCAGTCCACTAATAGCTTGCAATAAATATTACATCGAAGGGAAAGTCCTAATGTCGGTGAGTGTTGTGCTGGGATGAGTCAGAGCGCTGCAGTGCTGATATAACTCTTGCTTTGCAACTGTTTGTGGATGGAATTGAGAGGATAAACCAATAGGTTATTGTCACTGGAAGATCAATACTAAAAGTGAATGTAAACTGTCCAAAATTCAAACTGATGTTGAGTAAATGCATACATTTTGCTAGCCATATATATAATTAAATGACACATTATTAAAAATAATCCACAAAATAGTTAGCAATGGTACTTGTGTCACTCATGACACCAGAAAAGAGAGAGTCAAAATCAAAAGAGTTAGTTCACCCAACACACCTATTCCCATCCAAGCCCTCTTGAGCTTTCCTCCTTTTGAGCTTTTTGAGTTTTTCAAATGTCTCTTTTCAATTATTTACATGTCACAAACTAAATGTAACTCCGCTGAACTGTCACTGTCAAACTCTTGAAATAAAATCTCATCATCTGCCTGGCTAGATACCAGTGGGGGTAAAAATGAAAGAAAATGTTTTTCCTTACTTGAAATAACTAATTTTTTGAAAGTAACAGTGACGTGCGGTGAGGTTCATGGCTGGTGAGGCACGGACTCTTTCAGAGTCAGATTTACAAATATTATATTCTGACCTTAATCGAAATGTTCGGTTATTTTCAAAAGCTTTTTTAGTCTGATGCTTCGATTCATTTTAAACAGACTGTTCAACAAAAGGATACCCACAATCTAAATATTGGATTGTTCTTTCTTAGTAAGATCCCATGTTCATTACAATTGTGGTCTTACCTTGACTTGAAGATTAAGTCCATGCTATCCTTCTGGACAACAATCTCCATTACATTTTTGTAAAAGTCCTCCTTATCTTCCTCTAGTTTCAAAAGTCTAGCTTGTTATTTGCGTCTACCGTCTCTGCGTAGAATAACAGTAGCAACAAGAACCTGTGGGCTCACGTGCGCCCCCTTCAGTGCGGCAGAGGTTATGGCTGCCTCTCCTGGTGCTTTTTTCATTGCCGTTGTACGATGAGACCAGTGGGCCTAAATATCATATATACGTGAAATAAGTTATTTAGAGACTATGGATGGCGAGGATAAATGTAATAAAGGGATCTACAAACATTACATTGGTGACCTACAGTGAGATGGTGCAGGCATGCGCTTAGGGCCCGCTTTCCAGCCAGTTTCTGTGAGGTGACGCATTCTGAGGTGAGGCAGAGCTCATCGGGGGCTGCTTCTCAGGTCGACTATTTTCATTTCCTCGCTCCTCGGTCCTCGGTCTCACCGGAAGTTGATTTGCCTGCGCCATCTTGAGTACCGTCCCATGGCTCTTATTTCTGCCGGAGGACCGAGGATCGAGGAGCGAGGAGCGATCATGGAGGAGCGATAACCGAGGAACCACCAGACCATCCTCCGATGAAATCCTCAGATACTCACCCCGCCCCCTTACTGTGTATCGCTCACTGATTGGACGAGGCAGTGCATGCACTGATCTGATGCTTCTTGACATGAGAGCAATACCCCAGCGGAGTGAAGAAAATACATGAACCTCACGGGACTCACTCCTCAGTTTATACTGTGTTTTGTTTAAATTCATGTATCATTTAGTTACAAATATGTGATATATCTAAACAACAAAGTGGTCAAACATTTTTTTATTCATTTATTGGAAACATTTTCATGATCGCTTTTTTCGTTTATACATTTTAAGAATGGCGTTTATCTTTTTTGAGAATGACTTCTTATTTTATTTCATGTATTTGGATCTACAACAGATGATACTAATGTTTGTGTCAGTAAATGTGTACTAACAGAGGCGGGGGGGTGTGTGGAAATAACGGGGACAGAGCTGCTGTCAGACGATCAGCTGTGCAGCGTCATCACAAACGGACGTCGCTTCACGTGACGCTCCGGAGGAAAGGACGTCCCATTGCTCTTAAAACTCATTTCCCTGCTTCTCGTGGTTTCCTTGCGTCCCTCCATGCTTCCCTGGTGGGAGGGACTAAACGCAGGGAAACGACGCAAGTGAGGGAAGCAAGGATTTCATTTAATCGACCTGAGAAGCAGCCTGTGCCTCACCTCACCCCACAGTAACTGGCTTGAGCGCGCTCACAAAATAAGTGCCCGCGCTCCAGCCAGTTACTGTGGGCTTACGTGAGGCAGAGCTCGTCCCTGCCTCACTCCTCATCGCTCCCATGTAGGAGTTGTAGCGGAGCTCGGCCAATATGATGATTTTGACTATAAAAAGCGATTGGAATCATACATAAATCACACTTACAACACAGATCAGTGGAGACATGTTATTATTATTATTACTATTTAGTTTTTCTTTAGTTGTTTTTCCGTTACATTGGAGTATGACAGGTGAGTCTGCCTCCCCTGACTGCACGTCGCTGGAAAGTAATGTGTTCAATGTTGTGCAAGAGAAGACTGCAGATGCTTCCTAGGTTTTGTGAATAGTTGTTTAACGCGTAAATGTGAACATTGTTGATGTTCATTATATTTGTTTGTGTATCCCAAAGCCTAAAACTTTTAAGACTTAATAATCCGGTTTTTTCCAGTGACATGTGTAGATCTTTAACTGTTGTATCAAAACTATTATATCCTCACACACTAAGGAGTTTATAAGACTTTAATATGTGTGTGTTTGTCAGTGTGTGTCTACACAGGAAATATTGGTGAGTATTTTTTCCAGAGTAATTACTATTTTGCTCTGAAATAGTGATATGTAATCATTTTGGAGTGTATTTATTACTCATAGCTTCTAGAGTGCGATCAAAAATGCAGATTCAATTATATTGGAGTCAAACCATGACCACGCTGTAACGGAGGTGATCTCTGGGGCCGTAGATCTCGGTCTCTTATATTATATAGCTTCATTATTGGCGAAGTATATTACTTTGTTCCACGCTAAAACATTGCACAGGAAGCATGTGAATCTGTCATTTATGCATCTATTTGTCACGATCTGTCTATGTTTTAGTTTGTCTGTCTCTGTTTCCTGTTGTAGTTTGAAAAGTGTTCTCCCTCCCGTCTTGTCTGTTGCTGGTGATTGTGTTCACCTGGTGCCCTGTGTTTCTCCTCCCTCCTCACCTGTGTCTTGTTGGTTTGATTAGTCCTGTGTGTATTTAGGTTCTGTTTTCCTGTTAGTGTGTGTGAGATCCTTGTTGCTGGTGACTGTGTTCACGTGAGACCGTCATATTGAGGCTGTGTATCATGAACCACAGCGATGAATAAATGCCCACACCGGGTTGTATTTTAACTCTCTGCCTCCTTGCTTGGTCGGGCCGCTCAATGGTCAGCTTCACACACGCCCACTCGTGTTACTTAAGCACTTTGGTTTATTGACCTTTTTTATTATAAAGATCATTATGGTTCATTTATTCTATTCTGAGTAAAATTACCTTCTATTGGGAGTAAAATGACCTTCTAGTTGGAGTGAAATGACGTTCGATTGGGAGTAAAATTACCTTCTATTATGAGTAAAATAGCAGTAGAGTTGTTTTTAATATACACTACATAGAGTAAATAACCATTAAGCAGAGTCAAATCTAAGCACATAATAGAGTAAAATGAACTCTAAAATACAACTCTGAACAAAGAGTACATTTTACTCTATATAGGTTCGGACCAAATGTAATATTTTTAGAGTAACATTTTCTTCAATTTGAGTCAATTTTACTCAGAGAAATTTACTGTGTACCTGAAGATGTAGGGGAAAGATAAATGATGCTGTCAGTGCTCTGCTCCACATTGTGAAGCTACAGATCAAATTATAAAAGCTGTTAGAGGAGAAGAAGGCCAGGAAGAGAAGATTAGAGAAGAAGAAAAGTTGTAAAGATAAGAATAGAGAGAATGAAGAAATGGTGAACAACGAGAGGGAGAGACTAACAGGATCTCAGAGAACCTAGCGGAGACACAGAGAGTAATGAAGGTGTTGCTGCTGCTCTTCAGGGTGGTTTTCTATCTCACGGTCTGTTGTGGGGGGGTTAAAGTGACACAAGGCCACAGTGTTCAGGTCCCAGTGTGCCTCAGCTCAATTTCAGACCTCTCACCTCTCCCATTATCTGTGTGTGTGTGTGTGTGTGTGTGTGTGTGTGTGTGTGTGTGTGTGTGTGTGTGTGTGTGTGTGTGTGTGTGTGTGTGTGTGTGTGTGTGTGTGTGTGTGTGTGTGGTGTGTGTGTGTGTGTGTGTGTGTGTGTGTGTGTGTGTGTGTGTGTGTGTGTGTGTGTGTGTGTGTGTGTGTGTGTGTGTGTGTGTGTGTGTGTGTGTGTGTGTGTGTGTGTGTGTGTGTGTGTGTGTTTGAGCGTGCATGTACCCTGTGCACTATATGTGTATGTTTGTACACTATGTGGTGGAATGTAACAAAGTACATTTACTCAAGTACATTTTGAGTTACTTGTTCTTTACTTATTTAAATGTTATGCCACTTTATTATTATTCTCTACTACATGTTCTGTACTTTTGTTCTACTACATTTATCTGGTTTATCATTTACATGCATCCTTTAACTTTAGTTAGACTCAAGTTATTAGCTGATAACAAATATAAATCAACTAATACATAAACATGTTAAAACATAGGTTTAAATATACAGCAGAATGATGTAAAGTAATTAAAATAAGTTCTACAGGATGAAATTAATGCATACATTATTATATTCCAGTGTTTTTAATTCATATGATTTGGAAATGGGCCATTATGCATAACGCGTACTTTCACCTTTGGTACTTTAAGTATATTTGATGCCATGTACTTTTGTACTATTTTTACAATTAAATATAGCTATTTTTACTTAAATAAACGATCTGAGTACTTCATAGATCCCTCTAAACGCGTGTGTGTTCAGGCAGGCACACGTTTCCCTGCCTCGAAAAGCAAAGGTGTTTAAATGAATCAATCTCAGAAATTACACCCGGCAAGGGGGAGTTGCATATGATAATGGGAATGAACTGGTGTCAGGGCATCAGGTGTTTCAAATACGGGGTGTGTGCTAGTGTGATGTGGTTTCATGTTTGTTACTTTGTGTGTGAATATATAAAACGTGGGCCAAGCAGCTAATGATGCTGATGGACCCATATGCTGTCTAATCGATTGGTGGGCATTTAAGGCCCCTCCCTATTCACACTGTTGCCCGCTCACACACACATGCCGTGTTATCATGCCAGACACATTGTCTCCTGTTAAGGGTTTCTATATCCTCCATTCAGTGGCTGTTTACCTCCCTGCAGGTTGTTGGTTTACAGCCAACCTGCTGTCTCTATACACTGTGTGTGTGTGTGTGTGTGTGTGTGTGTGTGTGTGTGTGTGTGTGTGTGTGTGTGTGTGTGTGTGTGTGTGTGTGTGTGTGTGTGTGTGTGTGTGTGTGTGTGTGTGTGTGTGTGTGTGTGTGTGTGTGTGTGTGTGTGTGTGTGTGTGTGTGTGTGTGTGTGTGTGTGTTAGTTCTCTGCTTATCGGGATCACCCACTCATAAACACTTACAGTTTGCTTCCCTTCAGACACCCACAATGAAGTGATGGATTAGATGAATCAAGAATAAGTAGTCCATATATATTCCATATTTGCTTTATTGATATTAATAGTTTGTTTTTCTGTTGATTACCGACTGCTGCCTCACACACACACACACACACACAAGTGGTCAGATACTTGTGCAGAGCTACCACACAGCAGCTGTTTGAGACAAAGTCACTCAGTGGTCATTTGTTCCTTGAGCAACACTAGAGAGCCTGAGACTCACTCGTGTTTACTTCCTTCCCGTACATGTTGCACGAATCCTCAACAAGTAGAATTGTACAGAGTGACTAGCGTGTGATTTGCTCAGTGACTCCCAACTGATTTCTTCAGGTACACTATATATTACATTACATTTAGCTGACGCTTTTATCCAAAGCGACTTACAATAAGTGCGTTCGACCAGGAAGACACAACCTTGAAGAAAACAGAATCATATAAGTACATCAGGTTTCATAGAGCCAAACATTTAAAGTGCTACTCAACTGGCTATAGATAAGCCAGTCCTTTATTAGTATATAAGTGCTCTGTTAGCAGTTCTTTGTTAGTAATTCTATCGCTCGAAGTGGAGTCCCTATACCCTGGAGAGGAAACATTTATAACCTGTCTATTATCTTTTAAACAGTGTAATTGGTGGGAAAACAGCGTCAATGTTGACCATGCTTTAATGACTGTAAAGACAGATCCTGCAGACACCAGGAAGCTTGTTAGTGAACTTTTTGGCACTTCGCTACTTTTCAGATTCACCAATCAGGCTACTAGAACATTTGACAATCTGATTCAGAAAAATGCTGTTCTTTAGAGATAGATTGCCTAAAAAGACATGTGTGAAAATATTTGTCAGTTTAAACAAATTCCAGCATCTGACTCTTGATGGATATTATATGATGAAGTCATGTTTTCTTCTTTTTCTAGGACCATGTAGGGAGTTTGCACTGGCAACAATGGCCCTCTCCTGTTATTTAACTTCAGCTAAGTTAACAACTTTTAAATTCTGAATAGGATGCTTAATCAAGTTCTGTGTTTTTTTGCTCAGTAGGTAATTATTTAACGAGGTAGGCTGGATTAATGAAGAGTGACATCAGATGAAGTGTTAATGGACTCATTAAATAGTAGAGATTACCGGTTAAATGTAAGGACGTCATTCACACACACATACGCACACACGCGCTTTCAAAGCAAAGTGTTTTTAGTGTTGATGCAAAGACACACTGCTAAAAATGTCCCCATCCATACTCATCCTTCATTTGCTTATGAAATATGCCGTTTGATCTGCTCTCTATCTCTCCATATCCCTCTCTGCGAGTGATAACCATATGCTCAGATTATGTTTCCAGGGTCCATAAATCCCTTATGTTAGAGTGAGGAAGCTGACTCAAACAAACAAGCTAGCAATATATAAATATTATTTGAAGCAACACAGCGAGATGTAAGGACACCTGAGAAAACTCGGGAAAAAAGTTTGCAGGCTATTTTCTGCAAAAGAAATACTGGCCTCTGTGCGTTTGCCAGTAACTAGCACAGAAGGAGAGGCGTGTTGTAGAAAGGCACAATATGTCAAGCTTCATTACAGAACCACTAGACCAACAGGCACACACACAGATACAGACCCACACCCTTTCTCACTATACACACAAACACACTCATGGCAATGTTCCTCTCCGTGGGGCATTGTGTCCACACAGACAAAAGCAGAACATATAATTGCGGACATGACATCGTACAAGAACATCAGAATATTTGAATGTCTAAGTATTTAAAAGATTGCACATAAATTAGCATGGACTGTCGTAACTAATGCGCTGTATGGACCTTGAGTCTTTTGAGAGTAAATGGACATCTTTATAGATATACTGAAAGCTACCTATGCTATGTGCCACATTTGGAGCATAAAAGTATTGAGAATTGCTTTGTATTTTATAAACGTCATCGCCCAGTGCTGTTTAGCAAGGCCATGAAGGAAATCAGTCAACACATGTACCCTTTCCTTCAACTGATTGCATTGATGCCCAATCCACATGGATGTCATTGTTCTAGTTGTATAGCTTTAAGTCTGAAAAAGAAAACATTGTGTGTTGAATACAATTAAGGAAAGTAATAGGACATACAGTTTCAGAATCATGCTTCTACATCTCATGGTCTGAGAAAATGAAAGCCACTTTTTCAGCAAAGTTTGACTAAGTGACAAACTGAGCTTGCATGAAATGGTGTGGTTAGTCTAATAAAAGATTAAATGGAAAGCTGATTGGGAAGGCCTTACAACTCCACCTTTGTATCTCTATGTAAACACAGAAAGAGAAAACGGCATGTAATGCATGTAATCAAGGCTCTGTGTGTGAACGTTGGAGATTTACGATAAAAAAGCAGCAACTTGCAAAGTGTTGGTTCATCAGTAAAAGTGCCTTAACCTCATTTATTTGTTCCCTTTCTGTACTAAGTCGGATCATTCTGTCTCTAAAGTTGACATTGACATATTTTGTAGCATAACCGGGTCCCTTTATCCATCCATTGATAAGAAGTCAGATACAAAATGTATGGAAAGCTCAGAAGTCAGCATGTTTAAGGCGAAGCGTTAAATAAATTACCCCCACTCTCTTTCTTTGGTACTTAAACATCAGTCAAGGGGAAGTGTTTTCACGGAGGAATCTTTCTCTGTTAAGCGGGATTTGCATCGTGTGCTTGTTTCTCCATTAGCATTCAAGGCGGGTGAAAATGACTTGACCTTCTCTCAAAGTTTTAATTGAGTTGCTGTGTCTTCGTCGCTCTCGCTCGTTTCTCTCTTTCTCATCAGTACAATAAATGATTGACCTCATGGAGTGGAGTGGAGTGGTGGCACAGCTGTGATCTCTTTATAATGCCAATGTGATGGATGATCTTATTCATTCATACCATAACGTCGTCTCCTCGTTCATACCTCCATTGTCTGCCTCGTCTGTTTTTCTGACATTTCACCTTTTAAGGGAGCTGTTTAAACTCATGAACAAACTTCAGTAATTGGTTTGTTAATTCCTTTGATTTATTGCCCTCTGTTATGCCAGCTGTCTGCACCTATATCTCCTCCTGAATAAGGCGGCATATGGTGTTAAAACCAAATATAATATACATCAATGCCATGGCAGTATATTCACACAGTTGTATTATACAGTACCTATATATAATGACATGTTTGCAAACTTTGCTAAATGTGTTACAGCATCATGGGACATTTTCAGAAAACCTTTAAGTCATTTCTGTATGTGTGTCATTTACATACGATACCTCTTCTTTTACGTCTAAATGTTTGGCATTAATACTTTTTCTATCTCTTGTCCTATTTATTCTATTATTATTTGAACTATTTATTTAATAGTGATATTCATTGTAGCACTATGAGCTACACGGCTGTATGAAAATAAAGATAAGTTCAAGTACAGTTAGCCACAAAATATTAGTCCCTGTGCAATTCAAATTAAAGAAGTTAGGCTACAAACGTATGGATCAATAGTGTAGTTTAACAAGTAGACATCATTAAAATGGGTCCTGAGTAATACATGTCTTGTATTCCGTTAAAAGCAGAAAATAAATGAATACTGAGGCAGCCAATAGTTGTCTTGTCGTGATCTCTGCAACAATTGTAGCCCTCCATTCTGGCCCCCAGAGGATGTACCGTGTAATAACCTCATCCACTTAAGTGCACCTGCCTCACCTGAGCAACGTGTTCCCATACTACAGCCATCAATACACTAATGGTGACAATATTGTGTCATAAACATTTTAGAGGACGCCTCTCTTCCATTGTGACTCAGAACAGAATTGATGTTGCACATTGCGACTTTGCTGAGGAAATATGGTGAGTGGTTGTGAGTATAAAGACACACAGACTGTGCCGTTATGGCTCTTATATTGATTTCCCTAAAGTCTGTCTACAGACAACGATACACACTCTATTCTCACACAGAAATATTTCTTGCCTCTTTCAGTGATGCCTATTTTTGAGCAGCGATTGAGGGAGTTTATAAAGATGTCTTTGAAAGTGAACTTGAGGAACTTCTAAGACAAAAACCTGTGTGTGAAGTTTCCTGTGTTTGGAGTACAAACCTGTCGTATTATATATGTAGCACAAATACAAATTCATTTTAAAAATGATCTCCCCTTTCTCTGGCTTGTCTCCTTTACACGCATGTATTCAGGTTGATACATTTTATATATACCTTTTTATACATGCATATTTTATAGTATCGACCATCGTAACTAGTTTTAGTATATGTTAATGTGTAAGTAATTCCTAATGAATTTACATTAATCATACAGATGTATAATGAAACCCTGTAGATTTAGTCACTGCAGTGTAAGCATTCTTATGCTCTCGTCAACGGATAATAAATCATGTTATTTTTGAAGTTACATACAAATCTAGCTGTGTCTATTTTTATTTTGTTGAGCAAATTCAATCCAATATTGAATCTCTCGTGCCACACACCTCGGTTTCATATGTATTATATTGACATAGGAAAATGAGTCAATGTCTTGGACTGAGTGAGCCTCAGCTCCAGGTTGAAACCCAAACAAAACCCAGCGCCACCCACCTGTACCTTCAGTTCAATTAAAATTCTGCATTAAAAGTGCATAAACTGGCAAATGTCCTAATAATAAACGGTACAATATTGTGAAATGATCAAAGCAGCGTTGGTGTTTGTGTCGGCTGGGAAGTTCAGGATCCAACCGTCTGTTTAAAGCTGCTTTTTCTTTGGACTCTAGTCAAGTGCTTTAAATTGAAGCGAGCCTTCAGGGGCATAGATTGAGATGTATCCAGAATTTCAATGTTCCAGTTTCAATTGTTTAGTTTAGGGAGAGCTGCCAGTGTTCCCCGGTTTGCTCTCTCTTTCTCTGCCTTTGTCTTTCTACACTTCTCGTTTCCAGCTTTCTTTTTTTCGTTCATCTGTCTTCCCGTCTTATCTTAACTCCTCACCAACTCTCTTAGCTTTGCCCATTTGTGTTTTCTCTTTCTGTTTGGCAAACACATACACACATATTCTGACCAGTGTTTCTATGTGTGTGCGTTGCAGGAATGTAAGCTCCGCAGGCGAAGAGGCGAGACGAAGGATGAGGGAGTGTGACGGGCTGACAGATGCTCTGCTCTACGTCATCCAGACGTCTCTGGGCAGCAGCGAGATCGACAGCAAGGTGTGTGTGTGTGTGTGTGTGTGTGTGTGTGTGTGTGTGTGTGTGTGTGTGTGTGTGTGTGTGTGTGTGTGTGTGTGTGTGTGTGTGTGTGTGTGTGTGTGTGTGTGTGTGTGTGTGTGTGTGTGTGTGTGTTGTGTGTGTGTGTGTGTGTGTGTGTGTGTGTGTGTGTGGACATTTGGCTTGTGTATTTATGACGTACTTGACAGTGACTGCATAAATTCATCCATTCTCTAATCTGTCGTTCCACCTCGACCCATTCTGCACTGTAATAAAAGACTGTTATAGAGTAAATGTGTATTTTCCCATAAATCCTGAGGTTTTGCTGCAAGAGAGAACATTGTTCCCTTCTCTCACTTGTAGACACACATTTATCTTGCTTCACAGTAGGTGAGAACAACCATGACTGCACTTCCTTTCATTGGCAGCAGCCCTAAGGGAGAGGAGTTTTAGTTTTCAACTCTACTTCATCAACATGTATGCAAAGTTGAGCGGGTTTATGTTGCCGTTGTGATTTTCCTTGTGAGGATGTTGTCGTGGAGTATATATGTGTGTGTTGGCCAGTCAATACTATGTACACAGTGTTATGGATGGCTGACTCCTCAAGGTCTCCCCGTCTCCCAGCCTCTCTAAATGGCCATCCTTAATCACTGCTTAACCGCCAGCCCCTCTTCACCATCTGACTGCAGTCACCATAGGAGTACTGCTGTCGCCACGGTAACAAAGACTGATTGGCAGGTGAACCAGTATGTGGTCACTGCTGAAACCGTTCTGCACATTAGCCGTGTGTTCATTTTGTACAAACAAATAGACAATAGACAAATACAGCCTTAGAAGTCAAAGGCATATGATTGATAACCACCAGCTCCACTTTACCAATACTTTGTGCAGATACAAAAACATTTTTTATTTTTGACATTGGTCGAAAGCAGATATTGCTGAAAAGCACCAGATGAGGTTGTTAATGCAAGTTTGGCTTACAAGTTACATTATACCTGATTGTCTGCCAGTTTATGTGCCCATATTATTATATAATCAGTTTGGTCTCAGTTAGTGCTTTCACATAAAATCCCTTCACCAGCACTCTCAGGATTCTCCACGTTTCACATTTTGATCATTGAGACGGTCTCTGCTCTTTCCTCTTTGCCTTTCATGTTCACAGATCCAGACATAAATGTGCAAGATCAGAGGAATATGCACTACATGTAATGTGACAATTATGTTTTATGGTCGATTGTGCCATTACACACAATCTACAGATTACTACTATTATGCTTTAAGGAATTACACAGATGTGAGAAAGACTTAAATTGGTTTCACAGCATGTACTGACACACAGCTAAGAGACAATTAACTTAACAGATACAGTCATTTGAAACGATGGTACAAGACCTATTATACTAAGCACATCAATCTACCTACAAAACCAATATGATGCTGACATATTATAGATTATATGATGTTGATTTTTAACATTAGATGTGTTTTAGTACTGCAGGAAGAAGTATGCTGCAAGACCATTAATGTATGTCGTAAAGTGCCCCAGATGCATGTTATGGACACAGACATTATAAAAACTCAGTGGGGAAGGAAGCACAAGGTCAGAAGGACAAATCCTTTCATAAACAGAAATGCATTTGGTCTTTTATGAGTTTGATATTGTAGATTCTTACGCAATCAATGGCAGTGGAATTTCTATTTTCGGGCTGATGTTCAGTAACTGACCTCGACCACTGACAGAAAATAAATGCCACATATTCATCTAAAAAAACAATCAACAGTCTTTTTAGCCTCTAAACCACGTAAGGTGAAAGAACAGAGCGTAGCGAATAAATATGAAATACCAAATCGAAACATGAAATGTCAAAGTAAATTGTAAATAGATGATTACTTCTCCTACTCCCTTCTATAATAGCATGTGAATAGTATTTCAGACATGACTGCAGCTCGCTGGAGTGAGACATTGTTTTGTTTGGTGCGTCTCTTGAGGCTGTTCAATTCTACTCCTTAGTTGTTTTTGTGTGTACCGACGGTCAGAGAGAGAGAAGATTGATGATTTGTCTTTGTTAATTTCCACTCTGTTGACTCTGTGACTTCCCTTTTGTCAATGATACTAAACATACGCAAGGCAGTACACACACTCTGTGAAAGTACACACTTAAGCATAGACACCATACACTGGAAGGATTTATTTGTTCTCATGTCGCACACACACGGCGGTGGGTTCGCCTCTAAACTTACTGTTTAATGGGGCGTGACAATATATTGGTATTGTTATTTTTCCTCATTTACCTGAGTTTCATCTAATCTCATTTCAAAGTCAAAGCTAACAAAACACAGAAGCACATTTCCCGTAAGACAATGGCTATTTTTCTTTTCCGTCTCTCACTTGCTCTATCTGTCTGGCTAGTGAGTGGGGGTGGAAGGCCAATCAAATTAAAGTGTGAGAGTGGGCGTTTTTTTTATAAGCACGCTTTGACTTTGTGTTTTCAAGCGAGATGTTTCATTAAATGGCATCAAACACAAATCTCAAACACAAAATGTATTTCTATTTCATTTTCATTTCCTTTTCCTCCTCCCCCTCCTACCTGGCTTCATCTCTCCTGACTCTCTTTATCTACAGACTGTGGAGAACTGTGTGTGCATCCTGAGGAACCTGTCGTACCGTCTGGCTGCGGAGACGTCTCACGGCCAGCAGGTGGGGCTGGAAGAGCTGGACGGCCTGCTCTGTGACGCCAACGGCCGCGACGGAGAGAGCTCTGGCTGCTGGGGCAAGAAGAAGAAGAAAAAGAAGGGATCTGATCAGGTAAGGACATAATAAAACAATGGAGATCTAAATGGATGTCATCGACACTAAGAATACAATATATGCATCTTCAATCATTCCAATAAAGGCAAAAGGTTTTGGTGTTGGACGACTCGAAAAGCTTTGAGGTTTCTTGGCACAGATTCCAGAGGTGTGTTGTACTCTACTGGGGTAACAGGCTCTTCTCCTTTGGTGTTTTGATGATGGTGGTGGAGACTCTATCCCAACGCTCCCATAGGCGGTGAATTGCGTTGGGATGATGTTATTGCAAAGCCTATAGCATATGATTCAAATACATTTCGTACTAAAAGTATTCAGGGAGCCCCTTGTGCATTGTATGGAAGCATCTGCATTCATTATGTGTCTCCACTTGTTTATCCTGGTTTTTACTTTCATTTGTCCCCCCATCTGTATTTATACACATGGGTGCAAAAAGAAGACCACTTTCATGATGAATCAGGAACGCCGTTAGAGTGGAGGAAGCAGCTGTGCCTTCAACAGGGACATGTCTAAATGATGGAAACAAAGATGAAAATCACAGATCACTCACTTGTTTGGAAGCTGAGTTGAAAGGCTGTGGCTTGTATGCCAATCTTTGTACTGTAGTTTAAAATGTGTTTGAAACTTTTTAACTCAATTTTTCTCATAAAAAGCTTCTTCAATCTCAGTTTATTTTTATCTTCCCTCTTCCTTGCTTTCAAGTCTTTTATTTTTGATATAAAGTTGGACTTCTCTCTCCAGAGAGCAGACCTCAGGTTTTCTCCTGCAATCAATCCCCTGCAGACTTCTTAGACTAGACTGTGAGTGTGCATTATCCACCGTCCAGAAACCAAGACAAAAATACAGAGTGTAGTCGAGTCATTAAGACCCAACGGACTGACATTTGAGACGCTGTGTCTTTTCCCCTCTTCCCAATAGGCTTTTTGGTATATTCTTAAAGATCCCCTATTATGCTGTTTTTCATCAATATATCACAGGTCTCAGATATATACAAAACATGTCTCTGAAGTGTTTGGCTCCAAACACCAATCAGATCATTGCAGCATTACCCATAATCCCCTCTGTTTCAGCCCTGTTTCCAAAGTGCTGATTCTCTGTCTGTTACTTTAGATAAAAATAAGGAGCCCCTCCCCACGACCCTCTGAGAGAGATTTGGTTAAAAATAACACAATGGTGCTCTAGGAGGAGATTCGGGTGATAAGGTGGGGGGGGTTACCTTGGTTGGTGATTGGCTAATGATTACACGAGCAAAAACATCGTTATGACCAGGGGTACACATAACTTTTTTGCCCTGGTTCTCAAAGGAGCACCTGGCGATGTTGCTTGGTGCGCATCCTTAAAATGAAATAAACCGTACCTTTTGAGGGTGTCTTGACTTTATGAACGGGGGGAGGTGCGTTAGTGAGCACGCTCATGAACTGTTCGCCGGAGCCTCGCAGCGGGGTTGCTGTGCAGAGCGCATAAAGCAGACCCTTCACGCGATAGCGAGGGGTAGAGCGAGGGATCGCAGATGCCGTCGTGCTTGCGGACGGATACAAAAAATCAACCTAAATGGCTCGCGAATTATACTTTGGTAGCCGTTAATATAGCCTACCTGGTCGGCACGCCCAAGTAAAGTCTATGTGGAAAACCCTGCTATCTTACCAGTTCTTATGCAATTCGCAAATATCTCTCTCTCTCTTTTCTCTCTTCTCTCTTCTCTCTTTTCTATCTCTCTCTCTTTTCTCTCTCTCTCTCTCTCTCTCTCAATGTTGGTGCGCAAATGCGCCTTTTTTCAAATGATCCGGTGCTCTTTTTTTGGCGGGGGTGCGCATGCGCACCTGCGCACCAGTTGTGTGCAGCCCTGGTTATGACATCACAAAGTGGCCAAAATCTGATCAGCTTTTTATATAAAGGGATCAGGACAAAAAGTATATAAACTTTCAGAATCTCTTTCCACAGAGGGGACACATGGTTATGTATAAAAGACATGAATAAGTGGATTTTGCATAATAGGTCCCCTTTAAAGCACATGACACACATGGACACACACCATGTACACAGACAGAGAGAGAAGAGCCAGAAAGAGATTCATTATTTATAAATAACGTTTAAAAAAATAACCAAACCTGAATCCCACCTGAGCTCCAGCTTTACTCAAAATAACGGCCAATTCAGAGCTTAATCAGGTCAGATGATAGAACTCTTTGTCTGTGTTTGCATGTACGGTTATAAATTCATTTTTGCATCCATTTAGGAATAGACAGTAATACAGAAAGCACCATGTCAATAAGAAAAGGGTAGGAGACTAGGACAGAGAGAAAGACTTGTGGTACGATGTGTGCTCGTAAAGGATGGCGCAACAAGAGATGGATAGAGGGACTGAAAGAGAGAAAGAGACTCAGTTATACGCTAATGTAGCCTACTTAATCATTTATTAGAGGTTCAGATACCAAAGCCAAGAGCAGCATGGGAGCCTGAACTGCACCTAAACACTCCTAATGGATACTGGAACACACACACACACACACATTTTCACTATCTGGAATATTCTAAGAGGGAAAAAAAGTATTATTTAGAAAGACGGTATGGAATTTGCCTTTTTATCGGATTTGAGTTCTGCCCACACTAATGAAAAAATACATTCAAAAAGTTTGCTATGCTTAATCTTTAGAGAATTGTAGATACGCAATTTAACATTATACATTCCTATTTGGTGTGTCTGATGTCTCCAGGCAACAGAGAGTACTCCAATGTGAACGAGTTGATGTCTCTTATTATAGTGCCTCTACACACTTCAACTTATAATATGCCTTTGATTTTATGATCAGAGAATCTATGTATAGATGAAAACATGCACACACACGCACAGCCTCACACACTCCACAACACCTCTCCGAAGACACACACTAGCATAGTTTACCTTGAGACAGGGGAGGGGGGGAGGCAGCAGAGCGAAACAGAGAAGGTCGATAGGGAGAGGAAAAACTGAGAACTGGAGAGAGAAGGATGGAAATAGAATAAGAAATTAGGGAGTGAGCGAGGCAAGCAAGAAAGAAGTCAATGGAGAGTTGGAGAAAAGGCATCAACGGGAGAAAAAAAGGGGGACAAGATATTAATGAGAAGCAGGAGAGAAATAGAAATAAAATAGGAGAGAGAGAAGGAGAGTTAGCTGAGAGGTGTGGGTATGTCACTCAACAAAGAGGATCAAACACAAGGGACTCCATTCTAGTGGAGAGGAGGAGGAGGAGGAGGATGGATGTAAAGGGGAAGAGGGGAGTGGGAGCTTTAGGTTGATTTCTCAAAGCGAATGTTGGAGTGAATCATTCTCATATATTTCTGTTTTCACATGCATCTCCTTCTAATGTTTGCCCTTTCCCACGTCTTTCTTCGTCTCCTTCCTCTTCTAAATAGCAAGGCGACAGGGAGCGGTTTACTCAGTGTCTCTTTTGAAGAGGTCAGGGTGTACTGAGTGGAGATGTAGTAATGCATGCACTTAGACACATGAGAATACGCATCCACTACTATCTTTCTTTTGTGAATGCTGCTGTATTGGTCTGGAATCCCAGCTTCTGCTTGGTGTGGTCAGAGTTGAAACACTTTAAATTGCCATTGCTGGAAATAATGTTCCATTGATAGTTAGCTTTAAAAAACTAAAACCCGTTCATTCTGTGTGCTCTTTCCCAGTGGGATGGCGTGGGCCCCTTTCCGGACACAGCGGAGCCCCCCAAAGGAGTTCAGATGCTGTGGCACCCCACCATCGTCAAGCCGTACCTCACCCTGCTGTCTGAATGCTCAAACCCCGACACCCTGGAGGGAGCAGCCGGCGCTCTGCAGAACCTGGCCGCAGGCAGCTGGAAGGTAAAGGATTACTACAAAATGTCCCAACCTTTCTGTCTTATCTTTTCTTTTTCTTTGTACTTCTTTGTCACACATCGTTGGTTACTAGTGGTGAAATCATAGGAAATATGATTCAACATAAGGTCCTTCGAACAGGTAATCAAACGACACTGTAATGCATGTGTGAAATACCTGAAATCTGTCGAACCAGCGCATGTGTATAGGAAAGAGGCGTGTATGTGGGGTTTTTATGCAGATAAATATCTGGTGAACAAATCATGGTGACAATAAGGCAGATTGAGTGTGTGTGCAGACACGAACATTTTCAACCCTGATCATTCGGTTAGTTTGAGTTTGAATTCATATTCAGAGGCTGATTCAGTCGCAGTATGCAGAAGAAAAACAGCTTAATGACCGAATCCAACAGAATAATGTTCTATTTGTTCACTCCACCATCCTGCTGACTTTGAAATATTTCAAGCACAATCCCATGATTTGATGTGTTCCATAGTATATCATATTGTTCAGCAGCAATGCAATTGCTGTAATAATGTAAAGGCTCAAAGCCTGAACACACAGGGGAGTAGAGCCGGGGTTCAACAGCAGCTGAGTGATGGAAACAGTTAGATGGTAATAATGAATGGGTCAGGCGGTCATATTGGAGAGTAGTGGTAGCTCTAGCCTTGAGGGAGGTGTATACAGGGTACAAAGCAGAAAGTGTCATGGCTTCATCTTGGCATGAGCTTGGGAAAGTGCATCAGACATTGTTGGTTGTAAATAGGCTGTGTGGGAATGTTGATGGACGTGTTTATTGGGTCAAAAGGTTGTGGTTATGTTGCTGTACGTGATAACTTTGACTGTGGAAGAACACTGTGGGATGTCTCTGTGGGGCTGTTAATGTGTGTGGGAACTGTTTGTATTTGATTATATTCAATTCAATTCAAGTTTATTTATATAGCCCAAAATCACAAATCCTATTTGTCTCAGTGGGCTTCACAAGTCAACAAACACAATGTAAAACAATGTAAAAACAACAAACGTATCTTATAAGATCAATGTGAAAATACCAATTTAAAAAGAAACATAACACAATGACACAAATACAGTTAGAGTACAATAAATAAAATTCCATAAAACGAAGGGTCCATGAGGATGTATAAAAGGGGGTTTAAAACCAGTCTTAACTGTTTCACTTATTCTGTGAGTGTTTCCATTGGTAGTGGAATTGACAAAGTGTGTGTGTGTGTGTGTGTGTGTGTGTGTGTGTGTGTGTGTGTGTGTGTGTGTGTGTGCGTGCGTGCGTGCGTGCGTGTGTGTGCTATTTGGAATATACTCCTGACTTTGAGAGTGTACTTATCTCTTATATCTCTCTCGCTTTTGGCAAATAGATTGTGATTATTTTCCTCAAAGGTATTTTTTTCTAAAATGATTATATGAAGCATAGTTTGCCCATTTAAAGCGATAAGAAAAACATTGTTTAACCCTAAACACACCCTGAATCTGTAAGCTTTACATGTCACTACTGTAGATTGATAGATAGATGGACTTTATTCTCACCAAAGAGAAATTCAATAAAGAGACCAAAATAGACACTACAGTAAAACGCATTATTATTTAGGTAGATTATATACTGTAGATAGATATCCAGGTCTATCCAAACTTAGCACATCCCCATTCCTCCACAGTTCACCCATAAGGCGCAGCACTTGAGCCTTTAAGATACGAGTAGTCAATTGAAACGTACCTTGATAGTAATTGAGGGAGGATAGAGTGGTCTCATAGCTCAGATCTCTTCTCTCTGGTTCACACAATTCTCCCTCTTACAGTATATCACTTACTAGCCTGTGTAATGCCTCAGCCTCTCTCATAATGACCCTGAATATAACATCTCCCACTCGACCTCGCCCATTGTGCTTCATCCGTCTCTTTTCCCCTTTCTCTCTACGGCGACCACTTGATACACAATCTGCTGGTCTGTCAGGATGAAAGAAAATAGTCAGCATGATGAAAATAAGACAGTTAAAGAATGAAAATGTCTGGATTGAAAATAACCAGACACACAATGCACAGGCATGGACACAGTGAGTTCCTAACAAGGGGAATCCAACAAGTGTCATAAGAGAGTAACAATGATGGTTTAAATATTGTTTGATGCCTTTCCCTCTCTTGTCTTTACCAAGCGGTGTGTGGACACTATTTTATTTCAGTTTTTACTCTTGCCAGGCTACTTTTCATGCATTTAACCATCTTTCCACTGATTTCCCTCCCCCCCCCTCAGTGGTCAGTGTACATCCGGGCTGCTGTGCGCAAGGACAAAGGCCTCCCCATCCTGGTGGAGCTGCTGAGGATAGACAACGACAAGGTGGTGTGTGCCGTGGCCACCGCTCTCAGAAACATGGCCCTGGACATCAGGAACAAGGAGCTGATAGGTGAGCAGTGGAGAAACACTTCCACACAGATGATATCAGCCTGGAGTCACCTCACTGGCATTTTTTATCGTTTCACTATCATGAATATGGCCACCTGCACTGTTTCTCAGATATAATCTCTAATTGAATTATCTCGTAGCCTTTTTACTTCTTCTCTTTCTGTCACATTGTTCTCATTTAGAGTATGCATGTCAAGCTTGCATTACAGTGATGTAACACAAGGGTGAGCCCTGTAGCTAGTTCCACCAATTAGTCATGATTCAATACTAATGTCAGCCTGTAGTCACCTCATTGTAATAAAGCATGATGACTCACCTGACTAGGATCAGCTCTATATAATGAGCTGTAATTTTTAACGAGGCTGTACATGTGCTCATGGTGTCTAAAATGAACCTGCTGCTGTCAGCATTCACATCATCTTGGAAATAGGATGGCTGTGTAGTTTCTTTTTGAGCAAACTCATCTTAAAGAAGACCAAGTTGTGTTTGTTGTAGAAGCTAATAAGTAAAGACATCAGGGGCTAAGTTAGGGGATAACAGAAATATCAATATGTGTGCTTAGAGGAAAAGTGTGAAGAGAATGTGAGAGACACTGAAAGCAATAGATACGTATGATCAGCGGCTTGCTTTGGCCTGTAGCAAGCTGTAGTCAAGAGTCAGCCTCATTCAGGCTGACTGAGAGCATCAGAGATCTCAACCTCCCACATTAAGAAACTTTTGTATTGTGTTCCTTTCTTTGTCTAAAAATGTGTGTGTGTGTTCACGTACAGTATGTGCACATGTGACATCACCTCTCTCCGTCGCTGGTATCGCCGATTATCTCGTTTCCTGTTGGGCTCAGTGGTTTCTATAGCAACCCTGATACCCTCGTGGAGCCTTTGTCTGCTGTAAGAACGACAGGGAATGCCGCTGGCAAAGCTCAACACGCCCATAATGTGAAGGTCTCTCAGGCACACAGCAGCAGATTACAGGATAATGAAGCCTTCACAAAAAGAGATTTATCAGTCTGATCTGAAGGGTCTTTGCTAATGTTTGTTTGTTTTGTTCTACAATGCACCTGCAGATGTGTCGGCAAGTCAGTTGAATATCAAATGAGGTGGAGAAATCCTTACAGGTGCATCATTTGTTTATTTCTTCCTGTAAAAGGTTGAGAAGGACCTTCACATGTCATCTCTAGGATTGCCATTCCGTTAAATGCAAAGTTACAGATATCTGGGTTTATTTAAAAGTATTTATTTTTAATTAAAACTATAATACAGTATTATATTCCTAGAGCAACTTCGTCTTTCAGGTGGCTTTTTTAAAGTCTTACTGAATCACTTGCTCAAACTGAAAATATATTATTTTTCATTTGAATTTAATCATTTTTGCCGTGGAAATCATTCAATTGTTCCCCTATTTGATTAAAATATTAGAGGTAATATGTTATTAATTATTATATTAAGCCATTAGCTCAAGAAGAGACGCATAAAGAGGAGATTAATAGAAAGAGAGGTAGAAAATGTAATGAATTTGTGCTTCGTAGAGAAGATGGCAGGCAAAACACAGGCTAATTGAATAATGTAATTACTTGTACATTCACAGCAAAAATAAATTCTAATTTGTTTGGCGTTTTCATTTGAATACACACTTGAGTTATTCAGCATCAGAATAACATGGTTTAAATCCTGCGTGTGATAATCTCTCCCAGTGTTATTTCCCAGAGGTCTCAGAGACAGACAATCAGATAAAGATAGGCTGATGAAAGAGAAAAAACAAAAAGAGATTATGGACAATCATTCCCATGTATAGTTTTGGCTGGCATCATCAGTGCTTTGTTGGCAGATTTGATGAGAATCAGATGCACCTGGGCAACAAATCTGAGATCTTGAGAGAGATTATTGTGGATTAGACAGCCTTGCAGTTAACATTATTATTAACTGTCTACCAATAGGTAGTTGGGACACAGGAATTTCTTTGGTCAGTTTTCTTCTAAAACCAGAAAACCTCTTGAGTATTAAGTGTTTGAAAGACTCCTAAACTGGCCTTTATCATGTTCTTATGTCCAGCAGACAAGTCTCTATACACATTACATCCAAACATCTTGTTTGTCATCCAGCTTTTCTTAAAGTTTCTGGATATTTAGTTTCATCAGACACTGTTAATGTGTCTCTTTGACAGATGTTTGATTTTACATTAAACAAAACTATTTTTTATTTTTTTATTTATCCTTTATTTAACCAGGTGAAAACATTGAGACAAAAATCTCATTTACAATGCTGACCTGGACAAGAAGTCAGCAACGTTACACATAACACAGACATAAAATACAGAGAACACAACTAAGCAAACAAAAAGATGAAAAGCAGTCACTACATTGTGCACATTTGGGACAGTAAGAAAGGTACACTACTTATTACTGCAAGAGCAGCTGGTGGTAAGGACCTCAGACAACTTCAATTTAAAACAGGCTATAGGGACAAGTGCCATCAGTTTGAGGCTTGATTCCAAGACCAGGAAGGACCATAATAAAAAAGACTTCCAGCCTCAGTCTGCACAGCAGGTACCTGGAACCGTATCCAAGCACTGGTTCTGAGGTTGAAAGAGTCACAAACTGGAGCAAATCTGGCACATATGTGGAAGCTAACCTAAAATGGCTTTATACAATAATAAAAACCAATGCTGCATCCTACGCATACTAAGTGAGGACCATCCAGTTAGGCTATACAGTGTGGAATGATGAGTCCTATAGGGTGCATTTGATATATATAGCATGGTAGAGTGGGTAGAGTTTGACCAAAACAGTGGGACAGGCACATCTATAGATTATGTCACCGTAGTCCAGCTGGGACAGGAATAAGCCAGAGACCAACCTTTTACGGGAAGAAGTTGAAAAACAACGTTTAAGTCTGTAAAGGAAGCCGAGTGTGAATTTAAATGTCTTAGTTAGAACTTCAATGTGGTTTTTAAAGTTTAGATTTCTGTCCAACCAAAAGCCCAGATATTTGTATATATCGACAAACTCAACAGAGACGCCATCAAGGGTGGAGAGGCAAGAGGACGCTGACTTGGGAGCAGAAAGCATTGCTTTGGTTTTCTTAAAGGAATGCTCCACTCATTAGATAATTAATCAAAACTTCAGTATTTAGTGAAACATTATGTTTAAACCATACCCTGAAGAAATCAGCGATATTCCCCGGTAAATAATGATTTTATAGCTCTTTTTTATCAAAACCTGTATATTCCGTCAGGCCGCTGCCATTTTGCCCATTTTCAGTAGTCACGTGAGGGTCGTGACGTCATCCATGCGTTCACTTTGTAAACACACGAAAACATGGCGAAGTTTTGAGCAATATGAAGAGATTGGATGGGGGAATTCAGCCATACAGGTTCGAGCCTACTTAGTACTACTTAGTAGATACAATGATTTTGATTACTAGATATGTATGCATGTAGTACCACCCTTGCTAGCGATTCCCTCTCTAGTTTAGCATACTCAGCCTCGTTGTCCCTGGCCCTAGAACCACGATTTTATGGGGCAGGAAAAACTGGGGGGAAATACCCACTAGCCTGTACTACGCTATATGGAAAGGCCACCAAAAACTGGCCTGGCCTGGACGATAAAGGACGTTTAAACGGGGCTACCCGCTGCAATGGAAATGCGCCATAACATACCTTATTCTTACTCCGAGCACTACTTCTGGTCCTCCGTCGCTTCACACTTGCAGAGGGCGATTTCTCAACTGGCCGAACTGGTGTCCTGGTCGGTGATGACACCAGAAAGACCGATGGTACTGCATCTCCATTAAGTAATGGTTGTTCAATAAATCCCATGTTATGTTTTATCATACTCTCAGAGTAGTTGTCCGGAAACTTGAAATGTTCGCTGCATACATGCGCCTGTGGATCTTTCGGTTCGGGCCGGCCACATTTCGCTAGCGACTGCCTCCGAACGTACTTCCTACGCTTACCTTTTGGCAACAGATGGAACCGAGCATTCCGTGGATTGTTCCTATCAGAATTGTGGCAATGTTTCGCGATACAATGAGGCATATTTGAAGAGAGTAACTACAGTAAATAACATGAACATCAACGTGTCCTCGAAACCAAACGCATGGTTTACGTCACGTCCGGTAAAATGGCGCCGCCCACAGTGTTGATGTTATTTCGGTAATTAATCAGTTTAAAATCACTGATAATGTCATCGGATTAAAAAAAAAAAAAAGAGAGACTGGCAGAGACTGGTCTGTTTTATCGGATGATAAAAAAAATTAAATGAGTGTCATGAGCATACCATTCCTTTAACTAAAGAGATACATTCAGGAGCTGCAGAGTGGGCTTTTTATTCTCAGTGGGATTGTCTTCTCATGCATCCATTAATTCAATATAAATTGGTAACATGTCTCTGTTAAGCTAGATATAATTTATTATGTGTGAAATCAAGTAAAATGTATCAATATTAGTGCAATATATCCTTATTATTATATCTGTTCCTATATGTTGTTGGTTAATGAGGCAGAAAGCAACAGTTAATGACACACAAAGTCAAAGAAACACAGAAAGTCTCAGAGATGAAAATGGAGAGGGAGGGTGAGAGAGATCAGGCAGGGTCGAGCCTTTGCTCTTGGCTAGGTTTGATTTGATACATGTCGACAGAAAAGAGGTAGAGGCCAGGGGTTCCTAAGAGACAAGCTCCATTTAGCCCGTGTTCACAAGCTTTACTCACCACAGTGACTCCAACCTCACAGTAAAACACCTTTTCATTCTGCAAAACAACAGTTCAACACCAAGTGACAAAGCAATTTCACAGAGCAGTTTGTGGGTCTTTGTCAGATCAAAGCTCCACCCTATTATAATATCATTTTGCATGGCTAATTTTGTGTAAATCACCTTGCTGAAAATGAAACGCCAAATCCTTGTCTCTTAAAACTTGTGCGATAGTGTGTCAGAAGCTGTTAGTGCCGGTGTGTTTGGCGGCATCGTGGGGGAATGGTAGTTTGCATTAGAGCTCAGCACAGTGAGTGGAGATGAGAATTATCTTTTGCACACAATAACCTCAGTGTGTCAAATCCTCTGGAAAGCACTGTTAGACTGGATAACAGGAGGGAAGAAGCAAGAGAGGCACGAGGCTAGATATGATGAAGAAGAGCAGAGAGACTGAATGGGTTTGAAGATGAGAAAGAGGAGGAATAAAGACGTCGCCACATATGTATGCTTATATTCCAATTCCTCTTTAATGTGATTTAGTGACATACTGAGAATGATTCTTCTCATCTGTCACCGTTTTTGTCTCTCTCCTGATTTCACCCCCTTCATAGTTTTTGATTAGCATAATGCACTGTACGCCTGTGTAGCAATAAACGAGTCCCATTCACTGCTACACAGTCTGTCAGCGCAATTCTTCCCCATTTACTTACAGATGGTAATTTGACACACATGAATTGGGAACAGCACTGGAATGCCAAAAACTGCAGCCATTCACTACTAAAGGTCCCAATGAACACATGCTGTGGTCGCAAACAAATCCAAACAAAGGTTACTGTTTAATGAAAAGTGAAGAATGCACAAAATAGATATTAATCTTACAGTATACTGGTGATTGTACTGAATAAGAGATGTAAAGTTACTGAAACTAAATCTAACTAGCCACCTTTTAAATACCAGATTTGCTGGCTACTAACATGAAACAAAGCTCAAAATGGTTTCCTTCGGCTTCACACCACCTTTCATGTTTGGGTGCACGGCAGAGTTTGAGTAGGTGTAGAATCTCATCGGTTCTGTTTGCATCACAGCAAATGAAAACACCTTCAGATGACTGTGCTTTTTCTGAATGCAGAGAACAACCTATAAATAGTCATTGTTTGACTGTTGTAGTACTGGTGACCACTAAAATTAGGAGTATTATTTTGTGAAAATGTAAAACCCCAAAGAATGAAAATAAGTAGTAGCCTCACCTTTTCAACATCGTAGTCAACGAGCGAGAGATTCAAACGCAATCAGTTGTTTCTGCACACCTCCCCCTGCTGCTGATTTTGACTGATTATCCTGACTGCTGATTAATAAATAAATAAATGCCTTGTTTGTGTTGACAGTTTTATTTCATTGTCTTTACTTTGAAAAACGAGCACCTAAGCCTTGTCAAATGTTCTCCAGGCATTTTGTTGCCTTCCGTGACTTTTTCCACCGCTCTTACCCTCAGTGGTTCCCAACCTTTTTTGTCTTGTGTACCCCCTGAGCCTTTTGTCATACCATGAGTACCCCCTCACTCATACAGTACGTGCTGATGATCCTTCACAAGTAGAACGTAACTGGTTATTGAATGAAAATAACTTTATTTCATCTCCTTAATTTGAACCTCTAATTCTCAGGCATTTTCTTAATTTTAACTTAAATCACTCAATAAAAATGAATAAAAATGAATATGTTGCCTTGAAAATAAATAATATAATGAAATAAATACATATAAAATCAAAATAATCAACTTATCTTTGCTATATATATCTTGTAACATTTAGGCTTAAACCTGGAGTCCCTTTGAATAAGTCCCCTTTAAACAGGCATTTCAACTTTAATTCAGGAGCAAAACACTTAGCAAAATAATATCCAGAATCAGTATAGGCCTAGCAGTTTCTGTTCACCAGTCATGTGAGCTTTAATGAGACACTTGAGCTTGCTTGTCTTTCATAAGCTTTGATAGTTCTGAGGCAGTGTGGAAACAGCTGTGACCAGGCTGGTCTCCACATCCAGTCTGTTCCTCTGCTTGGTGTTGATGTGTGTTAAAGCTGAGAAGGTCACCTCACACAAATAAGTAGAACCAAACGGCAAAAATTCAATCAGGATATTCCTTCTCCACATCACACCAAAACTCAGTCAATGACTTCTCAGCATATGCCATCTTCAGAGGTCAGATGATAATTCCATCAGAGCCTCCTGCAGCATTGCTGGAAGGCTGTTGCTGCTCTCACTCACAATGAATGGGTTCCTCACCCAATCCAGTCTTTCTGACTTATTTGCAATGTCCTGAAAATAATGGCTGAAATCAGTGCAGAGTTTGGACAGGTGTGCTTGCACCAGTTTGACCACTGGACCCCTGGCAACAGCAGTGGTGGCAAGATAGGCATTGAGTAGTGGGAAACAGCTCACGTCTCCCTCATCACATTTCCTCTCCCATAGTTTGAGCTTTTTTGTGAATCCTTGAACTTTGTCATACAATGTCAGGATATGTGACTCCTTGTCCTGAAGTGATAGGTTGAGCTCGTTGAGTTTGGTAAACACATCAGCAAGATATGCCAGGCGCGCCGCTCACTTGTCATCCTCAAGCTGCACAGCAAGAGGATGCAGATGCTCCGTCAAGAACACAAACACTTCATTGCGAAGTTCATAAAGTCTCAGTAGCGTTTTCCCACGAGACAGCCAGCGCACGTCTGTGTGAAGCAATAGCTGATCGTGCTCTGTGCCGTTCTCATGACAAAGAGTTTCAAACAGCCTGTGATTCAATGGCCGAGATTGGATGAAATGTATCATCTTCACAGCATCATCCATAACAGCACTTAAATCAGGGGCTCATCCTCTTGCTAGCTAGTGCTTCACGATGAATAATACAATGCATCCATTTAATGTCGGGATTTACCTTTCTTACGTGCCCAAAAAGTCCCTTTACGCGCCCCGTCATCAGTACAGATGTGGCTGCAGGTTTTCCACTGCAGATCATGTTCTCTGAAGAAGCTGTCGATAAGCTGGAACAATTCTTCCCCAGTTGTCTTTCCTGGCAGCGTTTTGCAAAATAAAATATGCTCGTTTATGTCCGACGCATCTTTGTAACGCACGAAGGACAGGAGCTGCGCTTCTCCACTCACATCTGTCATTTCATCCAGCTGCAAAGCGAACTGACCGACTAGTTTTATTTTGTTCACCACTTGTCCAATTATATTAACAGACATATCATTGATCCGACGGGATACGTGTTATTCGACAGGGGAACTTTCTTGAGTGCTTCGGCTGCTTTCTTGTCTATCATAATTTCGGCCAACGCAGTCGCTGCAGGGAGAATGAGCTCCTCAACAATAGAGTGAGGTCTTTTTGATTTAGCCACAAGCAGGGACACGGCGTAAGATGCCTCGAGTGCTTTCATTGACACATTCGTGGCTTTCATCATTATTGTCTGGCTCGACTTAAATTCCGACAGTTTTCGTCTGTAAAATTCTTCACTTTTATCGACACTTCCCGAGTGTTTGGTGCTCTGGTGTCTCTGTAAATGCGCTGGCTTCATCGCACTATTAGCCAGGACTTCACCACAAAAGAAGCACTGAGGCTGCGGTGGGGAGAAGTAGAAATTAATCCAAATAATATATATGTTTCACTGTACTGCCTTGGTTTCAGTTTGGCCTCTTTCTCTCGGTGGGCTCCTCTGAACCCTGGCCTGAATCCAGAGCAAGCGGACGTTTCAGCCATTCATCCATAGCGCAGACCTACCAGTATTTTTCTGGCTGCAGGTAAGCAGCTATTTTCATTGTGGGATTTTGGCGCGGTTGTGCCACAGACTATTGTGTCTCTAGGGAAACTAATCGCGTACTATCATTTTTGACGGGATTAGAATTTTTTTTACTTGTCACCTTGGAATTCCACGTACTCCCTGCAGTTCCCTCGTGTACCACTAGGGGTACGCGTACCCCCGGTTGGGAAACACAGCTAGAAAACCCATCAAAAACTCACAAGGACACACCTTAATGATCACACCGACACTGAATTAAAAAAGGATTCTAAGGTGGTTGATATCACTGGTGTGGGAGATGTAATGTAAAAAAAAAACATTCCCACATCTAAATAATGGCGACCCCCAGCATTTATATTGCAAACCCCTCATGTCTGGACCCCAGGTTGAGAACAAAGGCTCTGCATTTTACTTTCTTCTTCTCTTACTCCATTTTTCACTCCTTGTATTTCTTTGTCTTCTTCTCTTGTCACCACACCGCTTATTGGCTAAAACGTCCATTCCCACCCCCCTCCCCTCTTGTCTTCAACATGAGTATTATCTCCATCTCATTTAGCTTCTTTCTTTCTTTTCCTTCCTCGTTTATCATCCTTTTCATCAGTTCATCCCGCCCCACCCCTCTCCATGCTGTTTCAGACATGAGCTCATAACGCCCATCCTTCCCGCTCTCGCAGATTCCCTCTTTGTGTCTTGCATTGATGACATCAGTGCTAGGGAGTGTTACTGTGGAAACTGAACTAGTGTGAGTCAAGGATGACACTAATTGCATGATTGAAATTATGTGTGTGTTGCGTGACAGCTGTAACACGCATACATGGGCTGTTGAATGGTTGATCAAGCACAGGGGCAAAAAAAATACATTTCACATATCACATATGTTTTGTTTTTGTGACCCGCACCAAGATTGCACCTTGGCGAGTTTAACCAACTTTGGAAGACTAACAAGCCAAAAGACAAGAGTGGCCACTGACACACACTAAGTTGACACACACTTCTCTGCCCCTGTTGCATTGGTAGTTTATGAAATATCTGTGTCGCCTTCAGAATGACTCTCTTGTGTGCGAGCGTCTGGTATGTCTTTTATCGGCACACTTTGTCTCTGGCATTCTCCGTCCTCTGCTCCACTGTGCCAGACTGGGAGCATGGCAGACAGAGGAATAGAAATATTGAAAAAAGAAAAAGAAATATAGAGGAGGAAGAGAGGGCTGTCATGCGGCGATTATTTTTGTTTGGGGTCCAACAGCTGTCCCTTGAGGATCCGATTTATTCTCTGGCAAAGACACATACAGTTGTTCTCCGTTTTCTATTTCAAAGGACTTTATCATATTCAAAAGTGTGCCCGTGTGATTTTATTCAACAAAATGCATCCACTTGTACTTCACTAATCATCATAGTGAAGTTGTGCTGTGTAGCTTTAACCAACCATCAAAATGCAACCACCCTTTGACACTGTGTGCATCTACCAAGCAGGCTTCTTCTTAGTGTCAGTCTTTAATGAAGCCACAAGTTATTCGCAGAGGGGAAAGAAATCCCTGCCTTTCTGTATCTCTCCCTCCTCTGCAGTTCAGGCTGTAAAGCTGTCACCCACAAACATCAAAGAGACACAGAGGGCGAGATATAACTGGTGTGAAAAGCAGCAAACACAAGAAGGCAAAATATTTTATGACAGGGAAGCGACGCCATGCCGCTTTCCAATTTACCTTGATTTCTGACCTGCTTAAACCTGCTGTTTCATCTGCTCGTACTCTCCTCTGCATTTATTTTAGTTTATTATTCATTTAAACATTTATTTATTTATCTATACATAAATTAAAAAGGAACACCTCACTTTGCAGACTATGGAGGTCATGCCTATATTTTATGATACGATGAGGATGCCAGGTTGTTGATAATTGATTCCTGTGTGTGTGTGTGTGTGTGTGTTTAATACTTCTTTTTGGCTGCTTTCCAACTGAGCCCATAATCCATTTTTTCATGATTTGGATTACATAAATGGGGGGAAAGTGAAATTAGTGCCAATCAAATGCTCCTCCCTCCCCCTAACTGACCATTTTGATGTTTGAGAGCATCTCCAGGGTTTGTGTGTTGCTATAATTCTGGTGTACAGTCTTATACTCAGTTTGAGCTCTCACGGGCTGACATCCAAAGCACATTTTATGTTTTCAATAAAGCAATATTCCCACAAATCATAAACCAACATCATTGTTGCTTTGAATCTGCCGCCCCCTCTCGACAATGTGATGAACTACTTAATAAATCACTCCCGGGAAATAACAAAGGCATAGAAATTCTCCTTTTGTCGCTGAATATGTTAACCGTAGCTACAGTATGGCACCTCCTAATTGTGTTATAATAAAAATGTCGCTGATGTCGACCTAACACATTGGGGTTTCATTATTTTGAGTGCTTCACCTTTTAAGAGATATATTCTATACATCCACCTGGCATTACCTGAGAGTATAAGTGTCAGATTAGTCCTTGAAAACAGCAGTCTCAGTTTCTTTCATAGAAATCAAACAATATTTCCCTGTGAAACTACCCTATTTTGACTGTGGTACGTTCCATTGTACAATAACATGGCTTGGATACAGCCTTAATCACACTCATATAACCCAGAAAGGCTTCATAAAAACAGATTAGCCAGAAGCTTTTTGGTACCATAAGAGTACAGAAGCCCACTTCAGGGACCCAAACCCCGATACCTTTATCCTCCGAAAGTCATTTCATCTTGCCCCATATCTCCCTGAGACAATTACCTCCAATTTGACTTCAATAACACTCTCCCTTCTCCATCAGTAAACAATCAAATCACTCTATTGTTGAGGGTAATTGGATCTCTTTAAATCAAATCAGCCATTATGGCCCTGATGAAGCTCGCCCTGCTCAGCGGGGGTTAGCTGCACATGAGGGAATGCTGCACAGGAATACATTAACACCTCTGCCTCCCTGGTGAAGATGGCTATATATTGGAGGAGCCGTGTAATACAGGTTTATTAGACTGTGCCGTCATCAGCGCAGGGCTTGTTTCCCTCCTTGAGGACATGTTCCAGGTGAATCACATTTCAGCGCCACGGAAAGAAGAAGTGGGGAGATTGCTCTCCAACATGCAGAGGTGCTATCTGTGTCAGACTTTTATGTAGAAGGCGTCAACACCACCTCATAAAAAGTCAATTTAAATTTGCTGCACAGATCTTTTATTTCTTTCCTCCCCGCACGACTACCTATGATCACTGTGAGAGTACATGACAGTTAGTACAGGGAGTTCCTTGGCTTTTAGTTATATGTACAGTATTCAGATCAGTCATGTTTCAACTAAATACCTACAATCTTCAATGTGGCCTTCAGAGTAATTCTATATTTAGTAGCCTTTTTTAAAAAAAAGTCTTCATCAGGGTAATGAGAACATCAAAAGATTTAGCTTTTAAGACATGTTAAATTTTGCATTGACGTTAGAAAAGTGCAGCAATTCCCACTTGTTTATATACATCTATAATTAATCTGCTCTGCTTCTTCTGCAGGCTCTGGGTATCATATCTAGATGTAGGAAAGAGGCCGGATGTTATTTCACTGGAGTGGTGTTTAGCACAGCTTTGCTTCAGATTGGTTAAGTGAAGTCTTTGCTTTTATAACTATTAATATTTGTTCTGTGATAAAACTGTAAAAACAAAACATGAGGCAAAAAATGACATTTCAAAGTTAAGATTAAAAAACATTCTCAAGTGTCTTACAAAAACATCTTACATCAAAACAAACGTAATAAATATCCCCAAAACAAACAACGCGGGAGCCAGATACTGAGCAATGTGTATGTTCAGCTGGGATGTGTATTAGTGTGCATGCATTGCTGTGTGTTTGTGTGTAGTCAAGATGAGGTGTGTGTGACACCATCAGTCACGCTAGCAGTCAGTGATTACCAGGAGGCAGGGTCTTCCTCTAACAAGGTTTGTTATTAAAGTGTTGGAAATCAGCGTGGCCTATTTCTTTGATTCTTCAGTTTTTTGCAAAACTTCAAATTGCATTTGTTTGTTTTTGTATTTGCTTTCTTTCTCCTTCAGTCATTCCCCCTGTTTATATTCCCACTATCTCTAACATGGGTGCCCACTATGCTGTTCCCCCTCCTCTTCCTCTCTTCATCCATATCACCGTCTCAGTTACTCTCCCCCCTATGAGAGGAATGTGACGACGTTGCAGAGACCGATAGGGATGTGTGTGTGTGTGTGTGTGTGTGTGTGTGTGTGTGTGTGTGTGTGTGTGTGTGTGTGTGTGTGTGTGTGTGTGTGTGTGTGTGTGTGTGTGTGTGTGTGTGTGTGTGTGTGTGTGTGTGTGTGTGTGTGTGTGTGTGTGTGTGTGTGTGTGTGTGTGTGTGTGTGTGTGTGTGTGTGTGTGTGTGTGTGTGTGTGTGTGTGTGTGTGTGTGTGTTTGTGTGTGTGTGTGTGTGTGTATTTCATCTAAGTGCTGACAGCAGACTATTAGAGAATCTATCTGTAAGCAGGAAATACTACTATAGTAAACAAACACATACACGTGGATATATCTCTAAAATCGTTATGTATACTCATAACCTTCCTTTTCTTATTACTTAATTCCCTGTAGTTAGTCAGTTAATAAACTAGTCACTCACTATATCACTCAGACAGTTAATCAATTAATTGTCAGCCATTCATGCAGTAAATTATCTGGCAGTCAGTCGGTAAATTAGTCATGCAGTCAGTCAGTAAATAATTCAGTCACTCACTCAAAAATGAGCCGGATCATTAAATCAAGAAGGAGTTAATGAATCAGCCGGTAAATCAGTCAGCACACTCTGATTCAAGTCAGTCAAATAATGAGTCTCCCTCTTTGGATGCAGCTTAATTTTCTCCCCACAGCCAAAAGACAATGACCGCTTAACCTCTGCTCAGCCTGCCAGCCTGAGATAACACTTTGCCAATTAACTCACAACTCCATCCTTACGGAAAGAGTTTGCATGTGTCTTTGTGTGTGATTGTGCAAATCTGTATGTGCGTACACTGCGTATGTGTTGAAGCCCCCATGTTTTTTAATGAGTGCCGTTGGTATATTCAAACGTGCACAACAATGTTTGTGGAACAAGGGCACAAACTGTATATAGTCATGCATCCATCTTCTGTTTCGTGAGTGTGTGTTTTTGCCTTCCCTTACCCCATGAAGGTTGAAGATATCATCTGATTTTCCTGCTCTGTGAATAGCTTGCAGCCCAGATCACTTAAACTATTTAGAGGTAAGACGGGCGAGGGATTTAGCACCAGCCTGTAAGGGCTCCTCGGATGTCAGCGATATATTGTTCGGGGAAAAACATTCAGCGTTATGAAAAAAATGGGGCATTTAAAAAATATATATATTAAGAAGAAAGAAAGAAAAGGAAAGAGAGATTTTAGGCTCTGATTTGGTTGTGATTGCGTCATATAAAGGAAGGAACACATCTGTAAGCAATAAGGGTGTCTTGTCTTTACTTACATTTTTCACGGAGACTTAATAAATTCAAAGTAGCACCATGGGATGCAGAAGATTATACCGTCTGATGCATAGTGGCAGTTCCGTAGTTTTACTGTGAAAATGAGTTGTTATAATACGAAGAAAAACCCATAACTGTTTTTCATTTATTGCAGATTGAGCATTTTGGCTTCACTTTTTTTCCGCTGCCAGTGAGGATGTAATGGTATTCATTCATGTGGAGATGCTCAGCTGACGGAGTGAACCTTTTGAATGTGCATTAGAGAAAGAGCCCTTGTCCTGTTTCTATTGAGTGGATTATGTTCAAAAATAACCCCAATTTAGCCATTGTTCATTATTCAACAATCACCTCTGTATCCAATTTCCTAGAACATGACCTGTGGGGTGTTTTCCCAGGGGGCCCAAGATGATTCAAGAGTAATTGACAGATTTATGATGGTCAGGGCATTTCTTACCTTTTGACTGCCGCTCATGTTTGATGAATCTCCACAAAGCACCTCAGTCAGCACAATCTCCTCTTCCCTCTCATCTCTTCAATTCCTCTCCTCTCCTGCATTCTTCCACTCATCACCCACTGGCTCTGATCTCTCCCTAATTGGCCCCTGTCCCCAGTCATTTTCGGGGATCTCACTTTCACTGCAGGAAATAACAGTTAAATGTTTCCTGATTACAATAAAGTCCCCTTCCCTCCAAATGCTATCGCTTCCATTTTCTCAGGACTCTCACTTACTTCCTTCCTGATAACATCTCCTACATTTCTTAATTACCTCCTCTCTTATTTCGATCTCTCCAACAACTCGTTCTCTAAATGTCCGTTTTCTTTCATTTTCTTCATATGCCAGCCTCTCACTAAAATACCACCAGTCGCCATGTTTATTGGATTCTCAGGATGTTTGGATTAGTGTGTGTGCGTCAGAGGATTTGCAGTGTACACTGCTCACTTGCTGGACCAGACTTTCGCTGTAAAAAAAATTGTAGAAGGGCAATTTTACGTTCATGTCAGAGATGGTTTGAAGTATCTTTACTGTACATGGGTTTTATCATCGTACAGTCATTACGCACACTAAATATAAATGCTTGTCTAAAAGAGTATCTATAAACCCTGAGTCCCATGCATTGTTTTTCACTTCATTTGGAAAACATTTTGTCAAAGCTTGACCCAGAAGCCTCTGTGTCTCTACTATTGTTCACAAACACAATACAAAAACTATTTTTGGAAAAAAAACATTCATACTGTACAATGTGCAGACACAACCATTTTGACAATGTTTTGTGTTCCTCTCCTTCATTTTCTCCATTCAACAGGTAAATATGCCATGCGAGATTTGATCCATCGGTTACCAGGCAGTAGTAGTAGCAGCAGCAACAACAACGCCACCAGCAGTGGGACCTCCGGGACCACAGGACCTCCCAGCAAGGCCATGTCCGACGACACGGTGACTGCCATCTGCTGCGCGCTACACGAAGTCATCACCAAGAACATGGAGAACGCCAAAGCCCTGCGTGATGCTGGGGGCATAGAAAAACTCATCGGCATAGCCCGCAGCAAAGGAGACAAGTGAGTCGGCAAAAGTTCTGAAACCATAAGAAGTTATTGATTTGTTGAATAACAGGTTAGACAAACTGAAGAAAAAAAATATATAATAGGTTGTGTATTATTGTATAGGCACTTATCCAAAGGTACGCATTTGGAAACCCTTAAGGCCTATTCACAGGTTTTGCAGGTGTGAAGTGGCTGAAAGTTGGACAATTTCTCTGTCAATGGTTGATCTCCAAAAATACCTTACAGTGCTTCGAGTGGCTGTAATCTTTACAAGCTCAGAACCAGAATATAACCTGCATTACAGTGTTAGTGGCACGCTTCTGAGCTACAGTGGAACCACAGAGTTCATCCCTACGACTTAAAGTAAATGCATTTGCATGAGCCCCAGAATGCTAATACAAATCTGAAGAAAAAATATGTATTGTAGGTTTATAGAAATGTATGCCATGTGTATTTATAACCCCAGAACAGATGTGCCTGTGCTGCTGTGAAAGTGGTTGTTAGGTCATGATGATGAAACGTACTACTAGATTTTAAAACCGGGATTCCTCTCTGGAAAGGTGAAGAACACTGACTGTAACTCTCACAGCAAAAGCATTGGTTTCTGACACAGAAATGTAAACAATCAGGTGGAAAATGTACTAAATGCTACATTGTATATGCACTTTTCTCTGGGTAATGTTTTGATTTGATCTGTCTTCCCTCATAATCAAGGCCAACCAGCCCTGAATAACTGAGCCTGAACCCTGATATGTAAATCCCAGAAAAATATATAATGAGATTCTCAGTGTGGTTTTGCGCCATACCTGTCAACCCATCATTCAGCCCACCCTGTAGCCTCAGTAGTGACCAGGTCTTTAATGTGGCCCTGCATCCATCACTCATCGCTGCACCTGCCTCCCTGTGACCGCTCATCCACAGACGCTGGTCAGAGAACATGGAAGATGCAGCAGGAATGTAACCCCTGTCGCCATGGGAGACCCTGCAGGGTGTTCTGCCTCGCTGCTATGGCAACTACTATGTCAGGGTTTGCCATGACGCCCGAGTGTTATCAGACGCAGGTCAAATGTTCATTTACGGTTATGGAGAGAGACTCAGTCTGCTCAGGGAACGGTGCTCAGGGGGGCCATTACAGAGAGAGATGAGGTGCTGGAAGGAACCTTCTTACAGCCAGCGCACATTTCACAGGGAGGGTGGGTAGCTGCTAATGCTCCCACACATCTTCATTTCCCCACGATAGGTACACCGAGGATAAAAGCTCCTTATCAGCAGAGCCATAATACATTCACATAATCACACACACTCTCATTTTGGGAAATTGTCCATTGCAGCATTTTCACAGACAGCAGCCACTATTTGCTAACTTATTTTCAAACTGAAATATACAATTAATAGAAAAAAGAATGATACACGTGTAAATATTGCCTCATTCTTTCCCAAAGCTGACACTTAATGCGTAATTTAAATACAGCTCATATCATAAATTCATAATCTTGCAAGGATTACAATAGTTAATAACATTTGAGGTTGCATGTTGTTATCGCCTTATTCACGCATTACTGTGATTCATGAGTTTTCAGGAGGACTTTTGTAAGCGTGGTTGACAAATGTAAAATGAGCATCATTTCTGCTGCCATCTGTAGCTGTTAGAAAGGCAGGGCTTCTGAACTGACTCCTACTGGAGTCATTTGTCAGCTAAGTGGCAGGGTTGGGACCATTAGCATGGCATAGAGGGTCATTTTAAACTCATCTGGAAACTCTCTGTTTTCCCCGAAAGAAAATTATTCTCTGCTGAAATGAGCAATGGCCCCCTTACTCTTAAAGTGGTCACAAGTGCCACAGGCCTCCACAGCTGGTAAAGACAGGGGACAGAATAACAGAGCAACATTATCCACAGGGAAAGTTCTCAGAGAAATAACTCTCTCTCCTCCTCTACCTATCTCCAGACACTCGGCCAAGGTGGTGAAGGCAGCCTCTCAGGTCCTCAGCAGCATGTGGCAGTACAGAGACCTGCGCTCCCTCTACAAGAAGGTAGGACGAAGCACAAACTGTGTGCCCAATTCCTGTGACCCTGTTTGTCTCCTGCTAAACCTTTTTTTATATTTCCTGTCACTCTCTACCCCAAACAGTATTATTTAGTGCATAACAAATGCATTTTTTCACTTTCCTTACTACTACTTTTTGTCACACACTCCAAGGCAAACATTAATCTTCTACTTACTCTCCCACTGTCATAGACAGCCTAGTATGGCTTCTGGCTGAAGGTATGAGATCCATTCCTGCAATAATAATCCCATTTCTAAAAGATAATATTAACATAAAACATTATTGTAAAACAGAGAAATTAAATCAATCTTCATATCGTCAGATAATCAGCTTGAAGCATAATATCTTGGTTAAATTGACACCATCTATGAATTAATTAGTGCTTTGCAAATCTCCTGGGGATCTGATACAGAGTCATTGATGTTTCATCTCAATGAATTGCACTATGTACCTTGCTATGATCTGGATACCCCTTTGTTGTAAAGAAAAGTAATGCGCTTTAGTAAAAAAAAAAGAGCAAGGTCTCAATTGCTGGCAGTAGCACTCCTGCTGATTATATTAGGTTTTTGACAGACTGCCTTTGCCATTAAACAAGTAATTCATTTATATGGTGAACTGATCTTGAACTACCTGCAGATGAACTATATTAGGATGGGGACTTTTCCATTTGACTGCGGCAGGTGTTGAGGATGAATCTCTGCCAGTACTGTATAATGAAGCAATTAAACACAACTGATACACAGTTAAAGTTACCAGTTACTCCTATCTGAATAGAAAGCTGCATTTATTTTTTATTTAGACTGCTGAAGATTTAAGAACAACCTGTATGTTCTAATATACTAAGCTGAAACGTCACTGGATGAATTCCACCTTGTTTTTTGCCCAGGACTATGCCTTGTCAGGATTTCCTGTTGTCTCCAGACTCAGTGAGAAGTGATGCCGCTAAACTAATTTCATTCTGCTATCGACATCCAGCCAGACCTTGGCACAAACTCCTACTATCAGTCAGCGTTTTGTTGAGGTTTATGGTATTGATTTGATGTTTACAAAATATACAACTGGGAGAAATATGACCATGAAACTATCATCTTCATCACTGTGAGGGTCATTTATTATAACCGCAAAATCATGCCTAATGTGCTCGATTATGAACGCCCTGAGTCATGTATAAGACAGTATAAAGAGTTCATGACTGTCAACCAGGAGGCCACTATTATTGAGCTATTTAAAGTTACATTACAAACAAATGAAGTGATTTTAACCCAATATTTTACATAACCAAGTAGTTTAGTTGGCTTAACATTAACAAGGTGTTTGTTTTGAATCCAAAATGTTAACACAGGTGTACTACAAAGGTAGCAGAGCATTATTGTTTGACTCGTAGTTTGATACAAAGTTGGGAATAGGAGGGTTGGTTGTTTGCGGTTGCTTTACTTTTTAATTGTTTTGAGGCTTGTTTTGTGCAGTATATATAATATAACCATTGTGTGTGTATGGAGGGTTTTGTTTCTTTGTCTTGAACGCACGCTTTGGCCTTGAGGTCAGTCATAACCACCTCCACACACAAGAATAATGGAGCTCAGTTGGGAACCTTCAAAACTCAGCAACAGTGTTTGCAGAGGCAGGTGGATCAATACCTTTGTGTTAGTCTCTAGCCCATTGTTGGTTTTTTCAACACAGACATACAAACAAGCTAACATTGTGCTAATGGTTATTTAGTCCATCAGCAAGACTGAATAGCGTTAATGCTGCTGGCTACAGGGAAACTGCAGCTCATTATTCAGTAACTCGTAACTCACGGAGAATGGCACAAACAAGAAAGTAGTGAGAAAACTGAATAAGGTGTAGAGAAATGATGAGCTGTGTGTGCTGCTCCCACTCAGACACACTCTTTTATCTGTCTCTTTCACACACACACAAACACAGTTGAAAACCCACTTTCTCCTCCCTTGGGATCTTTTGCTCCTATATAAATGACAAAGGTCCACACACTCGTGCATCGTGATTAATAGGTAAGGACAGATGTTCTGTTCCTCTCACTTGTAATGAGTGTTTTGAATGAATAACTTCAACCAAGGTTACCTTTCATTCAGCCCGCCAAAGCCTTAAATGTGCGTTCCATTAAGATGCAGAAATATGAAGTAACACATTCCAAGTAGGTGTCCTTGGCTTTGTATGTGTTATTTCATCTCTGTGTGAAGGGAACAAAATCACTAAGGAACTTGTTTTTTTCATGTCTTGGAGATGCATGTTTGTATCAACAACTTCAGCTCTGCGACAAAGACATCTTTGTATATGCTTGTAATGAGGTGTTCTAGTCGACTACCTTCCGAAGCCCTATTCCCAATTATTTAATCTGTTTTGTGGGCAAGTATTTATATATTAAGTATTGTCCCAATTTCAGCTTTTAATGAGAACTTTGTTGAAAGACATTCAGGAGAACACCAAGAGAGATTCATCGAGAACCACTACATGCTTCACTTCAACAAGTCATTTCTTCTTTTGTTGTTTTCCTCCTCAGATACTGTTGAATATCAAGTACCCGCACTTCAGTTTTCAAAGCTCTTGTTAAACCTCTAAAAATGAGGAAGACTGAGCCCTCATTCTACAAACTAATGAACAAAAACAACATTTTTCAAGGTATTTTCATTAGAAAGAAGAGAAATACATTCGTGCCCACATGAAATGGTCTCCCACCTGATTTTATAGAAAAATATATTCGACCCAGAATGAAATCCAGTGAATTCCTTGCATGGTGACTCTGCAGTGGGCTGTCCGAGCCCCAGACTTCTGACTGCAGTCACTTCAGGACAGGCCGCCCCGTGGCATCAGCCTCTGCTCGTCTCATCCTGACGACTGTGGCCTCTCTCTTCATTCGTCATCCTCTCGTCCCAAGTATCCCACTGAACACTATCCCCTTGGCGCCTCATCTGCTTCAAACTTCTCTAATCATTGCCACAGAACCGTGTTACACTCCACTGGATGGCATACACTCCAGCTATCAGATGTGAAAGACATTGGCTTTTCTTGGCACCTAGAAAAAGGTTGCCGTCTTTTGTGACTACTTATTTATTTGTACATGTTTTACCCAACCTATCTTTACCTTAGGAGCCTTTTTTTGACGGAAAAAGGATTTGATAAAGGCAGATATTAAAAGAAAGACTTGTGTAAGATTGACACACAATCAATCTTTGTTTTGGATCTGTCTCATTTAAACCAGATCATTACTGAAATACAAGACTTCTCACTCCCAAAAAGTGTATCCATCATCTTTAAATTGATGTAAAATATCCTCTGCAGTCTGTCCTGTTTTAGCCACCTGTATTTTATCATCATCTAGATCAAAAGCCTGATGACGCTGTTATCTAGAACTACTTTTATTCAAAGCAGCACAATTTCAATTGTCTGACAATGTCACTCTAAAAATGATTTTTAAATCCTGATGGACACCATACCTTACTGTTTACTTTATCACCCAAGTCCAGAGCTCGCAATAAATGACTGCTCTATCCCTGCATGACGTATTAGGTCATTACATTACATGTCACTTGTTTGACACTTTTATCCAAAGCGACTTACATACTCAATACTGTGGGAAATCCCCACAGGAGCAATTTGGGGTGAAGTGTCTCAGGGACACAACGACATGCTGACTGCAGTGGGGTTTGAACCTGTGACCCCTGATCCGAACACCAACGCACAACCCACTGCACCACACGTCTCCCCAAGTCATGGGTGTTAGCTGCAGCAAAAATCCTGTTAGTCTCCAATCCAAACATGGATTAGCATACAATTTAGACGAGAGTGGAGTCGGATGTCTCTGCAAAATGTTTGTGAGCAAAGGCGAAGAAAGATAGATCCACCAAAGAGGAAAGAAAAGCGAGGGAAGTAAGGATAGAAAGTGAGGTGAATGCTTGAAATGTAACAAAATAAGCATTTCTTAGTTATTACATTACATGTTACTTGTTAGACGCTTTTATCCAAAGCAACTTACATACATTCAGTACTGTGGACAATCCCCACAGGAGCAATTTGGGGTGAAGTGTCTTGCCCAGGGGCACAACGACATGCTGACTGTGTGTGTAGTTTTAGAAAAGGGGTGTTGGGTCAATAATGAGACAGTTTGAGCTGTCTTGGCGAAGGGTTGTTTGCTTTGAAGTCCTGAAGTAATGAGAGCATTTTGAAACATACTTCCCAACTGTGTAGTAGTAATAGACTGGGGTACATGTTTGTTTCTGTGTGTGAGTGTCTTTGAAAAAGTGTGTTTTTGTCAAACGTTAGTAAGAAGAGTTAATCACTTCCTACAGCAGTGCCATGGGAGCAGTCTAGTCTGGGACAGATGCAGAGAGAAAAAATAAATGCAACAGAACGGGGCTGGGCTGCCCGGCAATATAAAACCAAAAGTTGAGAGCCCATAAATAAACAGTAAGTCGTATTAAAATAGCGTCTGAGATGACTTGAAAGATCAGTGGTGTAGCAACCATCAATAAACCAAAGCAAAAATCTGTTTGTAGCAACACTAGCACTCACTTTAAGATAAATCATGTATTACAGTCTCCGGAAGTGCAGTAAAACTTTTACCCAAGTTTATTTGGATTTTTGGCAGGATGTGTCCTCTTTCTTTCTCTCTTTGTGTGTGTGTGTGTGTGTGTGTGTGTGTGTGTGTGTGTGTGTGTGTGTGTGTGTGTGTGTGTGTGTGTGGTGTGTGTGTGTGTGTGTGTGTGTGTGTGTGTGTGTGTGTGTGTGTGTGTGTGTGTGTGTGTGGTGTGTGTGTGTGTGTGTGTGTGTGTGTGTGTGTGTGTGTGTGTGTGTGTGTGTGTGTGTGTGTGTGTGTGTGTGTGTGTGTGTGTGTGTGTGTGTGTGTGTGTGTGTGTGTGTGTGTGTGTGTGTGTACTGTTTCATCTAGTCCCTAGGAGGGAAGCCACAGGTCACTTTGTGAAAAAAGAAATCCTTCCTAATAGGAACACAAGGATAAAATGATCCATGTCCTTTAAACTAACATATGTTCTATTTCTCCCTGGCTCAAACCAAGGAGCAGAACACAGATTGTAATGCTCTATATTCACACATTTATACTTTGTCATATCAGTGTTAAACATGTCATTTCGGGCTACCTTGCCTCCTTTCTTCATAAAAATAATCTTTCTTGGGGACTTAATCAGACATACTCTCTATTTTCCACACACACACCCACACACACACATTATTCTCATGTCACACACGTCACACAAATCACAGAAACAGATACAGGCTATGACAGACGGGGTTCAAGGTCAGAGAGATGCTGTTTGTCACACGTGACAGATTTACAATATGTTCCAGGGATGTGTAGTTCAGTATGTGGGTGTGTTTGTGGAATAGGATTGAGCGATATATTTGTGTGTGTTGTGAATGTGTGTGTTCATTGATTGCACAGCCTTGCCATTCACAGAAAATTATTGAGTTCAAAATGCCCAGGATGTTCCTATAAAATCAAAGGAATACGTTCTATTTTTAGCCTTTAATTTGTGGTGATATTCTGAGTTTATTTTGTTTCATTTAGTTTTAAACTTAATATCTTTAACTTTTATGCTCACAATACCAGACATTTAAAGAGACGACCTTGTACATTGAGAAACCAGGTATAAATGTTTCACTATTTTCTAACATTTTATATCATTTTTCTTCCAATATTTCGTTTGCACAATCGTTCGCACAGTTTGAGTCTGAGCCTGATTTTATTGATTTTTAGACTGTAGAATTTGTGACAATCGCTCAAATACACAGTGCTTTTAATGATTTGTTGCAAGAATGAAAAGATTACGTGCTTTTGGTCTCGACAGCTAAAACTAATTCATCATCCACTGCCACACAGCGTAAACAGGGAAATCAGCTAGAAAGAGAGGAAAAGCTTCAGTAGACATCAAACCTAGCCTCAGAGGCTGCCTCACTCTGATGTTCACCTGTAGGAGACAGTGAGAGACAGACCAAGAGGAGATGGGGGGGTAGTTGATATAGCCTTCTCAGTGGAGGCTAACAACAGTATTTACGGATATACTAAAAGCAGAAATGCAGCACACTCTTATGGTTTTCTTGCCCTTTCCAATAAACACAACAGTAGCAGAAAGGTCAAATCCTAAATCAACAGAACCACAAGCAACCAAAATAAAGAAAGCAAAGGTCAAGGTTACATTATTCCAGGGGAGGTAGATGGATCACGTGTGAGTGAAGAGCTCGCTGCTATAAATCTCTAAATCTGAGTGTGAAATAAGTGATAGAGAGAAATGGATTGAAGGGCTGAAGAATGACAGTGTGCAGTGATGGCCAAGGCCCAGAGGGGAGCCCCCCCACTCATCATGTGTAACCTTTTACAGTTTCTGCCATAATTGCTGTCTGGCATGAGCGCCGCCAGACACACACACACACACACACACACACACACACATCTCATTTGTTGGGGCAGTAATCGCTATTTTCCCCCGACCTTCAACTTACCATCCAGTGATGGTGAGAGCAACAGGCGAAATGGTTGCCTGGCAACACTTTTTTTCTGCTCTCATTTTTGCTGTAGGGGCAGAGTAGGAGTGTTAAAGGGTGTGTGAGAGATAAAGGGATGGGGGTGGGTGATGGGGCACCAGAGAGCTGATGTCTGCAGGTGTGGAGACACATGGTTAAGTTACAATGTGAGGTTACACAGTACGCACACATTGCACCTCTGACAGAGTGCAAAGTGAGGGGGGAACAGCTGCTGTCAGATTTGGTCCCATATTACATTTTGATGTTGATTTAATATTTATTGAACACATTAAACCTGACTGGCTGGCTGGTGGGCCAGACAGCACACACTAATTGATGTGCCAGGAAACAATATTGTTTTACATTTGAGTGGATTCCACAAAGAAACTGAATTATGAAGAATAATGGATTTGACTATTTTACCCAATAAACCTGATAGAATCAAGAGCTGGAACAAGCTGGTACAGCATATGCATTATCCTGTGTGCAATACAATGTTTTTTACAACCTTAAAGTAGTAGTACTTGTAGGCAAAGTTATGCACAAAGAACATCTCTATGACATGTGTGGCTGTGACAGAACATGTTTATATATCCTCCTCTGTACGCTCTTCTCCAATTAGTATCCTTCTTGTGAATTCATTTATTGTAGAGTTGAACTATTGCCTGTTTTGCTCGGGGGCCCCCTTAAGGAAGCCTGCGGATCATTACTGGCCCCCATTTGTGCGCCACATTTATGGGCGGCAGACAGCACGCCTCACTCTGCAAAATACATTTGTCATTCAATATTCAGCGACCGTGTTTGAGCAGCAGGACACTTTGTCCAATTGTGCTGGACCCAGTGTTCCATAAAGAGGTTACATGGTGTATAACGAGATGTGTTCGGGGGGGAAAGGAGAAAGAGAATGTAAAACAAGGTGAGTGAGTCGGAGACCAGAGGAGATGGTGATAAATAGATTAAGCTGAATGAAGGAAGGGAGCTACCTTTGAACTACTGTGTGTCAGAGGATGCAGCTTTCTGTCAGTCCTGTGCCAGGAGTCAGGGGAGGACATGGGACTCAGTCCAGCCTTCCCTCTCTCTCTGCCTCTCCATCTGCGCCTCTTCCTCTCATTACCCCTCTCCTCCTCTCGATATCTTTGCTCTCCTGTCATTACTCTCCCTCCATCTTCCTCCTCCTCATTACTTTCTGTCATCTTTTGTCTTTCTCAGCTACCCTGTCCCCCCCCCTCCCTCATCTATCTGCCCCGTCTCCTCCATCTCTCATCCTCCAGTCTCACTCTACTGAAGTGATTCACCTCTCCTTTGGACTCAGTCACAGCAGCCTAACCAGTTTTCCCACTGCAGAGCCCCCAGGCACTAAATGTATGATGGAACATGTCTGCGTTGGCTTTTATCATGTGCATGCGCTGTCCCTTCAGAGGTACCCAATTATCTCAATGCTAAATTGAATTTGGTTCCAGCTCTGTGATTGTTGTTGACTTTCATAATCCATTTTTATGAAAAGGGCTTTGCTCCAATCACCGCTAAACTAATACAGAAACAAAGCTATTATAATTATGCTTGTGGATTTGTTAGTTGTTTTTATTTTTGTTCTACAGCGACAGTGGGACTTTTACTAAGCTCAGGCTTGATGCAAGTGTTTCAATTTGTGGTGTAAAAAAAGTGTGGGTGTTGTGAGGGCTTTGATGGCCAGAATGCATGGTGGATTCACCTACCCCAGTGGTAAACCCAATAAATATAATATTGATATTTCTCAACAAAATATTCATGTTTTAGTTAAACATGCAGACTTCAGATTTAGCTCTTCAGCTGAATCAAGAGCAACATCCATGAAAACTTTCCATTTCCTGCCAGGTATAATTTGTCATAATTTTCATAAAAAAACACATATATTTGTTTCAAATGTTGCAAAGGGAATGGACCATGTGACAGTAGACCTCTCTTTGTACACATCGATGTATAATGTGTTTCACTGTGAACACTAAACAAACACTTCTCCAACTGAATATTGGTCTTGAAGACGAATGATAAACAATTTCTTCTTTGTTTGTGTTTGTTTTGCAGGATGGTTACTCCCAGTATCACTTTGTGGGCTCTGCCTCAACGATAGAGAGAGACAGACAGAGGCCCTACTCCTCCTCACGAACTCCCTCCGTCTCCCCCGTCAGGACGTCCCCCAACAACCGCTCTGGTGAGGCACATCTGACATTTACTATGAATAGTACATACTGTATTATATGCTTCAGTGTTTGCGTGTTTCGCTTCTTCTACCTCAGCTTTCTAAACATCATGTTGCAAAGTGATTTTCCCCACCTAAAGAAGTTTTAAATTAAGAGGTTAGAACAAATAAATAATGATCTGGCAATGGGGCCTTAAGAAGTTCAGGTGCCACAGTGGATGACTCTAAAAATGGTGAGTAAAATAGACCATAGTGCTTTATACACAAACAGCAGTTTCCATGTCAGGAGTTTTCCACAGCAAATCATCCACCTGCCCTCAACACATTTAAAGGGGACCTATCATGCAAAATGCACTTTTGTAGGTCTTTTATACATGAATATGTGTCCCCGGTGTGTCAGGGAACTCACCAAGTGTCAGAAAACACAACCCTCTCTCTTTTCCTCCATACCCAAATCTCTAAAAACGGGGCTGCAACGGAGCTGATTATTATTTGAATTTTTCTGACGTCAGAAAAGGGGTGCTCCGCCTATATGGGCAACTCTCCACCCATCAGGGGAATGAGAGACCGCTTGAAAGCGCTGGAGACGCTGTAGTACATATGCCAGGCCTGTAAGTGGCGCTTTAGTCTGCCACAAAAGCAGAATCAGCCCTTGCAAAAACAGGGCTGGAAAAGAGCAAATAGAGCGAAATGAGGCATAGCTAAAATGCATGATCTGTTTGGTATTTTGAAAAAAAAACTTCACAGACATGTTTAATATAGGTATGGCCCTACAATATATGTTTCAAATATAGCATGATCCACTTTAAGGTCTTGTAATTTTTGCTTGAAAACTTACATTTGGATGAAAGTGAAGCAACATTAAGATAAGAAAATTAGAAATAGTTCCTTTGGTGAATTTCTATTATTTGATTGATTTAGTTTAACTTCTAATGTCAGCATGTCAGGTAGATGTGGCATGGTACGTATTAAAGCAATATGAGATAATGAACTTAAATAAACGTAATCGATTAATAATGTATACGTTGTTTCTTTAAATAGTTCAACAACAGAAGTGTTAAACAGAAAATGGTGCTTTTACGGTCAGTTTCATAATACATTCTAGATTCGGGTCGGTTATAAATGATTTTCCCTTGTGAAAATGGTCCACCTTTTTGGAACTGAGTTAAGCAAGAGGTGCAAAGATACAACTAACTAAGACTTAAGATAATGAGCACATGTATGTTGGACATGAGTATAAGCAGAAGGTACACGTCACACATGGATTCTAATGAGCTCTAACTTCAGACATTTAGCCAGCAGCATCAACATTTACCAGTCGATCATTCTAAATAGCTGTGCTCTCCTCAGGCTTTCATGCTGTATAATTATGGTTAGCCTTTAGCTGGAGCCCATTGGCCTTCATGCTTAGCAAAGGGCACATTAGCATTAGCTGTTAGCATCGGTAGTAGAAGGGCCTTCAGCTGAGCTTTCTCCTCACCGGGCTTAGCAAGCTGATGAGGCAGAAAAGTACTTTTCCTTCCTCCCGGCTTAGAGGTCTTCAAGGACCCGCCTAAGAGAGAGACAGAGGGAGTGAGAGAGGGGGAGAAAAGTGTGTATTTGTGTCTGTGTGTGAGGAGACAGAGAAAGAGGGAGGGAGAAGATAAACAGCGAGGGAGATAAAGAGAAAAAGCAAGGAGGCAGGAAGAATTAGGGATTGAGGGATGGTTAATGCGGTGAGAAGGATGTGAAGCATGAGGATTTGACTTTGGCAAGCGACATTGAAAATAAGGAGTTTTGAGATTGTAGTGCGGAGAGAAATGTGTGGATGCCAGTGGAGGAGGTCAGAGGAGGTGGGAAATATCTCCCATCTCCTCTCCCTCTCTGCTCTCCCCCTCGTCTTTCCACTCTACCGCTCCCCTTATCGTTCACCCGTTTCATTCTTCTCCTCCTCTCTGCAGTAATCCTGCTTTCTTCTCACCTCTCCCTCTGATCTCTCACTCTCACTACAGGCTGCCTCAATACCCAGATACACACACCCACCCCTGCATGCATCTGTATCTCCTCTTTGCATACGCTCCAGACTGCAATCCGGCCCTTAGAGATGGATCAAAGCAGAAGGAGTAATGATGGCGTGCAGGCACACTGGGAGGGGAGGAGAGGAAGAGTTAGTGTAAGGACAGAGTGGAGAAACCATGAGAGAGATAGAGAGGGGTAAGGGAGGTTTGCAGGCTAAGAGGAAGACAGAGAAACAAAGGAGGAGTGAGACCTCTTTATCGATCATGCCCCCACAGGGTCCTGCTGTGTTTTGCACTGATAGAACGAGTCTCCCAGCTTCTTATATCCTGCGGTTAAAGCCAGGTCCCCACGGTAACCATAACAAGTAGTGATGGTGGTGTCTCCCGCGGTGTGTGACAGCTCTGAGCATCCGCCTTAATAGAATTTGCTGCAGAGGTGACAAATGCTGAAAATTAAATGTCAAAAGTGTCAAAACATTATACTCCTGTCTCCCCTGTTTGCTTTGCTAAATGTTTGAAATGTAATTCAACACAACCATTTTTTTGGACAAATGTGCGTGTGTGTGCATAATAGAATATCTTGGTACAACACGAAAAGGCTGAGTAACAGAGACAAGGTTAGGATGCTACTTTGCTTTTTAATGTCAAACTTGAAGGGTTGGTTAAAGTTCTTTCTTTGAAATCTCACTTTATCTGTTTGAATACCAAAGTCCCTCCAGAAATGTTAAATCCTTTATTATATCATGCTAGTCACATTTGTCACACACGTGTTTTGCCCCACCGCTAATATCTGGGTATAATAGAATAGCCAAAGAGAACAAAGACTTTTTTATCCTGATTGTTGGCGAGCCTTACATCTCTTTTTTTGTCCAGAAACGTGGGAAATGTTTCTGCTTGCGCAACTGAGAGTAATGCAGTCCATTAACTGTGTGTGTGTGTGTTGGGAAGTCTCACACACACACGCATTGAGTATTGAAGCAAGTGTTTCTCTCCAATAGCTACAGTCCTCATCTGCAATCGTAAAAGCTGAGTTAAACGGGTCTAAACAGCTTATGTTTAGAATGTCCTTCACTTCTGGAGGTATATATATATACTGTGTGTATATATTCACTGCATGTGTGTGTACGGCAGGCAGTTACAGGAATGTTTAGCTAAGCATGGCTAAGGGTCTGATACACAGGTAGGCAGGATTCTGGCAATTCAATGTGTCAAGATAGCAGGGACTGAGTAAGCACCATAAGTATGCTATAAGGGGATTACATTGTGACATGCTGAGTGTGTATGTGCGAGAAAGTGGAATAAATACAGTGCATATATATTATGTGTGCTGGGTCTGTCCTCCTGTGCATAGGTGCACACAGGCATGTGTGTGATGATGCGTTCATGTGTGTAAAGTAGATGAGTAGATCTAAATGCTTGAGAAAGTGACAGACAGAAATAGTGTGAGGTTTTAAAACTGAAAATAGGAAAAGGAATAGCATTTATTGTCACAGTAACCAATAAACTAGCTGCAACTACCCGACTACATGAAACACCTCCCATCAGTTATATCTTGGATGACATTGAGAGTGCATGGAAACTATCAAATATATTTAGATAGCAAAAAAACTCATAAATCAAGAAATAAGCACACATTTCCACCATGTATTGTATAAAACATTTTGTAAGATTTATATAATCAACACTGTTAAATACCATCTATTTTTAAGTCTATTCAAAAAGAGCACATATAGGGAACATGATGCATGGGGTTGATTGCAGCGTACTTGAGCTCATTGGATTGGGAGGTTGGGATTACTCACACAGAAATGGAAACGAACATCTACTGCGATTTTCCAACCACTTGCCATCCAAAGTGGATCGGTAGCAGCACTATGATTTTCTGTCATTACTTATTTTGGTCCAGACATTTTGCGTAAATCCCGACTATTTTGGCAGTATGAGAAAGAGAAGAGAGACAGACAGAGGCAAGAAAAATAAGCAACAAAAGGGGAGAGAAAGAGAAAGAGGGTGAAACTTGTCTGACAAAACTGGTCATTATTTGGCCTCAACTTGAAGATCTGTCAGGTATAGAAACCTTTATATTTGATCACCATGACAATTATTTTTAACATGGCTTGGAAAGTACTCCATCATTAGCGTACCTGTATGTATGTTTTGTATTTCTATTTCCTGAGAGCTCTACTTTTTGCAGGATTTGGGTTTACATTACCAGTCATGCCATTTGTCATCCTTTATGAGGACCAAAGAATAAGACTGTGTGTGTGACGGAACCATGTCCAGTGATCACAAGCAGACTGTATCCACCTGTCAAGTCTCAGATCTGGATATATCTTTTGATATTTGGTTGTGTTTCCTGAATTGAGAAAATGTGTACCACATACAAATTTGATATTCAAATAATGTATTCAAAACCTGGTGTGTGTATGAATTCCCAAAAGTCCTTGATGGAGGTGACACCTTATACTGACAAGATAAATGATGAATAATGACTGTGCACCTTGAAAGACCGAGACACACACACAAATATAGGCACGCCGAGTGTGAATGTACATGCTGTTCAGGGATTATTGCTCATTATTGTGTGTGTGTGTGTGTGTGTGTGTGTGTGTGTGTGTGTGTGTGTGTGTGTGTGTGTGTGTGTGTGTGTGTGTGTGTGTGTGTGTGTGTGTGTGTGTGTGTGTGTGTGTGTGTGTGTGTGTGTGTGTGTGTGTGTGTGTGTGTGTGTGTGTGTGTGTGTGTGTGTGTGTGTGTGTGTGTGTGTGTGTGTGTGTGTGTGTGTGTGTGTGTGTGTGTGTGTGTGTGTGTGTGTGTGTGTGTGTGTGTGTGTGTGTGTGTGTGTGTGTGTGTGTGTGTAGCGAGCGCTCCAGCCTCCCCCAGAGAGATGATGAGTCTGAAGGAACGCAAGATGGACTACGATTCCACGGCAACCAACGCTGGTTTCCATAGCAACAAAGGAGAGCACACATCCCGGAAAGACGGCATGGCAGGTGTGTGTGTGTGTGTGCGATGGAGAGACAAAATGAATGAAATTATTCTATTTTACCTTCTTTATCCTTCTTTCTCTTCTATTTTCACTCTCTACTTCTCCTCTCGCTTTCTCCCCTTTTTTTGTCTCACATAATTGTTCTTCTCTTACTCACACACTTTGATTTTTCTCCATCTATGCCTCTCATTCTTTTCCAGCGTCTTTCTCTCACTGCTTTTTCACTATCCCTCCTCTCTGTATTTTATTTTGAATTTGAATTATTATTATTATTAGCAGTTATCCTTATCATTCATTCACTTAACAGTGTTTTCTTTCTCTTTTCTGTCCATTCTGCATCCATCCAGTTCAAGTGTCCTGTGGAACATCTACATTGTTCCGAAACTCTTACCTGACCGCCAGCGATGACATCAAGCAAAACCAGGTGGGTTAATAAGGATTCTATAAATATACTTCACACTTTACACGTTGGTACGTACAAACAGTCACACACCAGCACGGCAGGTTTTAGCAGTGCATGCTTGTCGTCAGGGCTCTCATAAATTGGCATATGCTGTCATGACAAGGTGGTTATTAGGAGAGATAGCAGCAGGAAGCACACACACATTCACATAAAAGGTGTCCCACTGTGATAAGAGAGCATGCAGCAGAACCCCCCCCCACCCCCCCCCCAGCTCTGGCAGCGTTGGAAAACTGCAACCTGAAGCCCCACCCTGCGGGCAATTAAAATCATCACCTTGGTTGGTTGCGCTAATGATTTGCTTCTGATTAATGACTCTGCTGGGGAGGAGGGAGGAGTCACAGACAGCAGGATAGCCTCTGAATAGGATTATTACATTGTCAAATGTGTATGTTGGATCATATGTATTAAATACATAATTCCTGTACAAGTTCCTTTTTTTGGGTAGACACTTTAGGTTTAACCAAGGATGGGTAACTCAACTAAATACCTGACATTTCTGAGAAAAGGGATTTTAACACATACAGTATGACTTCATTTTGAAAAACACACACACACAATCACTAACCTGTGTTACAAAGTTAGAGATGAATTTCCCCCTTCAATACCTGCATTTAATAGAGAATTCACAGTAAGAGTTCCTTCCTTCAGGTCTTTCCTATCTTTGTACACGTACTGCCTGCCTTTCTGAAACCTTCTCCCCCATGTGCTCACTCTCCTTCCGCCACTCTCCTCTCCATCTCTCCCCCTTATCTCCCTCTCTGATGACTCTTATTTTCTGCCTGCTGCACTTAACCCCCACCTACCACTTTTCCGCCACTTCAACCCCCCCCTTCCCCCAACCAGGCTCCAGCCCAGCCCTGCGTCGTGCTCCCTGTGCCCCAGCAGGACAGCCCGTCATCAACCTTGCTAAAAGACTACGACCCCTACCCTCCCCCTCCTTCCTTCCCCCAACCCCAGCCGCCGCAGCCTCCCCCTCACAGCCAGAGCCGGAGCTTTAATGAAGTGTACTACGAGGACCAGGGACTCCCAGCTCCTCCCTCCCAGCCGCAGGTCCAGGCTCAGGCCCAGCCTCAGGCCCAGCCTCAGGCCCAACCCCAGCAGCCCCCAAGCTCCAGCGCCGCCCCCCGGGACCCGCGGGAGGACCTGCGCATGCATCTGGGCCTCAAATCTACCGGCAACTACGTGGACTTCTACTCGGCCTCTCGGCCCTACAGCGAACTGAACTACGAGACCAACCACTACCCGGCCTCACCCGACTCCTGGGTCTAGTCAGACCACGACCATGGGGGGGCAAGAGAGAGTCTGTGTGTGAGTGTGTGAAAGGGATTATTTTTGAAAGAGATCAACAGCAGATTATCACAAGTAGACAGCAAGTGGCGTGATGAAACTGGATCTTGTAGCCAGTGGCAGCACATGTGTGTTCACTAGAAGAAGGGGGAAGCTAGACGGGGTTAAGTAAGGAAGTCAGGTTGAGTGACAAAGAGAGACTGTGCATGTGCATGCGGACATTTTCCCTTTTTCTTTTTCCCCCAGACAGCTTTATTTCTTCAAAGTCAGCTCCATTGCACCGGTGGGTGGATAAGGGGGAGTAGGTATGAGGAAGTGTGTTTGAAAGGGTGAGAGAGGAGTGGGCCGGAGAATATAGAAAGAGATAAGAGGACCAAGCAGAGAGAGAATGCAGAGTCCTAGAGAAGAGGAACGAGATGGGATCAGGAAATAATGGGGAGCAGATGAGGGAGAGCTCTTACTCTGTAGGAGCAGAAAGGGTCCTGACCTTTTTTCTGAAGACAGAAGGAATGTGAGGGAGGCAAAGATGGCATGATGGTTCTTGAGTAGGTCAGAAGGAATGAAAGCACAGAAAAAGATGAAAGCACATGAGGCACAAGGCAAGAAGTGGATGTTTACCATTTCACCCAAGTGACAAACGTAGCACTGCTTTTATCCCCCCCTTTTTTGTTGCGATAGCCTTGCCGCCTACAGATGCTTCTCCAACAGTTTTCAAAGAATGTCATCTTCAAAAGACTTTTTTTTTAATCATTATTTTACATCTTTTTTTATTTGTACTTTTCTAAATTTTCACAAAAGCATTTTTATTTTATGTGTACAGTTCAAAGGTGATATAGTGTGTATATTACACATGTTTTTGATGGGGCCACTTGTGAAAACATGATTTCTTTCCCCCCCCATACCCGACTTCTGACTGAAACAACAAAGCAACAACAAAAAGTGCGAGTGCGAACACGAGAAGCAGAACAGACATTCTCATGATGGATGTCAGTGGACCCTTTTGTTTTGCCCTTTTCCCCGCCGGAGAGGAAACCCCGCAGTCTTCTCCATCAAATGAATTTTGTTGTGGACATGTTCAAACGTTAAGAGCCGTTCAGGGCTGCCACAGCATCCGATAGGCAGAACAGCACCGCTCCAGAGTCCCTGATGACAAAAGTGCTTTTTCACTGCCTAAAGAATATTTGTGTATGTTTAAAGCACACTCTCGGTCTTTGGAAAATCTTTTCCTTTTTGGGAGCTGATCTGTTTGACTTTGTCAACTTTCAGTGGTTTCTCATCCTCACTTGTGCATAACAACTGGTCCGTCTCAGAGCCACCGTGACATTTCAGTGTACAGTAGAGAGAAAGAGAGAGACATGACATTGTGCCAAACTTTGACACCTAGTGGACTGGTCCTAAAGGACTTTAAAGGGACATTCTGTCGAAGTTTACAGACAATGACTGAATGACTCCCTCTGCTGTTTGTATTTTCTTGTGTTTTGATCAGGTGAAGCCGTAATTATTGCTGGGGATCATGGGTAACATCTCCCTCCCATAGATGTATAGACCTGCCTCTCTGTTGGCTGAGCATGTGTGGGCGTGCTTGTGTAGGGACACATGTGTGTGTGCGTTTGTGTACGTGTGCATGTATGTGACAGGATGTGTGGCCCGTGTGTGTACACGTAAACTTGAGCGAGCGTATCTATGCATGCATGTGTGTAGTAGTGTGTGCGTGTGTGTGTGTGTGTGTGCCTCTGTTGCGTGTAAGTGCGTGTGTGTTCCTGTATAAATCAATGTCCAAACAAGGCATTCCTACCGACAGTTTGTCCAGTTTTACAACATGAAAAACAAAGGTAAAAATCACTAGAATGAATTGTTGATATAGAATGACAAATCTATGAATATATGAATATAAATATAAATATATATATAATTTTTATGTGCAGATGTCAGTGTCACTAAATGCAACAAATGTTCGCAGAGAAAAAAATGATTATGTGGTATACAACAGAACTCTTGTTCACTTGACCTGTACGTGGAAGCTGCTGATCGGGCCCCCCCCCCAACCCCCTCTCAATCGAGACAAAAGAGAAATCCCACCTGAAGATGCTCAGGCTCTGGTGCGAGTTGTGTGTTATTGTGTGTCCATGCTTCTTAGATGACCCTACTGAGAGACGACCGTACTTGAACACATGGAAAATAAAAAGACTCTTTGCAATCAAACACCATTGTCTCCGCCACTGTTAATCATTTAATAACTGATGAAAATGTGTCAAACCCTTTCCTTAATTAGCAACTATCGGATGTTTTCTTCACATGTACACCGTATAAAGTGTTTTTCTCTCAAGCAAATCTGAATCATGTGGTGCATGGTGTAGGTTCATCTGACACACTTTGATGTGTTTTAGCTTTATTCCCATTTGCTCGTTCTTTTTTTGTTCAAAAGGACTTTAGGGGGCTTTGAAGAGTTAATAGCATGATGCCAGAACCATTACCCTCCCACAGACTTCCTATGGTTTCTAAGCATGACTTTTAAAAATGGTTCTGCAGAACACAAATTACAGGTATCAAAGTCATGTACATATCAGGTCAAACCAAGATATACTTACAATTGATGTCAATAAGAAGACAGTGTGGATGAACATGACTGACATATATAAAGCAATAATGTAATACACTTACCTTAAACAGCAGGGGTTTCATATTTAAATGTTACGCTGCCTCTGAGTCACAGCATTGAGACCGGCTCATAGCGGTGTTAATGAGACGTAAAGCTAATAGAAGGGCTGCTACATCCATCAGCCTCTATTGTCACGTTAATGACAGTGGACCGACATGAAAGATCCACTAATGGAAATTCACGTGTTCCAAAATATCCATTTTTGTATTTTTCCCATGATTTGTTCCCTTTCTGCGCCGCCCCCTCCGACTTTGATCCCATTCATCCAAATATCCTGAGATTGAAGTGAACTTGAAGCATTAAATGAATGAGGCTGAGCAGCATTTGTTACAACCCATTGGAATTCATGTCTCCCCCTTCTCTCCCCCTGCCTTCTCCCTCTTTGATGCTTTTAGGCCTGTGAAATGTAGTGTTGGGTAATAACTCCATTGTGTTGATTATTAGCCTTCACAATAGCCTCTTCTGTGTGAGCATAGTCCCATAGTGGAAGGCCGGTGTAACTTAATGTGGCATGAAAATAGCTCCTCAATTTCCCTCCGCACAGCCTCTCAGAAAGCGCCCTGTTTCCCCCTGCAGATGCCTCCGGCCTTCACTGTTTCACTCCTTCTCTCCCAGCTTTCTCTCCCTCTAATTCTCATTGCTTCCCTGCCCATTCAGCTGTCAAACACCTCTGGCAGGACTCAAAGGTGTGTGTGTGCGGGTGTACACATGTATGTGCGTGCAGGTGCATGTCAGCAGAGAGCCAGTGGGGAAGATAGGTGAGACACAAAGTGAGATGTAAGGAAAAAGGGAGACTGAGGTGTAGAGGGGAGCAGGTGGAGGGTCTGTGATATATACTCTGAGGATTTGAGTGTGAAATTAATTTATGTTTAAGAAGAAGTAAGGCTCCATGGAGCCACTGTTTGCCACAGATAGACCTGGAGAAATGAATGTTCTCATTTGAAAGGGAAGGGTGGAGCCTGAAGGAGAAGGAAGGTGAAAGAAGGGAGAGGTTGGAGGATAATGGAAAGGTAGGAAAGAATAGGGAAGGACATGGAGACTTTTAACAGTATGGAGAAACTGTAGGAATTATATAGCGAAAAACATGAGAAGCATCAGTACTCAAACCATTAACCTTAATAACCTTATATTATAAAATAAGTATGTGCAAATCAGCACATTTAAAGAAATCACATAGCAGTAAGAGCAATACGTTGATTTATTACTTACATTTTAACTAAATTGCAGGTCGCATAGCTTTTTCAGCGAGAACAACAGCCCTTAATAAAAAACACTTCCAACCAAAGAATAAAAGCACTGATCAGGCTTTTTCCCTACAAATAACCTGTTTTATACTGCAGGAAATGATGGTTGGATTGCTAAAAAGCAGATGTTTGACTCCTGTTTTACTGGCCAAGAGTGTGTGCTGAGCTTTGCCTCTTTATGGAGATGACTGAGAGGCTGCGCCCGTAGGTAAAGAGAAGGATGGAGTGAAGAGGGAAATTACAGAGGACTAAGATGGGAGACGATTGAAGGGATCAGGTATGGAGAGGAGAAGTAATAAAAACAGGCTTTTTCAGACAAAACAAGCCCAGAGAGAGATCCTTCCAAATCCCCACTTATCTGAACATGTACATGCTCTTTTCATTTCTCGTTCCCTCTGCTGTCATAAAGTCTGCTGCATTTCCTTTCTAAGCAACAGAAGAAGACGAAGATATGTCAGAGCCTCCCCACAGCGAGATGTTAACTGCTGTTTGACATGGGTGTTATCATGGTTCACTTACACCTGTGGGATGTGGCAGGATGTTTTAATTTGATCCTTGCCAAGAACACTTTCACACAGCACTAAGACTGAACAGTGCTGATTAATCCATCCGAAAATAGCCTCAGAAAATCAGCAGTGAGAAATCTTTGTGAAGAACTCTGCAGGAATAACTAGTCTGAACAAAAAGCTCACAGTTTTGATTACACGTTAGTGATGGAATATATTTTATGTGAGGATGTGAAAATTACATTTAGGGATGTTATTGATTTTAATTAGTTGACACTGTGTTCTTATTTCCTGTATTTCCCTTAGTAGCTTAGAAAGTCTCTGTAATGTCTGATTGAGCTCATGTGTGGATAGAGCCGCTCAGTGTCACATTGAGGGAGGGTGTGTTTATGAGATTTATGTTGCAGCTGGCATGAAAAGAGAATAAAACAAACATTCAAAAGTCAGAAGAATATGCATTTTCAAAAAAAATGCCATTGAAAATGTTTTACTTGAAAGACACAACATTTGGGATTTCAAAGAAAGGCAGGAGACACTGTTCAGATACTAGGCGGCATTGGAACCGCCATGTTGTCTGCATCATGTGCTGTCTCCTGCAGTCATACCCCTCACCTAAACCACAAAGTACTTCCAGCTATACTCAGAACACTTATGGACAATCTCCTGTTGTGCTCTATGTGGAACAGAAACTCAGGACATTAGCTACAAATACAATATACCTTAGATAGCATGTCAACATTGAATGCAAAAGTTCGAGTGGCTTTGTGAACAATTTCTAACCTTAGAGAACCTGTTTCAGCATAAACCTGTGCACACAGAGAGATAGACAGTAGATTTGTCCTTAATAAACACTGCAGGCCCTGAATTCGATCCAGTATGCAGAACAAAGCACAACCAGGACACCTTTCATCATGCTGAACAGAACACATCAATAAAAGCTAAAACCATACCGAGATGAATGAGTATTAGAACTCTCATGTCTCTGTGTTGTCATTAAAATGATGGCTACCTCGGGTGCACCCTGTCTTGAAGCAGCTTGAGGACTACTGTCACAGTGAGTATGTTCCTTTTCTAAAATGAGCAAATTTAGCATTTGATTTACTACTTCACTAAACCTGACCTCAGACTCCTTGTGGAGGAGGACCACAGCAAAGGGAGAAAACCTGCGCTGATCGATAAAGCATTGCATTATTGTTAATCAATCTGCTTGCTGCAGCGCTTCTTCTTCTCTTTCCTGTCCTGACTTTTCACCCAGTGTCAGTTTGACTTTGAGATACATGGACACATGCATCAAAGTGTACACTTACGGAATGGTTCTCTGTCACATGCACACCCCCCCCCCCCCCCCACACACACACACACACACACACACACACACCATAAGGCGCCCTTGTCAGGTATCGAATAGTCAATGCTGCAGAGCAGAGAAGAAGCCATGCTTATTCATGTGTGATAGTGCAGCAGAGGACCCAGCTGGGAGTGTGTGTGTGTGTGTGTGTGTGTGTGTGTGTGTGTGTGTGTGTGTGTGTGTGTGTGTGTGTGTGTGTGTGTGTGTGTGTGTGTGTGTGTGTGTGTGTGTGTGTGTGTGTGTGTGTGTGTGTGAGAGTGAGAGAGGGAGAGAAAAGCAGATATTTTGTATGTGTCGGAGGCATGATTGCATGTGTGTGAGAGAACAAATGTATGTGTGTGTGTGTGTGTATACACACCTGTCAGTTTGAGAAAACTCACTCACCTGTGACGTCCTCATTCTGTCTCTCTGTAAGCCGTCTCCGAGAGTGCTCCTCTCAAAGGCCCAGGCAACACACGCACACGCACACACACACACACACACACACACACACGCACACACACACACACACACACACACACACACACACACACACACACACACACACACTCACACTCACAGTCATATCAGCCATGGGCAGGTGTTGAGATCACTGACTTCTAAAGAGGATTTCACCTATGGCAGTTTGAATGTGTGCCATGTATTTTCACACTGAGTAATGAATGCTCACCCTCTTTCTCAGTCTTGCATGTGTGTGTGCGTGCACATCAGAGGGAGACAGGTCGGAGGGAGACTGACAAAAAAAGAAAGTCTGAGAGGGAGGGAAAATATGAGCTGCATGTGGAGCTGTGTATATTTTGCGTCGGAGCTGTGCAGTTTCTAACAGTGACTCGTCAGTTTTTCTGGGACATCACAGGTCGGGCTTTGTTGGAGTGACAGCGGTGATGAATCCTGTAGGACACAAACTCCCACACACACAACTGGAGACGCTTCTGTGATGCAGTAAAGCTGCATTCTTCCATCTAGTGGCCACATATGCACACACATAGGCAGGGCCGTCCCTGGCCAACTTGGGGCCCCAAGCGACATTGTGAGATGAGGCAGACAGAGAGAACCACACAAACACAGGTGACTGGGTTTCAGTTGCAGCATGGTTAACATGCTTGAAAGCTATTGAATGATATTGAAACTATTGGCTGCCTTTGTAAGAAGAGTGTTTACTTATGAATCGATAATCGAACCAAATACTTTCTTTAAAGTTCTGTTGTGTTTATAAATGTAAGTCAAATGTGTTGGAGTCAGACAATCCTAACACAAGTGTTGCATATCTCAGACAAGACTAAAGAATGTGGTGCCACAGCAGTGTCTGGACCTGAACATGACAAATACAAATAAGAAAATAACTCTATTAGGGCCAGAATTACTCCTTAGGCCACTGTTGAATTTGAGAATGACATCTATTAACTTATCTTTTTAAATAAGAGTTCACAAAGTCTGAACATTTAAAGTAGAATTAACAATTCATCTAATTATCAGCAGACTGCTGCCTGAACTGGGAGTGAACTCCTGGCCTTTTGATTGGTTGTCAACACCCTCCACAGGGACACTAATTCCTTGGCAACAGATTATTTCACTTTGAGGATAAATGTGATGCTGAGATCCCCCCCCCCCTCCGCCAAATCACATGATTCATCAGCAGTGTGTGTGTGTTGAAAATGATCTGATTGCATCTGTATTCTTAATATTTGGTGTCGTGTGTCAATGAATAATTCAAATGTACTAAATTAAAACTGGTGTGTTTGTGTGTGTGCACTGTGAGTGCAGCAAACATCACTTCTTCTGATGGTCCGAGTGAAAAAGACAGCTGCCACGTCACACTGCAATTATGCCATTACAGAGTTGATGATGGTCTGCATGCCTCACTGTGACCACACACACGCACGTGCACACACACACACATACACACACTCTCTCTCACATACTCTAATCACATGTCCCCACATGTAAATGTAAGCACACTCATCAGATTGATTACTCCTGGAACATATCACATAAAGCACATTGCAGTGCAAACACCTATTCATTAATCAACAGCTGCTACACAAAGACAAAAACACACATGGTGTCCTATATAGAAACATAATAGCTATATGTACACTGAAGTATATGGTCTCAATATTGTAATGTATTTATTCAATCAGGAACATCATTCGTATGTCCTTTTTCTCAGTTGCCTTAGTACCTTTTGCCTTGCCTCGCCCGTGCCCAGGGACAGTGTCACATCAGCCTATCACTGACTTGACTTGATAACAGAAGGGGTTAAAAGTTCCCACTTTAACGCACATACATAGAAACCCTTTCTCTCCCTTTTCGTACTGTTGGATTGTCTAATCCCACTGATGCCCGGCTGCTGCTTTTTATATTTTTGAGACATTGCGCTATAAGCGAGACTTTCTAAAATACTTCCAGGTTAGCGAAGGAAACTGAGGATTAGCTTAATACATGTTTCAGTCTTAGAAGCTGTAGGTTGACAGCTAGTAGCACTTAAAATAGTGTCTTTCTACTTTTGCATTCTGCTCTTAATAAAATAAAGTATCAGCGAAACAGCATTTATTCCCACCATTAAAATGTACCTAATGGGCTATTAGAGTCAGACATTAAGTAGTGAGTTTAACTGGATCCTAAAACCTGACTGTTTGATACAGGCTTTTTGGACAGCTCCTTAGTGGACTCTCACATTGTGTGCGTGTGTGTGTGTGTGTGTGTGTGTGTGTGTGTGTGTGTGTGTGTGTGTGTGTGTGTGTGTGTGTGTGTGTGTGTGTGTGTGTGTGTGTGTGTGTGTGTGTGTGGTCTAGCATTACTATACTTGTGGGGACCTACATCTGTTTACACAGTCACGTGTGGGGACTGGCCTCCCTTATGGGGACAAATTGGAGGTCCCCATAAGGGGAATCATTAATTTTAGGGTCAAGACTTGGTTAGGTTTAGGGTTAGGTTAAGGGTTAGGGTTAGGGTTAGGGTTAGGGTTAGGGTTAGGCATGTGTTGGTTATGGTTAAGGTTAGGATAAGACTCCAGGAAATGCATGTAAATCAATGTAATGTCCCCTGAAGGGATGTATACATGGTGTGTGTGTGTGTGTGTGTGTGTGTGTGTGTGTGTGTGTGTGTGTGTGTGTGTGTGTGTGTGTGTGTGTGTGTGTGTGTGTGTGTGTGTGTGTGTGTGTGACACATGCATTCAGTATGGTCGTTCTTGTACTTTATATGATTTTTGGGGATGATGGAATGAAATAATTCAGATGGATAAACAATTGGACTACAAATAACTAAATAATCATATCATAATAAAAAGTAATACAAATTCAAATACATGGATAGATTCAGAAGCAGAATACTGTTTTAATCCCGGGGTGAAAGCATTCATTATATAATGAATCAAATACAAAATAAGAAGATAATTGCATTCAAATAAAATCAATAAATACAAATATGTATTTCCAATAATAAATACAAATAAAAATATTTATCATCAAATAAAGGTATCTTCGATCAGGATATTTATCATCAAATTATAATTTTTATTTGGTGACTCATTATTTTGGTTTCTTTCGTGTCCATTATAATAATACAAAAGTAGTTTGGATCCAGATTGCACACAGAGCCCTATAATATAATCTATCTATACGGCGCTGATTGCTTATTATTTGACTTTAACTTTAACTATATATATTTATTTGTTGTTCTTTTCTTTTCACTATATCTGTAAAGCGTCTTTTAGCACCTGTAAAAGCGCTAACAAAATAAATCTATTATTATTATTATTGCACACGCTCTCTACGACTGACGTCAGCGTGCGGCTCACGTGGTTTCTCCTCCTCCAAATGACGTCATCACGCATGGTTTTCCAACAATTCTCAGGACAAGCCACGTTGACGTTCCAGGCTGAAGTGTAGTCAACAGTTAGACAGAATAAAGCAGGATTTGAGCTCCACGCCGCTGTTTGCTCTCTCTTCAGATTCAGGATCACAGCAGACATGTCGTCCCCGCCGAAGGAGAAAATGGAGAAAGTGGAGACCAAAGGAGGACACCTCCCTGCAGGTAAACCCCCACGCTGCTAGCCTGATGTTTCTGAAAGCTTCCTGTAAACTGAAGGCCTTTGTTTACTGCAGCCTCTCAAATCAAGATATCACATGACGGTGAATAAGGCTCGAGCAATCACTGCAGTTGAAGGCTGTTAGCATGTACGATTGACAGTAATCGGCTATGTTGCTCAATTTCGCACATTTCCTTACTTCCGGATTGGCGAAAACACACATTGTCGCGTGTGTTTATCATGGCAGCTTTTTAGTAACATAGTGTATCGAAGCTGGATGCCGATGACGTGGAGGTCGCAGTGTCCAGTGGTGTAGGGCATGCTGAGTTTAGGTGTACGTGGACATGAGGCGATCACTGGGTCTCTGCTGCTACACAGAAAGATAACACGTGGCCCTTTGCCCCTACCTGTGATAAGGGTGCCCCGCACATACAGATCACTGTGCTACAGCTAGCAGGTGTGCTCATGGAGGCCAGGGGTTGAACTCCTCTTAGCTCAGGGGCCACATGCACAGGGGTGCACATAACTTTTTTGCCCTGGTTCTCAAAGGAGCACCTGGAGATGTTGCTTGGTGCTCATCCTTAAAATGAAATAAACCGTAACTTTTGAGGGGGTCTTGACTTTATTTGCCAGACACACGGCACTGAACACACATGCGGAGGTGAACACAGAACACACATGCAGAGGTGAACACAAGACAACATTAGCACGACCAGTAATCCTACAAACTGTCATCACTACCCTCCTGACTGTTCTCCTCACTGTCTTCCTCTCTGTCAGACATGGTAGCTGATGATGTAGGCCTACTACTTTCTCTCTGGTTGAGTCTGTGATTAGCTGCTTGCATCCACAAGTCAACAGCTAGTTTTGGGTCGAAAGTCTATGTTGTCATCTTAGACAAGTGGATGTAATCAAATAAGTATGTGAACATAACCAATAACCTACCATAGCCAATAACAAATGAATGTAACTTGTTTTATTTGTGTTGTTCATTCATATCTTATTTTACCTTAACATTTATTTATTTATGCATTTTTTTTAAATCTCCAGTTTTAAAGGATATTTTTGGTTACTGTCCTATAGTATACATTGGAATGATTTAAAACCTGTGTATCCCAATAATTACAAAGGAGTGCCTTACATAAATTGTGACCCAACCGTTTGAATTTAGACTAAGAGTCCTTTACCTCACTGAGCTGTAGTTAACTTATCAGCCTCTCAGTCTGACTGGAGAGGACTCTCCCTCCACATTATTGTAGAAACATCTTCTTCTTCCGTTAGAGCAGCTAGCACGGCACCAGATTATAATAACAACAGCGCTGGTACCACCCTCCCTCTCTACCTCGCATTTTGGCTGTGAGCTGCGGGCGCCAGATAAGCCAACACCCCCCATTTTCATCACTTACAGCGCCCATCGTACAGGGCAAATGAAAGGTGGAACCGGGGTGAAAAGGGTGTTACATTTACTTAATTGTGAATATTGTTACATCAAGGCCGAAAATTAGGATGAGCCCCAACGGTCAAAATGTTTTTTTCCCTCCCAGAACTGCCAGCGCAGCGCCTCCACAGATCTGGCGCCCTAGGCGAACATCTAGCCAGCGCTACGGGCCGGCCCTGAGTTCATATCATAGGTTCATATGCAACTCGCAAATATCTTCTCTCTCTTTTCTCTCTCTCTCTCTCTCTCTCTCTCTCTCTCTCCTCTCTCTCCTCTCTCTCTCTCTCTCTCTCCGCTCTCTCTCTCTCCTCTCTCTCTCTCTCTCTCTCTCTCTCTCATCTCTCCTCTATTTTCTCTTTTCTCTCTCCTTCTCAATGTTGGTACGCAAATGCGCTTTGTTTCAAATGACCCGGTGCTCTTTTTTTGGCGGAGGTGCGCATGCGCACCTGCGCACCAGTTATGTGCAGCCCTGCACATGCAGCCAAATGTGATCTCAAGTGGGCAGGACCAGTAGAATCATATCATAATAGCCCGATGTTTTAGTGGAAAGTACATTCTGAAAATGTCAACATCTTTTAACATAACATTATAAACATCCTGACATTTCTTAAGTAAAATAAGTGCAAAGGCTCAAAACATTTGGTCACAGGCATCTGGAACTGGACAATATAATGGCTAATATTTTACTTTATCAAAACAACTTGTCAACATTATTTTGTGTGTTAAAATAACACACCACCGTACAAACTGGGAACTTTTAGGGAAGAAGGTTAAGTTATCCCCCTGCCTTTTAAATGTATACAAGTTGTGAGAATTGCAGTTAATGTCTTCTCTGTCATTTTTACACTTTGCAAAGTCACCCCACCCTGCTCTCCAACTAATGTATCCATCTTTACATCAAAATAGTTCATATATATTCTAGTGAAGTACCATTAGTAACTTTCCAAAATGTATATTTTTCCTAACGAGACAAAAACAGTATGGCTCTACTCTCATATATCTTTCTATTCACTCAATTCATTGATAATGAACGTGTGAACTATTGTCTCTTGTCTCTCTGTTTGTGTTGCAGTAAAGGCAGGAGGGATGAGGATTGTGCAGAAGCACCAGCCGGTTGCTGCTGCTGCTCCAGAGCCTGTGCCCAAAGATGATGAGGAGGAGGATGAGGAGGAGTACGTCAGCAGCAGGTAAACACACAACAGCACACACACACACACACACACACACACACACACACACACACACACAAAGAGTACTCAGGTCCTACTGGGCAGCGGTCCAACAGGAGAGAGGCTCTGAGCTGTGACTTGGCTTTCTTTTTGCAAAGTCCATCACATGACAAAAATATAATTAAAATAGATCAAGTGTAGTGTATAAGCTTGCTCTTCCTCCATGTTCGTGTGAGCCTTTGCAACTAAATGAGGGGTATAGTGTAGCACTGCTAGGGGACACAAGGGTTTACAAGCTGTTTACAAGTAGTTCCAGCAAACATCCACTGATAAACTGCGATGTTAACAACCTCGTGATAACCTCATATGTTTTTAACTTAGGATTAGGGATGCTCCGATCGCCAATTTTGGGGCCGATCGCCGGAATCAGTATCGGCCGATACCGATCGTCGATCCGATCGAGTGGGCGGGGCCTAAATGGAAGATTTAAACATCACTTTAAATCTTCCATTTAAAGTGATGTTTAAAACTCAGTTAATGGGGCTCATTCACTGGAGCTTCCACAAACAACAATCAACTCAATTATTACATTCAAATGATGTACATTATTCAAGTTTACATTCACTTTGGATAATAACACGGGAGAAATGAGCGGAAGCGCTCTCTTTTCCTCTCTCTCTCTCCCTCTCCTGACAGCCTGTCAGTATCTCATGCAGCTCACTGATCCAGTTATGAGTGACCCGACAGTGAAGAATAAACATATATTTAGAACTAGTTCAGCTTGTTCCAGAGGTAGATAAAATAGCTAAGTGTGTTAGGTCTAACTCTTGTGTGTTTCGCTCCGCTCACCGGTCCGGCGGGCGGAGCTGCAGGATTTCTGCTTCACACACGTTGCATACCGCTATTTTACTGTCTTTTTCGGACACCTTAAAATAATGCCAGACCGGTGAAGCCATTTTGGCGAGCTTGTTTTGCCGCACAAAGAGAAAAGTGTCATGTATTTTACGTCATGCGATCGGCTCTCGCGATCGGCATGTTTAGAGAGCACCGATCGATCGGGGGAGAGTGAGTATCGGCCGATCTCGATCGGTGACCGATCGATCGGAGCATCCCTGTGTTTAGTCTAGAAAATGGTAAATGTGTGCATTTTATTATAAAGTTGTGTATATTTTAGGGCTGTCAAGTTAACGCGTTAACGCAAAAAAAAAATACCGCCACTAATTATTTTAACGCGATTAACGCATGTGTTTTTTTTTTCCTCGGCCGCCCCGTAGTTTCAGTGCGCATCGAGTTTAAAATACCGTCTACAAGCTGATGCTGACAGCCCCGCTCCTGCCGCCCGCTTGTGGCAGACCACACTTCCACGCTCACCGGCAGGCACCGACTGGCTAATGGGAGGACCGGGAGGGTGTGTGTATGTGTGGCCCGAGGGAGAGACCTTACGCGTATTGTTGTTGTTAGCATCTGGTGCTAGCTAGCTGCGCTAACGGATATAAGGAGCTGTTTAAATGAAAACAGAGGAGCGACATTTCGCCACAACTGCGCCGAGCACTTGACTTTATGCAGGAAGCCAGATAGTGGGACATTGTACGAAAAGTCAGCACAGATAGTGCGCGCAACATGATTGCAGGCAGCTCCCGTTCGACGAGCATATGCCTTGAGTTGCACATAGCTCCAACGATCCATCACACACACACACACACACACACACACACACACACACACACACACACACCAGTTGTATTGTATTATTGAATGAGAAAGGTTCCAGGTTGAATTGAGGCGAATATTTGTAATGTTCAAAGGTTGTTGTGTTTAATATTCATGAGAATATTTGTCATTGTTCAAATGATAATAAACATTAGCATAAAGCATATTTGTCCACTCATATGTTGATAAGAGTATTAAAAACTTGAAAAATATTCCTCTAAGGTACATTTAGAACAGATCAAAAATGTGCGATTAATCGCGATTAAATATTTTAACCGACTGACAGCCCTAGTATATTTACAGACTGTTGCAAAAACTAAGAAGCTTATAAACATCAGGTTTAAAACTAAATGAGCTATACAAAAAAGTAACACAATTAAAGACGTTTGGAGTTTTATTTTGAGTTATTAATTTACATTTTTTGTCAAAGAGACTCTGATTTCCTTTTTCTGCCGGAGAGAGCGGAGGCCGTCCCAAAGCTTGCCGCTGTATTTACTCCATCTGACAGGAGGGAGCCTCATGTGTCACTCCACGGAGTTCACTCCGTCACGGAGGGGGAGTGTGTAGGGGTAGGGCGTGGTTTGGGATTGGGCCACAGTGTCTCTTATTTTGGTGACACGAGTGGGACCTTGGACAATGGAATGCAATGTTTTGTTTGTTTTTGCCTCTCCTTGTTTGTGTACCCTCCCTCACACTAAAGCAGTGGTTCTCAAATGTTTTCTGTCAGGCCCCCCCTTTGGAGAAAAAAAAAAGTGGGCCCCCCCCCCAACACAAATAGTCAGGCTCAGTGGCGGCGCCAGAGATTTCTTTTGGGGGTGTTGTGGGGTAGCTTGACGTTTTGAGGGTTTCGCATTAATGTACCAGCGCTACAGTTGAATTTTCTACTGCAACACTCCCCACATGCATATACACAGTGTACCCGCGACTGTTTTCAGCTCACGGCATATAGGTGTAAGCAGGGGTAAAGTGCTATTTTTGTAGGTGGTGTGTGGACCTCACATAGGGGGGTCCGGGGGCAAGCTCCCCCGGGAACATTTATTTTTAAATATTGAAGTTGAAAGCATCAATCTGGTGCACTTTGAGAGCAACATGAAGAGATCTATGGATACCTCTCAACACCCATTTGAAACAGAACTGTAAAAAGATTTACTTTTTCTTTATGGATATTTTACAAATCACCCTTTTAAACTTTATTCTTGTTTTACTGTCATATACTATTTTATACCTGTTTTTCATTTATTCTCTTATTTTTATATATAAGAGAGTCCTTTAGCTCACTGAGTCTCTCAGTCTGACAGGAGAGGACCCTCCTCCACTTTGTTGTTGAAAAAACTCCTTATATCCGTTAGCGTAGCTCGCTAGCACCAGAAGCTAACAACAACGATCTCCGGTACCGGTGCGCTCTCTCTCTCTCACTCGCGCACACAAAATGGCCGAGCTTTAACGAAAACACAGAGACCCAGACGTAATAGTACTGTACTGCATCATATTATTTTCGAATCAATAATCTTTCAAATTATGATTTATTTTATTTTTGTTTAATATCTTTTAAACATTTTTCCTCCTGGTCTCTCGCGCCCCCCACTTTGAGAACCACTGCTGTAAAGCGTCTTTGAGTCCGAGAAAAGCACTATCAAAATATAATTCATTATTATATCCAGGCCTCGGTGGCCATTGTCCCTTAATCCGTCCATGCTCACAGTAAAGACAGGCAGCTACATGCATTCACTGCAGAGCTAAAACTGTTTCAGTACTCTCTGCCGTTAAACTCTGTGCAATGCGAGACTCGGTGGTGATTTGTGCGGTGTGAATCACACTTACACACACCCTACAAGTTGTCAAGTAAGCCATTTAGCCACTTCCACATTTCCATACGGCTGTACTGGAGGCAGTTTCGCAGCAGACTTGTGCAATGTTGCCAGCCAATTTGGTAAACAACATAATTACTGCATAATTACAGCATTAACTTGAACAGCCCATTCAGCAGTCGCTATTGTTTGCTATAAGCAGCCGCGGTTTACATGTTTTACATCTCACTGGCTCTAAATTCAGAGAAACAATAACTGTTCTCCATGATTATCTATATTGCCATGTTCGGCTTTGGCTTCTTGAATCCATTGTTTCTACCTATGTTTCTGAGTTCTGCGAGGTGGGGAAAGTTGATGCTTATTTTGTACTGTTATTGTGTGTATGCAACTGTCAAGAAATGTTGTGTGTGCACTTTAACACACAACCTCATACACACCCTGAAGTATATAGGCTGTGTTACATGTTCTTCAGCTGTGCTTGTTGTTTGAGTGTTTCCTGTAATTAAGAGCAAGCCTGTCAGTGGCAATAAGTCATTTCCTTTTGCTTCCGTTTCATTTGTGTCAAGACAAGCGACATAATAGACAAAGCATAAAAGTGAAAGAGGTAGATAACGATAATAGAAAAGCAACGTGCAAGCCTGGCTTATTCTTCTCGTGGTTCATTCCTGCTCTAGAGGCCGACTCTGGTCAAAGTGTACATGTAAGGGATGTTTTGATAAGATAAAGATAAGATCTACTTTATTATCTCAATTTGGGATTTTTCGTTGTTGCAGCAGATCAACAAATCAATTCAGTTCAAAATTAAATAAATACTTCATTATTTGCCCAATATCTAAGTGTTTGTTCAGTGAAGATATACCAAGGGGTCCAAGCTTCCAAAATGTGCATTTAGACTTCAAATAATGTCTTTGTGCAGTTTGTATGTCGTCATCTAATTTAAAGTGGACCTATCATGCTATATTTTAATAATATATTGTAGGGCCATACCTATATAAAACGTGTCTGCAAAGTTTTTTTTTCAAATACCAAACAGATCATGCATTTTAGCCATGCCTCATTTCGCTCTATTTGCTCTTTTTTAGCCCTGTTTTTGAAAGGGCTGAATCTGTGAGAAGTCTTCTTCACTGCTTTTGTGGCAGACTACAGCGCCACCTACAGGCCTGGCATATGTACTACATCGTCTCCAGCGCTTTCGAACGGCAATGGCCGTGGCTGTCTCCTCCTGATAGGTGGAGAGTTGCCCATATAGGCGGAGCTCCTCGTTTCTGAGGTCAGAGATATTTCAAATCTGTATCAGATCCGTTGCAGCCCCGTTTTTAGAGATTTGGGTATGGAGGAAAAGAGAGAGGGTTGTGTTTTCTGACACTTGGTGAGTTCTCTGACACACCGGGGACACATATTGATGTATAAAACATGTACAAAAGTGCATTTTGCATGATAGGTCCCCTTTAAAGATGGTAGACAAACCAAATCAATGTCTGCTCTGTAATTTAAGATTTTGTGGCGTTAAATATCTGCAACTCTTTTCCCTCATGTAAACGAGCCACATATCTCTCCAGAGCCATACAGGGTTTAAAAGTTGCCCTAGTATGTATTCCTCTTGAAGTCAAAGAAGAGGAATCATTACTTGGGCTGTGTAAATAAATTAAGCAAATGGTGATTTTGAATCCCTGAGGAAAACCATTTCAATCCTTTTACTTGATAAACTCCTCTTGGCCCGGCTGTGTGAACGCCGCCTGTGAAATATTTATCTTTAACTAAAAATGACCCATTCAAAAGAGGGGCTGAGTCACTGCACACATCAGTGAGTGCAGTCGGTGAAACTCTCACACACACACACACACACACACACTCTGTCTGTCCCTGTCCATGTCACGCTGATGGACGTCTAGCAGGTGGCTACTGGGTACATTTCGCATTAGAAGCAGCCAGTGAAGCGTTGTAGTCAGGGGAACACCTGCCGTACCCAATCTAGCCGAGATGGACAGATGGGGCAAAGGCAGAGAGATAGGTGGCTGGGATTAGTGCGAGGGGAAATATTATGGTATGGAAAGCGGGGGATGCCATGGCAATATAAAGATAAGAAAAGGAAAGGTTTCACTTAGTATGAGAGGGAGTTCTAGGAGATGGGTAGGGTTGATAAGACAAGAAAGAGAGGCTTATGTCAGATTAAGCTGGTGACTGGACTAACGTTCAGGTGAATCCATGTGGAGAGGGAGGTAAATGCATGCTTGTTTCATCACTTAGCATTTCTCACTAACAACACATGGAAGGTAGACTTCATGTCACCTCTCCACCATGATTTGGCGAGAGGTGGATATGTTCCAGAGCCTCAGAAAGAGGAGTGGGTGGTGCCGCCTGCACGCTCCACTTCATCGCTGCACACACGCGCTGAATGTATGTGAAACGTGCAGGAAGCTGACAGCTCCTGGTGGAAAGTTGATAGAGAGAGGGTGTAGGAAACAGGGTGAGGAGGAACGGAGGAGCAGGCATCAGTTCCTATGGCAACCACCACCTCGCCCACGGCAACAAACTTCCTGCTCTGTTGAAGCAAATAGACACGGGTGGGGTAGTGTTTGGTTATGGTGAAGCGTGGCTTTAAAAGGCGGAGAACAAACAGCATGACATTAAGGTTTATTTCACTCTTTGAGATTTTAGTTAAAATTAGCATCCTGTATCTCCTGTTTCTTCATCCCTCGTTCCACCTCTCCTTTCCCTCAAACTCTAACTCTCCTGACACAAAGCGACTCCTCCCAAGGCCTCCCTGCAGCTCTCTACTGCCCCCTGCAGGTCTCTCTACACCTTAATCATAGCAGAGATCCCCGTCACCTTCTGCGTTCTCTTTCTCTGGGTTCCTCCATTCTATCAATTGTTCTATGTGTATGAATGCCAGGCTAAAACTCTCATCTGGCTCTTTGTCTAACTTTAAGATTGTATTTACACTTCTAGAGGCGTCCGATAAACAATCTGCAATAGGCTTGCAACCTTTCATTCCTGTCTGTCTGTCGGTTTAGTCGTGTCTTATCTGTCCCCCGTCTCTCAATCCTTCATGCCCAGTCAAATCAAGCAAAGTTTGATTCTTCAAAAGAATCCAGATTTCTTTCCCCCTTCATCATTGGTTTCCTTTCATACCTCGCCTTCCCTTTGCAGTCAGTTTTTCAATATTTCTGGATTTATCTTCAGATTGCACAATAGACATTGAATAGAAAAGAGACACGTGACAGCCCAGCCCACGCTCTCTCAGTGTGTGAATACACTTCCTACCTCTCCTCAACCCCACTGCGTCGCACCTCGCTGGAGCTTAAACTGAAACTGAAATTGAAGCGTCTTCAGTGTATATGTGCTGCATGTCACTGCGGCAAGGTGTGAAACACAAGTAGTCATACTGAAATGTGTTACGTTTTTTATATGTATTCAAAGAAAGTTCCTTCATTTTTGTTTCAGAAATATTGGCGTAGCAGCTGAACGCTAGCGAGCTAGTTAACAGCTAGAAGAGCTTGTTAGAATAAATGAAGAAATCTGGTACCCTATAACGCTAGCATGCTATTTTTCAGTTAACTATAATTTGTGTAATGTAAACGCATCCTTCTGCTATAGCACCCGCCAGATGTGTATATGAGGAAAGTTTAGTTGACACATAGTTGATTTATTTCTTCATCTGGCACTTACCATATGCACATTTATCCCCAATTTGTTCCTCAGATAAACATGTCAAACTTGACTTTGGAGCCCAATGTTAACAGGGAAGCTAGCAGGACCAACTCACTACTTAATGAATTGACTTGCTAATAGAGAACCTCTCAACCCTGCATTATGTGAAATCAACAGATGCACGCATGAGTTTAATAGCAAGGTGTAAATATTCTCATAAAGGTAAGCGGCAGAAGGCTTTTCAGTGCCACGGTGTTGATTGCAGAGATGGAGGTGAGCCAGATGTGTTGAAAAATCCATAACTGTTAATTGATGGTGATTAAAAAGTTGTGCGCGGTTCATAAAATAAATAAGGAAGTAGCAGATGTTTGAAATGATGCTTTCTGAGTGCTTCAGTTCTCTCTGCTGAGGCTGCAGAAACGCTTGATCTTTTCCACATATTTATTCTGTTAATGAGGAAAGCCAGAAGTTGGTCACACTGTAGCTAATGCCTTTGAGTGGACTTTTGAAGGTGCCTACCACAACTGTACTCTTCTGCCGGGGGGTGACGCCGCCGTAAAATCAGACGGCGCTCGTTTGTCATGTCAAGGTCGATACTTACCTCGGGTTACGCATTCCTCCTCCTCATCTTTTTCTCTGCCTCCACTCTTTCCCTTTCTCTATGTCTGAGTGAGCGCTCGCCTGCCTCCGTCTCTCCTCCATCCTTCCCTCCTCTAATGGCGCGTTTCCACTGCAGGCCTCGCTCGGTTTGGTTAGGCCTTATTAGGCCCGGCTCACTTTAATGCTGCGCTTCCATTACAGTTTAGGAACTGGGGCAGTTACTATAGTAACGCAGTGTAGGCGGAGCCGTGACGTCATCTTCAATGAGAGCCCCAGAAAAACAACACAGCCGTTAGCTCTTAGCACTCAGAGCTCACAGCTCCTCATATCTGTTCAGAAACTAGACAAAAGTTAAACAAGTACAAACCACAGACTGCCTGTGTCATGGCGAATACAGTCGCTGGTTTATTTATGTCTGTATAGGCCGTTGTTGTGAGTGTGGACGGTTGGAGCATATATAACGTTAGCTTAGCCAAGCTACATTTAGAAAACACGCATTTTAAAAGGGTTTTTCGCCTGCCGTCTGTCTGCAGACTTGTCAAAGCATTAATTCATGGTTTTTACTAACCGGTATCAGTATGTTGTTACTTCGGCATCATTTTGAAACGTGTATTACAATTAATTCACGGTCAAATATGTTCATCTTGTTGTAGTTGTAGCCCCCTTGCCAGCGATTCTCTCTCTAGTTTAGCATACTCAGCCCGACTCAGCCCGGTTGTTCCTGGCCCTAGAACCACGATTTAGTCGGGCCAGAAAAAAGGTGAAAAAGTAGCCCCGGGCCAAAACTAGGCCAAGTGGAAACGCAACCAAAAACGGGCTCGGCACGCTTAAAGCGAGCTACCCGCTGCAGTGGAAACGCGCCATAACAGTCTATTATTATATAGGGGATTTGTTCCTCTGTCCTCCCCTCTGACCTGCCTTCACCCACCTCCACCTCCTTCTCGTCTTCCCAAATCCTTCCCTTGTATCACCCCCTTCCTCTACAACTCTCCTATCCTTTCATAGCTTCTCCCCCCTCCTCCTCTGTCCTCCCATGCTTTCCATCCAGGAGCCCCGGTGTTTGGCCAGGATGAATGGGAGCTATTTAAGCTGCTGGCAGGTCCATCCGATGTGTGTGTTTGTGTGTTACCAAAGAGATTCAGTCTGTGGGTGTTGTGTGTTTTGACAACCTGGGATGTTCAAATGTTGGAAGTTTTGAAGTAGCCAGATTGGAAAGGTTTTATAAATGCTGCCATAAAGCTTCACTCTTGGCTTGCACACATTACACACACACAAACACACACACACACACACACACACACACACACACATACACACACACATACACACACACACCACAGAATAAACTGGACACACACTCAGCTCTCTGAGTAATATATTGTTATGAATTCTACAGTTAATTTTCTATTCATTTATCTCTCCTTTTCTTTTGTTCTCCTTTTAGTCCACCAAAGGTTCCCGTGATTGTGTCTGGAGTGGTGACAAAGGTAAGCCATACACACACACACACACACACACCTACACCTATCTGGGACATGAGTTCTACAACGAGAGGTAGCGGCTTAGTGCTGAAAGGGAACAAGAGAGAAGAGGAAGAACAAGGCAGAACAGGGTGGGAGAAGAAAATGGAGGGAATAGCAGGGCAATCCTAAACATGTAAAATAACCATTTTTATCTTTAAATGTTTTGCCAATTCCTCAGCCATGGATTGAGACAAAAATCATTCAACTCGTTGGGAGTTTTTTGATCATTTTGTTTGTGTGTGTAAGGCTTTTCTCAGACTTTGACCTTTGAAAAGTGGGTCCTTGAAGAGCATTGTTTGTTTTTGACTGTAGGCCTTGGAAGTTGTGTTGAAGCATGCGTGTGTGTGTTTATGTGAAAAAGTGCCCTTGAGTATCCTGCAGAGTGTGTGTTTGTGTGAGTCAGATTGTGTTTGGGAGATGGCTGCGATATCAGCAAGGTGGCAGGCATTCATCTATGCCCCGATCCTCCTCTCGCCCCCATCACTGCCATCAGACCCCGAGGCTAGCACGGCACAAAGCCTCCCAAAAGCCTTTTAGGAGCCAAGTGAAACACTTGTGTGTGTGGAGATTTCTAAATGTAAAAAAACTAGCTGGGTATTCTCTGTTATATCTATCTTTAAATGACAACATACAATTCTCTCCAGAATTTCTTATTCTGTTCCCTTGAAAAACGTACACTGTTATCCTTAAGTCATCACACCTAAGTATAAAGAATAGGTGATAGCATTTTAAATTAAGAACAATATTTATTTTATTGTACTGCCATTGCTAAAAATCAATGTGTAGTAATACATTGTTAAAGGGTCCGCATATTGGGTACATGCATATTGGGTGAGACCCTTTTCTTGAGAATAAATTAGCTTTCTTAACTTCCTAAAGATATCCTCAAATTCAAGTTTGCAACATTAGTTGAATTTGAGCAACTCAAGAAAGTCAGTTCTACATTTTGTTGAGCCACATGGATGTAAGAAAAAAATGTAGTTTATTTGAACATATTTTCATTTAAATATTCAAATAAAAAATAGTTGCAAATGTACATTTCAAAAAGCAATTTGAGCTGTGTACTTTGGTAGTAAAAGGAGGTAGGAAAGTGGCTCGCCTGCCCGTCAACATGACTTCCAGTCACAGTTTGGCGCATTAATACAGTTAATGTGTTCCCTGCCTTACCTCTGCTTCAGAAGGACAGAGAGAGAGGACAGAAGCTTTGAGATAAAAAAAAAAGAGAAGACGGGCAATTGGAGGTCAAATCCATCCACATGCCGAGCATTCGCTGTGGAATCGGCTTTGAATGAAAAGCAACTTTTACCCACTGTAAATTAGTTTTGCCTCCTCACACACACATGCAGGAGAAGTAGTGCAAAGCAAATACAGTACAACACACACACACAGTCTCATACAACACACACAGAAAATTAATTAGGGTCAACAAGGACGGGTGGGACGGGTAAAGTTCAGCAAGAGGCAAAGGGCTGATTAAATATATTAAACTTTATTCTAAGAAATCAAAAGATATAACAAATGAGGAAGGAACCATGTGTTTGTGTCCTATGTATGATGGAATAGTAACAGCCACATGTTGCAGCTGAATGCCAAACCCCAAATTCACTACAATCCAGTATTTTAGAGGAACTAGTTAATACTTTGATATCATTTCAATTAATCGTGGAAGCTGCAGAGCGATCAATGCTATAGCTTTAAGTGTAGTTAAGGTGAGGAACGAAATCTAGTCTGACACAAACTGGTGATGAACTCAGCAGGAAGACACGAGTGTGAGAAAGGGGAGAATGAGGAACATTGAGGAAGACCAATAGAGAGCAGGCCGCTAGAGGCGAGTCATGTTTGTAGTAAGTCTCAGATTAGAATTCTGCACTTCCTCATGAATCATCAAATTCCTGATTTGATCCGATTTAGCAGTGAGGGGCTGTTTATGGGCTTGTTGGGATAACAGATTGAGTTTGCAGATCATGAGAGCGGGGACAGACGAGCGCTCCACGCTTCACTTCAGGGATTTCCTCGTTATTATGATTATCAGAGGGAAAGGATTTAAAAATGGGACATAATGTGCACGTTCTGTGTGTGCGGGCAACACACATCAAGACATTACATCACACCCTTATTGTACACATCTGTTGCGAGTAAATCCTTTGAAATGATGTTTTCACGATCATTGTATTTTTTAAATACTTTTTGTAATCATCTTATTTTGTCTGTAGTTTCTAGTTCAGCCTCTTTCTTACTTATTTCTATCAATCAAATCAAGATATCAAAAGACATCATCTTGGACCTTGATGCCGCTATTTTTCTGACATCTTATAGACCAAAGGATTAATCTACAGAACCGGCATATTAATTGAAAATGAAAATAATCGTTAGTTGCAGCCCTACTTCAATCATGATTTTCCTAGCTGGGAAATATATAATGAAGGGGATTTAAGCCTTATCTGTTCCCTAATGATTTGTGCACTGCTACCAAGGAGGTTAATGCTTTCTGTGCAGTTATACCTGCAAGAACACCAGCTGTTCTGTTTGCATGCTCCTTAGACTGAGGCTATAAGAGATCCTGTATTCCCTCGGCTGCCATTGGACATTCTGCCACCAACTCTATCACCTAGTCTTAATCTAAAGTCAATATTATTTTTTTAATACAACTAATGGACCCAAGCCAGTGGAAGAACTAACCACTTTTATTAAGACTGTCACTATGAAGCCATTTTGCTCTTTTTGTGTGTATGAATTGTACGTTGCGCTGTGAATGCTATTTTATCTTATTTACCAGTGCCAAAGACACATTTCCATTATATGTAAATGTAATGGGGAATAAAGTAGTCTGAATTATTAATGGTAAATACTCAACACCAAGTCATTTTGCAGGCTAGGCTGTAGTCTTGAATGTATTGGCTTTATGCACAGAATAAAATGCCTACAAATATTGACTGCCTGTGTTGTGTTCAGGGCGATAAGGACTTCACCCCCGCAGCCGCTCAGGTGGCTCATCAGAAGCCCCAGCCGTGCGTCTCCAAGCTGCCCGCCTCGCAGCACATCAACCAGCCCATCCACCAGCCCCGCAAGTGAGCTGGCACCACGACGGCTCTGCTAACTCCACCCACCGGCCTCCCCTGATGGAACACATACCATGAAGATGTTTCCCCACCAGGCACAGATCTCCTCTCAGTAACCACAGAAGTTGTTGTTTGTATTACATGTAAGAGGAATTTATGCCAATACAGCCATTGTAGAAGTCCCACTCGATTCCCCCCCCCCCGCTGCTCTGTTTAGTTTGTGTCCTCTCCTTAAGAGGGATGGTTGTCTTAAGGTGGTATACATGGTGGATGGGACTTCTACAATGGCTTTAGTTCAAGGATTAAACATAAATGAAGAAATCTGAGTCTGGGGGGGGACTCTCAGTGCAGCGATGTGCCAACCGATACCGCACCTACCAGCCAATCACAGCAAGCTATCAACCAGGCCTACTAACCAACCAATCACCTGCAAGTGATGAGCCTACGCTCCCGCCTTATACCTAAAATCTCCACAGGCCAAAAGAACCAATCCACAAATCACAACCAGTATTATGTTATTAACACAAACCAAAAAGAGCAGAACTTCTACATTGCAAAACTCAGTGTGTTGTCATAATGTACGGCTACTGCATAGACCAGAGAGGTCAAATAGATACTTATATGACAACTATAACAAATTATTAGCACAGACACTGAGGTTAGCTGCACTAAGTCCTTTTGACCATTTCAATAACTCTTATCTTTTCTGCAAAAACATTCCATAGAAATATATATATATATATATCAGAAATCTATATCGGTCTTACAAAATATTGATTCAAGCATGCACACACCACCCTTTTCCTTAAGCACCCATCCCCTTACACTCAAGTGTCATTTGTTGCAACACTAATGTTCAGGTTTCGATGAAAGAGAGAAATTAATAGATGTCTTGCCAAGAAGGAATTGATTTCCTATGTTGATTTAATTCAGTTTAAAAGAGTTGTATTTTTTGTTCTCTTGTTATTATTCTTGAGTAAATTGTACAAATCTATGAGTGGAATTAGGTATTAGGTGTGGTTTAAATGGTAAATAAAGATATGGACTATCTTAAAAAAAACAAAACACCTTTCCCAGCTTGTCTGTATTTGAATGAGATGAGGGATGACTGGACAAAAAGGTGGACATTTTGTCATGAAAAAAAAAAGATCGTAAGCCCTGTACTAACCAAGGAGAAAATTACAGTTCTAATATTTTCAAGTTGAAAGCAGTCCCTTGATGGATGGTGTCCTGGGTATTCGCACATACCACGGTGAATTAGCAGTCTGCACTGAGGGATTTAGGCTCAGGTGGTGTTTTGAAATGAAACAGAAGCATCTCTCCAAGAGCTGTCTGCTATTTTCTCCTCCGCTCACACACACAGCGTGCACCAGGTGTTAGTGCATGTAATCCATTTTTACACAAGCATCTGCAACCAGGTGTTCTGTCAGTTCATGTTAGCCCAATAAACCAGCCAGTGAGGCTTAGTTGGTATGAGCCTCTGAAGCACCCTATTACAGCAGGTACAATCTCCTTGACTCTGCATGGTTTTATATAGTTCTCTCGATGTGGCAGACCGCTCATCCCCTGCCATGCTGCATTAGACTGACTGGGAGAACAGCGTGAGAGCGAGCCAGGGCTAAAAATGTAATCTAGTGCCGTGCTCCGGAGTATTTACTTGTATCAGTATAATTTGACACAAATAAAAAGATAAATTGGGAAATGTATTATTTGGCAGACCAATGGATTGAAAAGGAGACAATACTATTGCAGCTAGTAAACACAGATACAATATTAAGCACATAACGCCTATTCAATTTGAAATAATAGGTATGTAGGTTTACTATTTCTGGAGTTAGTTTCTGGTCTAACAGAACAACAAATTGCCCATGAGCAGGGAAGTGCTCTCTATGTGGGTTTATTTACGAAGGAAAAATGTACACTGAAGAAAACAGTCAAGGTTACAGCGCCAAGTCCTAATTTAGAGCCACTTTATTAGCGGTGAGTACACACCACCAGCTGGTAGCCATGTGGTCCTCAGGAACATAAAATCTGGCTCCAGCTTGTTGAGACCGGTCATTTCTGTGACACTGCCGGCTGAAATCCTTCCAGAGATGCTGCGGTTTACTCAGTCAGGCAACAGTGGTATTCAGTCATTTATATTGGGACCTTTTTTGGATGGACTCATGGTCATTTGGTGATAAGGCATCGGGGCAAAAATAACAAATTCACTGACATTTTGGCTCCAGTTTCATTAAGTCAAACAACCTGCTTTTCTTACAAACTTCCTTTTTTTCTCCTGTACTTGGGGAGGTATTCCAAAAACAGCACTCACGGGATTTTATGTAAAACTAACCTATTTTCTAAAGTGTTACTTCTGAATATGTCTAATAGAAAGTAATGCAAAAGTGTTATTCGTACTTTTTCTCAGCTCCACCACTTACAGTACATTTTCAGTTCTCACATTGTAGATAATCCTGATGCTGATTTAATTGAGACATTTTCATTTATTCATACTTTTCAGATTTTCAGAAATGGAATTCATTAAGAAGGACCTACTTTATCCTTGATTGCATCACGGTATAATTTCACAGAATACTAAAAAAGAGATGAAAATGATATAAAGCTCTCATACCTTCTGCACTCAGATTACTTTGAGTTCTTACTAAACCTGGAAATATATGGAGAAAGTCATTGTGGCCATAAGGATTACATTTGCATGTATTGTTTATGACTAAAGTCTCATATGTAGTTTACTATTATTCAGTTATCCCAAGAGAAATGTAATAATTAATTCAATTTAAGCATTTTTTTTTTTTTCTACTTCCATATGGCTGCACATATATTGCTCAACATTGCTCCTGGTTTATTTCCTGGCACTTGATGGCAATGCCACAATCTGAGGATATACTGTCATTTAAATGCAGATGTCCTTAAAAGGGTTACACTAACCAACCAGCAGAGGGCCTCAGTTCAGGATTCCCCCCTAAATTCAGAGGGTAGACAGAAGCAATCAGTGCTGATCTAGATTCAGGTCATACTGCCTAAATCCCAGCCAGTTGGATCAGATTATGCCATTATATCTGTCAGTGTATCCTCAGTGTCACATCAGTTCATAGTGTTTATTGAGCCATATCCTAATTTCTATGAGGGATGTTGGTCGGGATGTGGAAGAAGAAGGCGGGAGGTGCATCGCTGACCAATCCTGTCGCGCTTCATAATCTCAGTTTACAATCTGAGCCAACAGCTGTGAGCCATGACCTAAATATTATCTGATGCATTTAGGGCTAATAGGTTGTGTCCTATCACTTATACACAACCCTCTATAATCTGAACTCCGTGTAAGTATATCTTATCTATTCTTATAAGTATATAAGAATAGTATATTCTTATCTTCAGTATATAAGAATTGATAAAACAAACAAATGATTACCAGAATTCAATGACGTTTGATATTATTTTGCCATCAATAAATCATTTACAAGTTATAGTAGAGTAAGGTCTAAAAAACAAATGCCACAGTGTAGTGACAGGATGTATAGTACTGCATTAAAATATGATAAAAAGTCAAATTATAACACAACAGAAAATGTCATAAAGTAATAATATATATGTTAAAAAATGCTCTATACTGACTCACAAAAAAACAGCATTGAAAATAAATGTAGTTTTTATTCATGGTCAGCAAACTTAGCCTCCCTCTGAACAAACTGCACACTGTAGACATTGTCGGCTGTGATACTGCATTGCCAGCAAAAAGCCTTTTTCCTATGAAACATTTCCTTATGTTGATGTTAAATATGTTAATCCTGCTACACTCAGAGTTTGAGTGAACAACTCGCTGCAGTTTGCGCCTCTTTTGTCGTGTTCAAATGACTTCCTCTGGGGAGTATCTAAGCAGATTGCCATGCCATTCAGAACTCAATGAAGTTTATTTGAAGAAGTGATTTGGCTGCACACTGCCCTTGTAACCCCTTAGCAACTCATCACCATGTATATTAGACACACACTCTTGGATGGCACTTAAGCTGCAATCGCCATGAGGAGTTAGGACCGTGAAATTGTGTTCTAAAAAATCCCGACAATGTAATATCATTACTCTCCCCGTGGCTCTGGCTGTTTGAAACTCACAGCTATTTTTCGCCCCATTATTTTTGACTGTTTAATTCTTAAAACAGAGCTGACCTCATGCTCTGTAATTATTATTTTTTTATCAGACGGGTCCATTTATTAGGGATTATCACTTCATTTCTGCTTGTACTGTCACATTGGCCAAAGCTCACCCTTCTCTCAATGTTAAACAAATCCCCCTAATGCTGAGGTTGTAAATTCAATCAAGTAAAACATCTCCTTGTTTTCTTATTATCTTCTCAACACAACATGGCTGAGGCATGCAGCAATAATGCATCAATATTTGGCTCAATCACATCCACAGTTAGCAGTTTATTTCGTTGCCATCCTTCGTACCTAAACCAGTGTCCATCTTAGAGTCACATTCACCCTGATGAATGTGGTATATAATGTAAACACGTAGAAAAACGTTCACTCCTTCCCACATGGTAAGATGTGAGTGTTACATCACAATAGTGCTCCACATGTCAGTCCTGAATCTTAAGACTAAAAAACATTTTCATATATCTGTATGTGAAATAAAAAAAGTTTTTCATTGAAAAGCGTTAAAATCTCTAATATAAAATTTGCGTAATACATTCATGGGTTTTCATTATAAAGCATAACAAAAAGCATCTACAAATATTGCTGCCATTCGAATTTAAATAAGCTTGTGTTTATCTTTTCAGTCAATATGACGCACCCATTAGTACTCTTAATATTTAAGACATTATCCCAGAACATCTTTAATAAATCTCTTCCAATTTTTCGATATAAAGATAAACACATTCTGAAAGAAGTGTCTACTACAGTGTAACACAGTACAAAAACACTGCATCAAGCACTCAGAGTGTATCAAAACATAGACCAAAGCAATAAATATGAAAAATAAGTTAACCAAAAGCATTTCAAGTATCAAATCCCCTGGGTATTCACTGTTTGACATCATAAAGGACACTGGCCATTGTGCATGTCTAAAGCTGTAAAGCTGCTATTTGCACGAGGCCAAACTCACAGAAGCATTCAGTCTTCTGCCTCATGTTAGGAACACTGCTGGCAATTCATATATTCTAGAAAACAAACATTAAAGCCAAAACACTTGCAAGTCTGGCTAGACTTTGTCTGATTTGGGCGTAGTGTAAATGGCTTCTTCCAGAGTAAATATATTATTTCCTTTTCCCAGCAGCCAGGTGTCTCTTGGTCACCGCCTCCAGCCGCCTCCTCTCCGCCTCCTCGGCTCTCTTTCTTTCCTCTTTCAGCTCCTTGTACCGCCACTTTGGTATTTGCAGCAGGTGCCCCCCTCCATCTTTGGCGCTGCTCTTCCTCCGGATCTTTTCTGGTTCATAAGTAGGCGTGGGGGCCTTGGTGACCCTCACTTTGGGGACGCTGAACCCCGGCCTGACGCTGCTCCTCCTCAGCACCATGTGCAGCGGCAGCAGGCTGGTCCTCCGCAGCTCCAGAGCCTCGTTGTTCACTCCCAGCGTCAGGCTGGAGCTCCGGTGCCGAGTCATCAGGCTCTGGGCCTGGAGGCTGGCCCGGCGGTCCACAGAGTGTTTGGCCACCAGAGTGACCCTGGAGTTCTGGAAGAGTTTGAGGTGGCTCTCCACCCGGTCGGGGTTGATGGAGCGGAGCTCCTTGGCGCGCTGCTGGCGGATGATCTCAGGAACTGAGTAGCGTCGTTTGCCCACAGCGGGGGGGCTGTCAGGACACACCTGAAACAAAACCAGTTTTTGTTATTAAATCAGTATTAATAGCACAGCATTAGTGATTATAGTGATATTTGTTTTATTTTATATACTAAAAGCCTACTAGTCTCCCTTTTGTTTGCAGTATTGCAGTTCTGGAAATCTTCCATCAGATAAGGCTGCCGTGAATTATATCCTCTAATTATTTTGAGCAAATCCCGTGAATAGAATAAATGATAAACCAGCACCAGATTTATACTTTAATAGCACCATTACCATAATATTATCATTAGTTTATTTGATTCTGTTTTTGTGAATGTTTCTCCTTCAGGTCTCTGCACATCGATTCAATTAAACAGCAGTAATGAAAGAACGACGAAATAAATGGAAGAATAGTGCACACTGTTTGAAAATCACATTATTTTTGCATAAAGTATGTATTATGTTGTACTAAATGTCAGACTTGAGAAAGGGGATCCTTTAAAATATATAAATAAATAGTTGTTGGTCAAGTTTCAAGTCTGTTTAAGGTGAGATAAGAAAACAAGCCCTGATATCTCCACCATGCTGAGTTTGTACAAACAAAAGCGCAGAGGTGAGCAACTTTAATGACTTCCTTATCACAAAAAGTGGTTAAGGCTTCAACTTATCTTAGCTTACATTTGCAAAAAGCATGTTGGTGTGAGGGAGTAACTGCGGCACAGTGTGATGGGTTCTTGGATCTGGTGGTGGGCTACTGTTTAAAGCTGATTAATGAATAGGTGTATAAAGACTGAGAGCTTTACTCACGGTGTGGCATGCCACAGCAATAAAAGGGCTCCTCATGGCAGTGGTGATAGAAACCATGTGGTCGATGACTCCTTCCTCCTCAGGCTCGCTGACGTTGGCAAAGTGGAAGATGCTCCGCACCGTGTCCGACAGGCGCTTCAGACAGCCGCGGGGCTCCTGGGCCCTGGACACCAGCGAGGCCAGAGGGGGCCACTCCAGACTAGAAGAGCAAATGTAGAATAAATCCACTGAGCAGAGGCACTGCCATCGTCAGGTATTTTGATGCTGTTTCCCTGCCTTGACCCTTCTTATATCTTACACATAAAACAATGTTTTTGACCTTGTGTTGCATGTCTAAATGATCACTTCCTGTAGCGGAAAGTGGAAAGTGCAGTGAATGTCAAATAGGGCTGCAACTATATACGTTTTTCTTCTTCTATGCTATTATCAAGGCCCAAGCGATTCAGGACAGCGATAGGAAAAACTTTGTTCATTGTCCGTTTTCTTTTCTTTTTTAACAATTTCATTACAATTGTATGTGGGGCATTGGGGCAGAGAGACAAATTCAGAACAGAAACAATATGAACCACTCATTATTTTACCTGTAGTTCTCACAGTACTGGCGCGGGCAGGGCCGCTCCATCAGGCGCGTTATCACCCAGGCGGTTTCATAGCGACCCGTAAAGAAGGCCCACTCCCTGGCATTGAAGTGGCGACCGAAGTCTCTGGCATTCAGGGCAGATCCTGGTGGACACAAAACAAACTGTTACTATGTCATATGTGGGACAAAAGATAAGAAAGTAGGGATAGGAAGAGTTCTCAAAAAGGAAGAGAGGAGCAAAGAAGTGCTTAGTGTGCTCAGGACTCATGCACAATGTGCTAACACCACTACCACAGGGCTATGAGATGTGTTTAAGTGCCAAAAATTGCATAATAATCAATAGCAGTCCCGGCCTGATAGCAGTAAATCTTGACTAGAACTCCCTGTCTTGATGATTTAGTATCATATATGTCTGTTAGTTTCATAGTTATTGCTAAAAAGAGAATAATCACCCAATAACTAACATTTGGATCAGTGCCAAAGCTAATTCAAATTGTCCATCTGTGTACCCATTCCAGTGAAAATCTGCTCATATTTTCCTGAGCTTATGACAAAGTAATGGCAAAATAAACAACATATTTTGTGGTTGTAATCAATGGAAACTGCCCGCAAAAATCAAGGTTATTTGTCAAATCCAGACATAACACTGACAAATGTGTCATTTGTGTGTGATTGCTGTAGAGTTTTTCTACATTAGGTGCAATCAGACACATTTGACTAACCTGCCATCATGAGCGAGCGCACACACTCCAGCCTGCCCTGCATGGCAGCTTTCATCAGGGCCGTGAAGCCGTGGCAGTTCCTCCTCTCGATGTCCAAGCCAGAGAAGTAGTTCAGCAGATAGTTGGTGATGGTTATGTGGCCTTAAAGAACAGAGAGGCAGAAGGTAGTTACTGGAGGTCACAACGTACTCTGTCTTCCGTATGTTGGCTCGAATAAAAGCTGCTAAAGTTTATTTCACACTAGTCCATCATGTATTGGAGAGGTGTGATCCACATCCCTATGACTGTTCCTTATTCACTTTCACACAAGACACTCTTAACTTCTGTTCAAAAAGTGAGATCCGACTCTTTTATGGTTGTCTGTGTCAGTATTAGTACCGATCTGCCTGTGTATGCAAATGTGTATGTGTGCATGTTTTCAAGTGATGTCATTGCCGTGTGTGTGTGTGTGTGTGTGTGTGTGTGGTGTGTGTGTGTGTGTGTGTGTGTGTGTGTGTGTGGGTGTGTGTGTGTGTGTGTGTATGTATATGTGTGTGTGTTTGTGTGTGTGTAAATTAAGTAATGCTTATAAATGCATAATTTTAAGCTAGTGTTTGCACGTAGCTCACAGCCATATGGCCTATAAGTCTGGCCCAAACTGTGTGTGTGTGTGTGTGTGTGTGTGTGTGTGTGTGTGTGTGTGTGTGTGTGTGTGTGTGTGTGTGTGTGTGTGTGTGTGTGTGTGTGTGTGTGTTACCTGCTTGAGCGGCAGTGATGAGAGCCGTGTTTCCCTCGTTGTCCTGCCAGTTGACGTCCAGGTGCGGACACTGAGACAGCGCTATGACGACGTCCACGTAACCTTGGTAACACGCAACCAGCAGCCCTGTCTGAAACAAAAAGCGACAGGAGAGGAGTTTAAAGACGAGAGTAACAGTGAGAGGCTTTTGTTTAGAATCAGCAAAAAATGTCCAGGGAAAAAAAACTTGGCAAAGGAGTTGAAGCAATAAAAAAATGCTGACATATAGGAAGTAGTATCAGTAAAAACCCAGAAGACCTCTGTGCACCTTTCCAATCTAATATCCTTAAATAAATGTTAAATCTGAGGACTGAACCGTCTTGAACTCGGAGGAAAAATAGACTGTCTCCCTGTGTGATGTTGTTGTGTGTCTGTGTGTGTCTGTGTGTACTAGCTAGAATAGGAACCCTTTTATGTGTGTGTGTGGACGTATGTGTAAATGTTAGTCTGCGGGTGTGAGTTTATGTGAGTTCGAGAGTCCTGTGGAAAACTCCTGTTAAAGTTGGGTACTTTCCGGAAGGTGCACTCTTCATCAGCCAAGACAAACAAGTTTACCACCAGAGATGGGAAGAAGCTGTGAGTACGATTTTGGAACACAACGTTCTCAGGTATAACATAAACACAGTGTCGCTTTTTTACACATTCAAACATAGAATTCTGTTGGAAAGAGATGTCTTTTACTAACTCAGACATTTATGAAAAAGTCAATATTTTGTAATGATGGGATTCTTTTGATGAGAATAAATGGGACTAGGCAATGATTTAGATGTTGAAAACTCTAATTAGACACCTGTAAGATCCATATTGTGTTTGCCACATGCAGTGCAGTATATCTTTCGTCTTCACAGGTGTCTTGTGAAAAAAGGCTAAAACTCAACAGTTCTCATGTTTATTCTGCCTTCAAATTGAACTCAGGAGATTGTTTTCAAGGTGAGAAGTAAAACTAAGATATTATTGATGTTTCATGTGTTAACGTGGATAAACAGTTTCTAGGCAACTGAGAAAAGAGTGGACACTATTTACTAAATAAAGACAGTAAATGATGTATGAGTGTATTTTTACTGACGAGACTTGTAAAGCAGCAGCTATTGGAAAAGGTTTCATTTGCAACAACGTCAATGAAACAACAATATGTTGTTCTTAGCTTCCTTAATTGGCACACCCTAAATGGACTTTTAATTAGCGCTTTATTAAAGCCAGGTGTGCTGGAAAATTCAACAAGTCAAATGTACGCCGTGTAAAAACACACAGACAGTGCTGGATTCTGCCTGCTGACACTAATCCAGGCATACTGTGTGCATTTTAATTAAGACAATGTATTTCCGGTAAACATATAAATCCCCAATTCACTTTCACAGCTTAAAGGCTTTTCCAATGCTAATGCTAAAAACAAAACCTGATGACCTATAGACAATGTGCTTGACAAAAATGGACTTTAATACAACCAATGTATTAAACTAAGTGCATATTTAATGTCATGTGCAATAATTCTTTACAAATGTGACTTTAAATCCAGCAACATTAGCAGGAAAGAGTGAAGTATTATACTATTTAGGTAAGTTGTTACAATTTGTACTGCATTTTATATTTATACTTCACTGAATCGTGAAGCGTCTGCCGTGACATGATGTCCTCATCAGGAGAGCCCTCATCAAATCTATGTGATGCTTTTCACCTCTTGGCACAAGATTTGTTTTTATTTCTAACTCTGGTATAAATGTCATCAAAAGTTCTGTCTCGCTGAAATGAAAACAAATCATAATGACAGAGAGGGCCTGACGGTGTGGAGAAAAACGTACAAACCTCCCCCATATGTTCTTCTTATCAGGTTGCAGAATGTTTAAATTATCCTCAATTAAAAAGGATTAAGACCGTATCCACTTTATGAAGCATCAACAAGTAACCAATCTGCAATAAAAAACATTATTCTCACAACATGACGTTCTGCCCAACATACTGCCTTTCTTTGAGTTTCTGTGTATCAGACTGGACAACTACTTTTCAGGCTCAGTGAGAATGATGCCGTGCAGCATTTACACTACATGTACAGTAATGTGTTTTGCCTGTTGGAAAAAACTGAAGTTAAACTTTTGTCTGAAACAAGCCAGGCTGTAAGCCAGCCGGAGATACTGTCAGGCAGGAGAGTTACAAGTGGAAAAGGTGACATGAAGTTCTGAGGCATAACTAGTGGGCTTTCTGACACTGGCACAGCTCCAGATTGCTCTTTCTGGTTGGACTAACGCATGTAGACCTTGTCTGTCTGTCTCACACACACACACACACACACACACACACACACACACACACACACACACACACACACACAACAACACACACACCACACAACCACACACACACACAACACACACACACACACATCACACACACACACACACACACATACACACACACACACACACACACACACACACACACAACACACACACACACACACACACTCTCTTGGCAACCCTCCAGCCTCACTGTGTTGTATAAAGGCGCTTTGCCCTGCAGCTTGTCTGGAGCACTCTCAGTCGTCTGGCAATCTCCTATTTTCTCTCAGAACCTTTTTCACACAATCACGCAAAAGCATTTAACTCCTAGGCTCAAATGTTCTAGTCAGCACATCCTTATTTGGAGTATTTGTAACAGCTATTGGGCTCTGATGCATCTTAACAGAGGCTGCTGGTGATGTAGGTGACTAATCTGATAGAAGAGCACCAGCTAAATGCACACAGCATACCATTTGAAAGACACATGAATCGATGACAAAGCAATCATGTGCTACACAATATTAGCCACTCAGTGACTAACTCTAGGGCTAAAGGGATACAAATAACAACACTAGCAGGTAGCTCAACAACCCTGAAACAATCAAGAGGTACTTCCAGAGTGTGTGAGCAGGGCATGTGTGTGAGACTTTGACCATGATGACGGCCCCTACACACGGCGGCGTGCGTTACCGCTTGGCGGTGGGCGTGTCTGAAGCTTGGGGATTTTTTACGAACAACGCGACCAACAACCAATCACATGAATGTCCCGCCCCGGACATACAAAGCAAATCATTCACGCTACATCCATGCTGGCTAGATATACTGTCTATGCTTGCTAGCTGTCCATTCAAACGAAGTACACTGGATATAAACTCCCCAAACAGGCGAAAACCTACCAGTTTCACCCACTGTCTCTGCCACCTCCCCCCATGCCTGGCTCCTCCGGTTTGTATCCCTGTATGTAAAGAGGGACTGGTCATATAGTACCGCCACGATAATTTTCTCCTCCATTGTTTGACATATGGGAAATAACTGCGGTCTGGCTCTCCCAACATACACGCGGTTTGATTGGCTAGCGCTTGTACTGTCAGATTTGCATACGCGGGATTTGATTGGCTGACGCCTCCGTCAAGGCGGCAAAAGTAGAACATTGCTATACTTTTGCAGCAAGCACCGCGAGAGAAGCTACGCTTTGCTCCCACAATGCAGTTCGGCGAATCGTGACGTCACCCCATTCAAAGTGAATGGGCAGAAGCGTTGAAGCGGCAACGCACGCCGCCGTGTGTAGGCTCCGTTTTACCTATACTTTTTGAGGGGATTATGTGTTTTGTATGTAGGCCAAATGAAGATGCACACTATGGCAATTGTAAAGCTTCTACTTGTTGCTGATGGACGCAGACCTATGCCCTCCCTGACCCTAATCTCCTCGGCTCCATTACACAGGACTAGAGCTGCCCTCTTGAGCCAAAAGACCTTGTGGTGTAAAGTGGTACTTTGCCTAATCTCTTGATGCAAACACTATCAATACTGAAACATGCTCTTCCAAATTAATATTACTTTTATTAATGTGCGTAGCAATATTTATTGTGAGTTCCTATGCAAGGCTTTGATTATGGATGCAAGGCTTTTTCCCCACCATAGCCATCATACGTTTTTAAGCTATCTTTCCCTCTAAGACGTTCAGCATTTAGTAGGATCCATCCTGCTGTTAAGATTTAAAAACTAAATGTATTTTTGGTAATGCAGATTTCAACCAATTGATGTAATAACAAACCAAGGTGATCAGTAGAGATTTCTTAGCAAAACTGACCCACACACACAATCTGGTCCACTTATTATTAGCCCATATACACAGACAAACAGACCAAGACAAACACACACTCACAAAGTAATCTGGTGAATATCGAGAGCTAGGAATAGAAAGGCTTAGCCGTATCAGTCGGCAACACACAGAGGGGGAGGGAGACGGCAGAACTGTGCATCTGAAGTTGATGAGAGGACGTGGTAATAATTGGCTCCAACAAAGATGACCCGACACTTATAGACATACAATCGATCACAGCCAATGTTCAACTATGTTATTAATTGCATTTTAAACAAATAGTGTAACGCAAACTGAAGTACACGTTTGAACTAGTACCATAGTATTTGAATTGAAGTTATCCCTGCCAATTAATCAAATGAATGGACCTCATCAAATATTAGTTATCCTTATTTGTCCAGTTACCTGTCTCTTTATGCTTTATCATGCTTATTATTCTGCTCGTGCTACAAATTGTAGCAAATCTCTTCTACTGAAACTATTATAGCATCACAGCCAAGTAGAAACTTGTTTAATCTCTCCATAATGTTTAGTATTAGCCTTCCATGCTACCAAGCAGCCTACTTCCCCGTTGGGTGTGTGACTTATGCAATACACCACAATGTAACTAACTTCTTGTTTCCTAAGAAAAGGCTTACCCACACTTTGTTTTCTTACTTTAAAATAAGAACTGGTCGATGCTAAATCCTGCAGCGGCAGACCTGCATCTCTGCCGCCTGCATAAACAAGTATCAAACATTCGTTTGGCATTTTACAGTACCTTCTTTGTGCTCAAGGACATGCACACAGGCAAATACACTCTGAACCGCCCTCATCACATACAGCAGAGGCACTAACGCAGACCTACTGGGCCATGTTTCTGTCAATAGCCTCCCTGTTAACTGTGTGTTTCTTTCTGCAGCTGAGTGTTCACATGGCTGAATCAAATCAGATGTATATGACTGTTGCTTTGATTTTTCCACTCATCTGTATTTGCCAACAGCCAGCATCATGCAGTGCCAAATGTCTGTCTCTCCCCACGTGTGCTTCATTTAGTCTGCTTGCTTGATGGTCGCACTGTATCTCTCCGTTAATGATACTTAGTGAGTGTTAGTGCGTGCTTGTGTGTGTGTGTGTGTGTGTGTGTGTGTGTGTGTGTGTGTGTGTGTGTGTGTGTGTGTGTGTGTGTGTGTGTGTGTGTGTGTGTGTGTGTGTGTGAGACGAGAGAGAGAGAGGAGAGAGAGAGGAGAGAGAGAGAGAGAGAGAGCGAGAGAGAGAGAGAGAGAGAGAGAGAGAGAGAGAGACCTCATTTAAGTTGATTGAATTCTGCGTGCGTGTGTGTTTATTGAGTTTTCATGTGAAAAGCTCTCTGCCCTGAACAGTAGTGTCAGATGTGTGTGAGGACATTGATACAGGGTCTGACTGTGGTTCAGGGGGCTCGTCCACTGATCGTTAGAGCGTCAGTGCACGTGTCGAAGTGTGTCCGTGAGCAAGATACCGAACCCCAGATTGCACCCGAAGGCATCGCTATCAGTGTGTGATCGTGTGAAGCATTGGATAAGATGATGAGCAGTTTGGCACCTTGTATGGCAGCCTTGTAAATGTTGGCATGTAATGTAACACAATCAGAGTGGTCGGAAGACTAGAAATGAGCGATAGAGATGATCATTATATATCATATAAATGTGAAAATATATTAACATTCAGAAAATATATCTACTTACTTTCTTCAATGTTTTAATTTTTACAACACAGTTCCAATAGATCGGGGAGGCGTGTGGCGCAGTGGTTAGTGCGTTGGTGTTCGGATCAGGGGAGCACAGGTTCAAACCCCACTGCAGTCAGCATGTCGTTGTGTCCCTGAGACACTTCACCCCAAATTGCTCCTGTGGGGATTGCCCACAGTATTGAGTATGTAAGTCGCTTTGGATAAAAGTGTCTAACAGGTAACATGTAATGTTAAAATCTCACCAAACACATCCTCTATGACAGTCACAACACTGAGAACATACTGTGGGGAATCAGAAGCCAACAGCATAATTACTGTGCCATAATCATATACAAGGATAATTAAATAAACTTACTTAAGACCGACTTCGTGGCTCCTCATTAACTTTATTGCTACATTTGGCTGTGTTGTTTGTCAGTTTTTCTCTGATGTTGTGAGCCTGATAACGAGTTTTAACATGTTAGCTTGCCAAAGGAAAGTATGAATGTATTTTTTTTTTAAAGGCTTGATTGAGTAACCAAGAATGTATTCCAATAAAAGTTTAAAGTTGTAAACTTGTGATGTTATTAGGCATCGGCTATAGAGACAAACACACCCATGTGGACACCCATGTGCAAAGATCTATTGTTCCTGCTTGCCATAATATATCCAAACACATTCTTCATTCTTATATCAGCCACATGTCTAAAATAAACTTGTTTTATGTTGCAGCAGAAGGTGAAAATCTACCTGACATCAAGGGTTAATATCCTGTGTTGGCAAGCATTAACCTTGATAAATGGCAATTATGCAAACACAGACTCCCTACCATTCTGAAGCTGATCCTGACTACAGATTTGTTCTGCGTCTTCAGGGCCTTTTGACTTGGACAATATATCACGCTGGACACTGATGATGAGCTGAAGGGGAAATGATGTAAGTCCAAGCCTAGGGATGTAACACTCCTCTTTGTTTTGCAAATCACATAGTCAGGATGTCTGCTATATTGGGATGTTGACATCTGTGTCAGGATGTTGAGCACACACACATGAACTAATGAGCTTAACAGATTCATATCAACATGTGTTTCCAATGGAGGGGTTTTCTAACCTGTATTGTGTGTACAGTACTCTGAGGTCAGAGGGCATGGCAAAGCAAACGGTGAATGTACTAGCACACATCCTAGTTATCTATGCAAACACATGACTGTCTTTCACTGCTGACACACACATATTACACAAGCACACACAAGCCAACTGGGTCCAGGCATGTGTTTTAGGGTGCCCACTTAATTAACCCCCTCCATCTTGCATGTCAGTTCTCTACTGGAGTTTTTGAGTTGCCAATGTTAAAAAAAACTACCGTAATCTTCTATATGTGAGGGTAAAAGATGTCCTGGTAATGAGAAAAAGGGCTTTGTCAACTTGTTTCAGCAAAACATGGAGGGAAATACATTGAGTCACATCAAAGCTAGATTTAAGGCATGTGATTCTTCTTCGGCATAGTGCCCGTTAGTAGTTAATGCAATTACTTTTAGGGAAATGTCCAGATGAAAGAAAACTAGTCTGGCATTCCATCATTATGGATTTATCTCTTTGCCTTTGGCAGGACTGAAGCGTTACACAATGCTTGAGGGATACATACAGTACTATGATGCACTGCAGATAAGATGTTCAATATTTGTTTTGTTTTGATTAATTACCTTTAGTAATAAATATTAATTTGTGTGTGTAATTTAAATTCAACGGACTGAAGTTGGACATGATTGATTTTACGTTGCAATTGATGTAAGTCTTTGATACAAGTCGATAGAATATTTCCACCAACAAAGCTGCTGCTTCCCTATGTAATGTATTGCTTTGGGTCATTAGCAAAACTGTTCAAATTGCTCACTAATGCCATCATTTCATTGGTCGATAATGTGTTTACCTATGGACTCCCACACATTGAATCCAAATCCAGAATAAAAAGCACACACCCTCACTTGAATTGACCTGCAAGGCCTTAAATGAGGCCTCTCTCTCTCTCTCTCTCTATCTCTCTCTCTCTCTCTCTCTCTCTCTCTCTCTCTCTCTCTCTCTCATCTCTCTCTCTCTCTCTCTCTCTCTCTCTATCTCTCTCTCTCTCTCTCTCTCTCTCTCTCTCTCTCTCACACACACACACTGGAGACTGTGTTCTGTTAACGGTGAGAGACTTCACTGTTTTCGTAGAGTTTGAGGCTGCTCGCTCTTGCAAAACTGAGGTCTGTCAACACACACACACATACCTGTCAGAAAGTACCAGCTTGGTATGAAAAATTATGAAGTATAAAGGTGTGAGCTTATTATAGAAATAAACTGAACCAAGGGAATAAAGAACATATATAGAAGATTTAAAATGTGGCCTTCTCAAGCACACGTCACCTCTTCAATAAATATCAAATGAATATTCGATTTTATATTTGATTGATTGTTAATTAATTATGATAAGTATGTTGCAGACTCATTCATTATCTGAATACCTAGGCTCCTGAATCTGGGGCTCTTAACTTGTTGCACAGAGGGACAGGAGGATAACCAAGGCCGTCCATCTATGTGTTTCAGTTAGGTACTACAATAATAGAACTACACTTAATCAGCTAGTAAGTAACCCTGAGCAACATTTAAAACATCCAAAACCAAAAATGTGGCTACTGGATGTAAAACTTTAAGAAAGTCTTGTCCCGCACATTAGGCCAGGCTCATGACTTAAGGTCACTTTCTCTATTAATGTGGAAAACTCTTGGTCACTAAGTTCACAATTGCAAATGTGTTTATTGGTGTCTAAGGATGTTTCCTCCATACATTTGTGTTGTTGCTCTCTTTGTGTTTTACATGTAAAAGTTGTTTTGAGAAAAATGCTTTACATATTAAGTTTGATGATGATGATGATTATTGCTGTGTGGTAGTAGTAGGCTACTACTCAAATTATTATTATTAGTCTGTTTCAAGCTAAGTTTCCATGTGCTAGTTTGATGTCAAAGTGTATAGGTCTATTCTGATAGCTGCTGTGTGATATAACTCTGTGTCTCTCCTTCAGCCTCGGTGCTCCATACCTGTTATTCCTGTCCTTCTCATTGACCTCCTCCTTCACCCCGTGCCTTATCCATTATCCGGACGATAGCAGCGTGTTTGGTGCAGCACGCCTGGAAGAAAGACAGCGGCTCGGGGCTTTCCGGAGAGGGGGTGCTTTCCGAGTCCGCGAACCACATCATCCGGCGGGTAGAAGGAGTCGTCCGACGCGATACTCCGACAGTCCTCCAAGTTATCAAAGTCCTCAAAATCAACTTCTTCGAACTCATCTTCATCGTTTTCCTCCTCTTCATCATCCTCCTCGCACGAGCCCAGGTAGTCCTCGTCATCACAGTGTGACCAGCGGCTCCTCCACTATGGTCGGGTGAACCTGGGTTGATGTTTCCCCGACCTTCTGCTGCCGCTGGAGGTGCTTGAGCCGTACCGACGAAGAGCCTCCTCCATCCCTGTCGTCCGTGATCAGTACCATCTAACCCCCGAGCCTAGGGCACTGTCCTCGGGGCAGAGTGCAGCGTGGGGCGCAAGGCGCGCGCATGGGACAGCCTGTTTCTCCAGACAACAGGGTAACCAAATGATCTACCTTCAAAAGTAATTTACGGGGGGCTAAATTACACAAACTCTTTCACCTGAATACCGGCCTATAGGTGAGAATGCTGCGTGTACCCACCAGTCATGTACGAGAGTTGACAGCCTGGATGTCCATCTGAGCCGTGAACGTCACATAAAGTATACTCTTTCTACACGCGCCCCTAAAACGAAACCATGTTCAGTTGGAGTTATCCGGTCCGGTAGCACTCGCAGGGAAATGAGATTCAGGCTTTTGCAGTGGGTAAAACTACAACAGAAAGTTAAAGTGCTGCGTACACGAGCGTCCCATGTAGAGAGACAGCATCCTGTAAACCTAGTCGCGTAATCCGATTAGATGGGACATCTCTCTCTCTCTCTCTCTCTCTCTCTCTCTCTCTCTCTCTCTCTCTCTCTCTCTCCTCTCCTATCTCTCTCGCTCTCTCTCTCTCTCTCTCTCTCTCTCTCTCTCTCTCTCTCTCTCTCTCTCTGTCTATTGACAAGAGATTCATTTTACTCTATAGAAGCAACCCTATAATAATCTTAGTATATTCATACAGGGCATTTTATTCAAAATTCAAATTAGTACAACTACAGTATTGAAAATTAATTCTTCTGAATTCTTTCTTTCGAGAAAATAATCCCCTACTCTATTTGTAAAAAATTATTTTTTACATCTTGATGGCATCACTTTTCTGTAAACTCACAGGGCTTTCCACTTTTCAGGTTTATAAAGCAGATTAAGTCTAAACAAAGGGATTATGATATTTTGTAATGTTTCTGGCACGTGGGTTACATTTTCTATTATCATATGTAGTATGATTCTGAGGCAATTCATTTTACCCACAGCCTCATCGTGTTCGGCCACCTTCCTCTCTCTCATTTTCTTGGCTACTGGCCAATTGAGATAATAGAGATATTCACCATCCAGACAATTGGTGTCACTGAGATATCATTTTGATATTGATCACATTACCAGCATCAGATTGGTTATGTCGTTCACCTGTGAATGAGTACATGCTGAGAGGTACATTTTGCATTCCGTTTTGATGTTACCTAACCTAACATTTATCTCATATTGTTGTTCTCACTATCCATAGAAAGGTAGAATAAAAAATAGTCACTAGATGGCCTTACTGTTTTGTCCATCTATTGAGAATGCATGGCTTTGCAGAGTTTTGTGTAAAGTCTGCAGTTCTGTCATAAACATATTTACAGAGACGCTCCTTTTTCTCTCCGTAATTAATAACATCAGTTTGCTGACATCACCTGCGGTGGAAAAATCGAGTGCATAACAGTCCCTGTGTGTACCCATTATTATTCTACCTTCATCTGCCCCCAGCTGAGAGCTCTGCTCTCCTGTGGCTCTTTATCTCTATGGTATCGGTCGCCAGCTGTGCGGGTGACAGACAGTGTTAGCTCTGCCAACGATATATATCTGAGCAATGTTGCACCGTCTGGTCAAGAGACACACACAAACACCAGAGAACCAAGTCTTAAAATAATTGTCTCTATCTTCTGTTCAAACCAGGTTTCTGGTGAAGATAGATGTAGGGAGATGGTTTTTAACACCATTTAAAATAAAATACCTTGTGACCTTGCTTATGAGTCTCTCATCAACTAAATCTTGCTGTAAATATTTACTAATATTAATTGATGTAAATGGAATAGAGAAATTATTAGAAACACCTCTCACTAAAAAATATGCTTCCATTAAAGAATGCTTTAAGCTAATATTGCTTGGTAATAAAGTGTTTTGGAGGATACTGAATAACTAGATCCAATTTAATTGCAGGAATCTACATTTTAGATGCAGAAAACAATGCAAACAGTACCTCGGTAACCACTTCATGAAGAAGACCTATGTTTGCTTTTTGTAATGCTCAATATTATTCTGTGATAATTATGTGATATGATTATTATGAATATGTTTTATTTATATTTTATTATTTATGTGCACTCTGAGGAACTTGTAGCTGTTCAACACATGGGTTCAACACCTCAACCTCCTGGCCTCTGATGCTAAGGGAGCATTTCCTGCTCCGCCTATAGACCAGCCCGAGCAGATTGGTTGGCTGACGTTGAACTGGAGGTGAGTGTAGTTGCACCAGCCAATGAAGCTCCTCCTCTGTACTCCTTCTCTTTGGCGTCTGTGATGTAGCTGACGCTGGAGAACTTCTGTAAGTGGCATGAACTGGGGTTGAAGAAGAAGTCAGAGGGTGTACAGGAAAGGTGACCTTGGGGGGGGGGGAAGTATTGCTCACCAGCACATTTGTCAGTTGCTCTGCAGTTCTGAGGTCTGCTTGTGAAGTAGTCCTTGATCCAAACCACCAGGCTTACAGCTTTTCGGTGAGCAGGTGTGCAAAGTATACTATGTCATAAATTTAAAAAAATCGACTATGCATTATTTCGACATGTTTTGTTTTACTATGTCCAAATAAGGCATGGTATAGTATGTCCAGTATGTAGTTTGTAGACGAAGAAGATGTACCTTTATTGATTACTGTCTATAACGTGATGAAATACACTGAACAAAAATATAAATGCAACACTTTTGTTTTTGCTCCCATTTTTCATGAGATGAACTCAAAGATCTAAAACATTTTCTATAAACACAAAATAACCATTTCTCTCAAATATTGTTCACAAATCTGAAAAAATCTGTGATAGTGAGCACTTCTCCTTTGCCGAGATAATCCATCCCACCTCACAGGTGTGGCATATGAAGATGCTGATTAGACAGCATGATTATTGCACAGGTGTGCCTTAGGCTGGCCACAATAAAAGGCCACACAAATGTTCAGTTTTATCACACAGCACAATGCCACAGATGTCGCAAGTTTTGAGGGAGCGTGCAATTGGCATGCTGACAGCAGGAATGTCCACCAGAGCTGTTGCCCGTGAATTGAATGTTCATTTCTCTACCATAAGCCGTCTCCAAAGGCGTTTCAGAGAATTTGGCAGTACATCCAACCGGCCTCACAACCGCAGACCACGTGTAACCACACCAGCCTCCACATCCAGCATGTTCACCTCCAAGATCGTCTGAGACCAGCCACTCGGACAGCTGCTGCAACAATCGGTTTGCATAACCAAATAATTTCTGCACAAGCTGTCAGAAACCGTCTCAGGGAAGCTCATCTGCATGCTCGTCGTCCTCATCGGGGTCTCGACCTGACTCCGGTTTGTCGTCGTAACCGACTTGAGTGGGCAAATGCTCACATTCGATGGCGTCTGGCACGTTGGAGAGGTGTTCTCTTCACGGATGAATCCCGGTTTTCACTGTTCAGGGCAGATGGCAGACAGCGTGTGTGGCGTCGTGTGGGTGAGCGGTTTTCTGATGTCAATGTTGTGAATCGAGTGGCCCATGGTGGTGGTGGGGTTATGGTATGGGCAGGCGTATGTTATGGACGACGAACACAGGTGCATTTGATTGATGGCATTGTGAATGCACAGAGATACCGTGACGAGATCCTGAGGCCCATTGTTGTGCCATTCATCCACGACCATCACCTCATGTTGCAGCATGATAATGCACGGCCCCATGTTGCAAGGATCTGTACACAATTCCTGGAGGCTGAAAACATCCCAGTTCTTGCATGGCCAGCATACTCACCGGACATGTCACCCATTGAGCATGTTTGCGATGCTCTGGATCGGCGTATACGACAGCGTGTTCCAGTTCCTGCCAATATCCAGCAACTTGGCACAGCCATTGAAGAGGAGTGGACCAACATTCCACAGGCCACAATCAACAACCTGATCAACTCTATGCGAAGGAGATGTGTTGCACTGCGTGAGGGAAATGGTGGTCACACCAGATACTGACTGGTTTTCGGACCCACCCAGACCCCCCCAATAAAGCAAAACTGCACGTTTCAGAGTGGCCTTTTATTGTGGCCAGCCTAAGGCACACCTGTGCAATAATCATGCTGTCTAATCAGCATCTTGATATGCCACACCTGTGAGGTGGGATGGATTATCTCGGCAAAGGAGAAGTGCTCACTATCACAGATTTTTTCAGATTTGTGAACAATATTTGAGAGAAATGGTTATTTTGTGTACATAGAAAATGTTTTAGATCTTTGAGTTCATCTCATGAAAAATGGGAGCAAAAACAAAAGTGTTGCGTTTATATTTTTGTTCAGTGTAGTATTCTACACTATTTAATTTTTTGCATCGACAAAGTAGAGCCTTTCGAAAATATCAGGAAAAACAAAATAATTTCGTATGTTGAAATTATCAAAAAATGACGAATTATGTCAGAAAAAGTAATTGTACAATGTGTAGAAAAATATGGGAAACAGTCTTAAAATAGAATGTTGAAACATTTATCAATGAGTCAATAACATACACATAATGAAAACGGCCATGCTTTATGTTCCTGGGTCTAGTAATGACAAGTTAAAAATGCATAGGTTACTGAAACATGAATGCACTGAACATTGTCCCCAAAGTGGTTGTTTCAAATACTTCTCTGACTATCCGCACATAACGCATGTACACATAAATAGCAGCAAAATATTCTCTACACAAAGAAATGATTGCTCTTAAGTCATGATGATTTTATTTGTATTGATCATTAAAGGGGACCTATCATGCAAAATGCAATTTTGTATGTCTTTTAAACATCAATATGTGTCCCCGGTGTGTCAGGGAACTCACCAAGTGTCAAAACACAACCCTCTCTCTTTTCCTCCATACCAAAATCTCTAAAAACGGGGCTGCAACGGAGCTGATTATTATTTGAATTTTTCTGACGTCAGAAAAGGGGTGCTATATGGGCAACTCTCCACCTATCAGGGGGATGAGAGACCGCTGGAGACGCTGTAGTACATATGCCAGGCCTGTAATGGCACATTTCCACTGCAGCAGGGTAGCCCCGTTTAAGCGTCCCTAAGCGTCCTCGCTCAGGCCTCGGGCTGCCTCGCTGGCCGTCCGAGGCCGTGGCGCATTTCCATTACAGTTTAGGACCTGGGGTAGCAACGCAGTGTAGGCGGGGCGATCTGTGCAGAGACATCCTGGAACACTTTCACATTTCGAGTTGTTCCGTCGAGCTCCCGCTGGATTTGATCATCCCCAATAAGATGTAGGAACGTTGTCACCTTCTCGGTCGACCACGTGTGCTTTTCTTTGACGTTGCCATTTTTGTAGCTCCTCCGTTTACAACAATTCTGCATATAAAAATGCTGCAAGCTTGCTTCTAAATATATATGCGACGCTAGGGATGATCTCGCGCACGATCTTGTGACGATTCTCTCTGACCAATCAGCAGTCGAGAGTGTTGACGTCACTAGTTCAGCCCTGGCCTGATAGAACCACGATTTTATGGGGCCGGAAAAAGAGGGAAAAAGTACTCGCTAGCCGGTGCTATCCGAATCAGCCCTTGCAAAAACAGGGCTGGAAAAGAGCAAATAGAGCGAAAGGGTCCACTTTAATACATTTATAAGATCACTCTTGGTTTATAAATGCTAGCATCCCAAATGAACTTAATGAGCATATTGACCTTGGTGCTGGTAGGTTTAGACAAGCTTCTGCAGTCATTCCCCATTTGGTCGTTTATATATTCCCCCTAAAACCACAAGCAGCCAGAACACACCAACACACCATGGACTCTTCGATGGCATACCCCAAGCAGGAGTGCAATACAAAGATCCCTGTGATCTCTTCTTGACACAAGTACTGAACTGTTTAGGTTTTTGTGGTGTGTGTGTGTGTGATGATAATTGTGAGTGTTTACAACAAGGTTTTAATGGGTCCGCTTGTGTCTTAGATTTCCCAGAAAATTATGTTTTTCCACTTCATAGGAACGACTTAATGTAGTGATTATTAGTAGAGTGATTAGAAACACTTCATATATTATTACTCAATCAGTTCAACACTTCAATTCAGGGACAGAAAAAGCTTTCACTGCCAGTTGAATAAGAGCAATCGAATAGTGGTAATTAACTAATTTTAATCAGCCAGCAATGGACCATGATTTTGTGTGATGTGTGTTCATGTGTGTAAGAACAACGCCCAAATACAGCCTGGCCAAGTCAGCATTATGTATAGCTCGTCCCTCAAATGCTGTTAGAGGTATACAAAATACAATACAAAGATACCTAGATTGAAACATCTCACTGTGATGGTGAGGAATAGTGGGGAATGCAGAAGTGCTTTGAACTGTCATTATCCCACTAGCTCAAAGAAAGAACATCTCTTGTAATACAAAATAATTACATCTTTTCACTAGGAGTTCAGGTCTCAATAATTAATTTGACATGTGCCAATCTGTGTCACTGTGTGAGATCATTGTTCCATAAAGAAGATAATGGGGAAGTGTGCTTCATTGACAGGTCCCTATCATATGCTGCCTTGGAGATTTCTGCTCGCTCATCCCACCTCAGCACCAAGATAATGTGAGTTGTAAACCCAAATCCAGCGCATTAGTTATTAGACACAGAGTAGTGAAAGGTGTTTCGGTCTCACCCATAAACAAATGCATCAACATGCTGACTGCATGTTGTGCATGACTGCATGACTGTGTCAATGTTGTTCACATAATTGTTATTCCGCTCGTGAGGTTGCTCTGGCAAAGTTTGACGAAGCATGAGTCGTTGAGTCGATATCATCCTGATATATGAAGTCTAAAGGTTTAATCATCCCGTGTTGGAGCTCCCTGGGGAAAAAAGCAAGTTGTTAGACATCTATGACTTGAATGTATACATTGTAAGCAATAAGTAAACAATTAAAAGTTCACAAGGTGCCTACAAAAGAGCAACACTTGCAGGCTGTATAGCAACTTGTTGTGTTTGGTCAATTTGTCTCTTCCTGGTGTACATGTCTCTTTTGGGTAAAGTTAGATAACTCTAAAACTAACACATACTAACTCAAACAGCCGTGCCTTACAATAGATCTAGAGTACAGTATTTGCTGATTGATAAAATATCCATGTTCTACACAACATGCATCATGTTTTCCCTCATCCTTACCCTGCAGTCTGTTACACAACAGCTTTAGAGACGAAAGCTGAAATGGAGCCTTTGTGTCCATTCTCTCTTCTCCTGTCTTTCTCACACGGCTCTGCTACATTTGTCGTGTCCCTGGAGATGTGATGTTGAACAAAGCTTGAAGAAACAGTGAAGGGTTGTGCAACATGGTCCACCCTGGAGCAGAGATTCCTGAGACCCTGACATCTTTGCAATGACATCATGTTTCTCCCAAGTAACACCATCCTTAAACAATGGGGCACACATTTCTGAAGCTGTACTGTATGACCATTGTACTGGAGAGAGGATGGACCTAAACGTAACTTTTAGTGGTATAGACATGGTATAGGATGGGCCTACACATATTTCATTTCATTTCAATGTATTTGAGAATACTGTTGTGACTTTTTTAAGGTCTGTAAATACAGATTTGTAGGTGTTTTTACTTAAACTTGTTGTCTTCGTGTTATAATAAATACATGGTAATAAGCTCCACGGTGGATTGTCTAGGTAAATCTCAAGAATTTAAAGTACAGTTTATTACTTTGAAAGAAATGCAGAGGTAAAAAGGGTTATTGAAAAAGAAAAAGGCAGTTTCTAAAGTGAGAATCTACATTATTTTGTGGTACTTTCTTACACTAAAGAAAGTACCTATCTATCACTGAATGAATCTTGCAACAGAAAGTGCTTCCTTACAGTTAAAATAATTACAGCACAAAGACTTTTGAAGTCATAAGGTTTGTGTTGGGCATGTCAGCGATGCTCATTACTGCAACCTCCCATACTTCCCTGTCCACTGGAAAGTACCAACTTGGTATCAGGGACTTTCTGTGGAGAAGAAACTATGGCCCCGGAAGTTCCTGATCTTATTTAAAGTTTCAGGATTCCCGGTAAAGTTATTGCAGGTTTAGGAACGCTGGAATCAAAGTTTAAATGTAATTATTCATTTGCAAATAATGTTCTGAAACATGTTTCTTAAGGTTGTTATTCAAGTTTAAAATCGCAGTTGTTTGTAAGGCTGTAATGCTAAATCTTTGTTAGCTCATATCTCAGTTTCACCTGAATAAAAACAATCTGTTTTTCGCCCTGACAAAATGTCCTTTTTACGCTGCATCATTTGGGTGGATAGCCTGCAGTTTTAATGGATTCCATCTGTCCTTACTTCCCCTTTGACTCTCTTTCAGCTAAGATTCTGCGAGGGGTAAGCTTGTTTCCTCCACCCCTACAACCTACTGCCAACTGCGCCTGAACTGGGAATTCCCACTGATCGTGTTTCCTGTCCTGCTCGATAAAATACAGAGTTTCACAACTACAGGTTTAAGTATCTGTGTGTAAGGGGAAATAAACAAGTGTCATATTGAGCCTATGTGACCACAGATTGTGCTCTCAAACTGACATGAAACAGCATATATTAATTATGATAGATTGCGTGTGACATTTATGCATACGGGTGTGAACTTTAGAGATTTCTTGGTCCTCCATGTGATTGTGTGTGCTTGGAGACGAGGGTAATAAACCTGTATGAGTGTGCATTTGAACTTGCCCATTACAAATATTGCACGGAGGAGTGAACAAAACACTGGGGGGGGTTTTAGCTCTTTAACACAAGATGAAAAACACGCTCTTGTGACCTCGGAGCTTATCTCCTCACCTCTCCTCTTTCCCATCTGCTGGGTGAAATGAATACAGGAGAGAGGCCAAGTGCTGCGAGGTTGCAAGCTGAGGTTGTGTGTATGACAGAATAACTAGCAAACCCAGACATAAGGGAACAAGCAATAAAAAGCAAACACCTGACAGTTTGGGTAAGGCAGCTTTGTGCCTCTCATGCTGCTCATTAAAAGATTCCAGCCTGACTCAAAATAGCAGCCTTGTTCTGTTGGGCAGTGATGAATAATAACCCACTGTGTCTGATGCTAACAATTAATGGGCCCAATTTCTAAGTAATGAAACAACAGCTGTGCTTGAAGGAGCATTAGCACGCCCATTTATTAATCAAACGCTATCATTGTGTGGCTTCTCTCCCTTTCTTTCCTATCTTCCATTGCTTGCCATCGCTCCTTCGCTCACTTCCTGCTGATGCAGAAGTTGGAAACCTGAATCATGCCGTTCTGCTTGTTGCTGTCGGGAAGAGAAACCAGTGCAACAGCTCATGTCAGCAGCATAAGGATTTCACACCAGTGAGTATAGCTCTTATAACTCTTAAACACTGATGTTTAAAGCAGTGTTCAGCGCATCTCGAGTCATCAGTGCAGAAAAACAGTTTACCTTTAGACTACTGTCGTTTTGAATGTATTTCCTGCATTTATTAAATTAAATATGTCTCTTATCAATTATGACATGTAGTTTTGAAATGCTGGTCAGCAATTCCGCTGTTAATTGAATGTTCATCAGCAGCTCCCTGTATGATTAAATAAACGAGGGGAAATGAAACATTCTGGTAGATGCCACATGAGGGGTTTTAAGGTTACATAAGTCTCCTGTTGCCTCTCGGTTATTACTTGCAGATATCATATGACCTTGATGAATTAATAAAATAAGGAATTTGTATGAGATTTGACTGGAGCTGTATCCAAGGGGAATTGATTCAAATGAGAAAAATAATTAGGCTGTTGGAGAAAAAAATAAGTGGGTAGCATCCCTGTTGTTGATACATATAAAACAGCCTCATTTTCCACCGCCTACATCCACTCTGCTTATTGCAAGTTGAAGTATGCCTCGTTTTCATGAGCATGCTGACAGCTATAATGCTGAGGAGAATGGACACACACACAGATAACACTTACACTTGTTGTTGCAGGCTGCTGAGGAAGTTGTCGATGTGTTGCTGTGGCATGTCTCCGTCCAGTTGAGCCAGGAAGGTGTAGAGTTTGACGAAGGTGTCGAAGGGGATCCTCGCAGCACCGCCCTCCTCATCCTCTGTCAGGATCTCACAGGCAAACTTCAGAGAACTCACGAGGGTCTGAGGATGTGGCAGAAACAAGAAGCTGACAATTTGTCAAAAGAAACAGACACACAAATACATAAATGTGTTTTCAGCATTCAAGGACGGTCACGTCTTGTTGGAGCATCACACACTTATATACAAGTATACTTATTATCCCCACACACACACACACACACACACACACACACACACACCACACACACACACACACACACACACACACACACACACACACACACACACACACACACCACACACACACACACACACACACACACACACACACACACACACACACACACACACACACACACACAAACCACACACACACACACAAAAAACTAATTCAGTGCAGAACATGACTGCCCTCATGTGGTCAAAACATAAACAATCTCATAGTATAAGCATCCTTTCCAAAGTACTGACACTGAGCACATAATGCTGCTAATGCTGAGCTGCACATGCTTTTGCAGATTCTACGTAATCGTCTGTAAAGTTCTTCTTTGAGAAATTCTCCCTAATCTGTCTCCACTGCTCTATCTGCAACTTTAAAGCGAAACCATTGACTTAAAGGCATCACAAAGATTTCAGTATTCCAGTATTATCTTTAGAGCCTGGGGACCTTAATGGGGAAGTCTGGATCACTAGACTTCCCCATCTAGACTAACCCTAAACCCTAACCCTCTCTAAACACTGGAAAACTAGACTGTGATATTGAACAAAGAAAAACACTATAGGACCTCCAGTTGTGCTTTACCTCACAGAATGTTTTTTAAAACTCAAAGGAAATGGTATCAAGTGGTGTTATCAATTATATCTGGCCTTATGTAACAACTCACCCCTCCCAGAGCACTGCAGCCCAGAGAGAAAACTCCATCCAGACGATGTCTGAGCCAAAGCTGCCCAGCAACAGCAGGCTCTCCAGCTGATCCACGGGGAGACACAGGCCCTTCCACTTCTTCTGCACTTCCTCCTTGCTGCATGTTTTCCTGGGGGCCAGCTGAGCGGGGAGGAAGTGTCGGTTTAGGGGAGATAAGGAGGACAAAGGAGGACAAATGAGGTTATCTAGTTTACCAGATGAGTGTAAAAATCCCACTGTTTTATTTGTTGAAATAAACTTCAGTACTGGAGCTATAGGGAATCACACAGCCGTACTAATGACCTATTTATCAGCAAGATTTTCTTTACCGGTGGATTTTTCTGTATGGTCAGCTTTGTAATTAAGACACAGCTACAATGTATTGCTTTAGTATCCCAGAGCAACAGGACAATTTGGGGCCATAAAGGAAGCAGACTTTTTAATTAAGTAAACAGAATTTAAATACTAAGATAACTGACATAAAAACTGAACGAGATGGCTTCCTGGAAAGATTAAAACTGTTGCTAAAGTGTCGGCCTTTAAGGAAATATTAAATATTCAGATGCTTTAATGAATCCACCACACCAAAATGCCAGTACAAGCCCCAGGTTATGTTTACTATAATATGAGACTTTAATGATTCACGTGAGGAAACAGCATGAGTGGAATATGCTGATACACACAGAAAAGCATGGATACTAAACTTAATGCAGCTATTAATTACAAAGTACAGTATTACTAGCCTGTACCTGGCATTCAAACGGTAAAGCACAGTGGAAAAATGCAATTTATTGATTTTCTTTCAACAGCAACAACATAAGGCAAACGATTATGTGATACATTCTATGAGATTAGGCCCTGATGAAGAGGAAGTACCTGTTTGTGAAGAGTCTTGAGTAGACCTGGAGTCAGCCCTGTGTCAGTTCTCTGGGTGGCGGCATTCATCTCCAGCCTGTCCTTGACTGGCAGACACTCTCCTTTAGACAGCGCACTGAAGTATCTGAGAGAGGACACACACACACACTTACATAAACACACACATACACACACACACAAACATACACACACCTAAGCACCATTCCAATCAGATAAAGTCACAAAAGCAGACTATGTGCAATGATGCATACATAGACATTAGTCCAATTAAGAAATGATGTTTTTAGGACCATCAGTTGACTAAATTATGAGTAGTTTGTCTTAAGTTTAACGATTTGCATTTTGCTAAAACGGCATATTTATCTTCACAGTTTAAACAAGGTTTTCCTTCAACTTTAGAGCATTTCAGCATCAGAGGCGGCAGAGCCTGGTGTTACTTTAATAGCATCTAAACATCTTGTAACCCAGGAGACATTTGAGTTGTTTTTGTTTCACCATATGGCTCGCTTTATTGTCTTTTGCTGTAAACACTGCCAAGCTACATTGGCCAATTAAATAACAGATGATATGAGAGTCCTGAGGGGAACAAACACACACTTTATCTTTCAATTGCATCCAGTACTTTCAAAGAGATTTTTCTTAGTTAAGAACGTCAGATAGTTTAACCGCTGCAGTAACACGGAGGCCCCTGGGATCCAATTACAGCCAGTCAATGCACAGATGAGATGCACAGGTGAAAAGGGCCTGTCTTTTCATTCAATGATGCAGCCAGTGAGTTATGCTTTCTTCTAAAGAGATCAAGGTTGAACTAAAACACTTGCAACAATCCCTTTCAAGACAGATTTAAACTTACGCCGCAGACCACACCAGCAAATCCTTGGGCTGTGTACGGATGGCTGCCTTAGTGAAGTTTTTCAGGATGTCTGGCAGCTCGGGGGGGATGTTGATTTGCTGGGAACAGTACATTGTGTCTGGAAGAGGCATGGCTGCAATATAAAACATTGCATTATAGTTAAATTAGCAGATGAGATGTGTCAGATAGCAGATCCAAGAGGGATGGGAACAACTGCAGCCTGCCAGCCACTTAAAACTAAACAAGGAGACAAAAACCACTACATTAACATTTTTTATTTTTACTTAACTATCCAATGTTGCTATTACATACAGTTGAAGCTGAATGTGGAGACAAAGGACATTATCTAAACACGTTTAAAAAACATACAAGCTCGAAAAGCTACATATGTGTATTACTCTTTTATTATAAAGAACTGCATAATGAAATGTCCCATGTTGGAGAAGATCCTGTTTAAACAGCAATATCATTGTGGTTCTTAACCTGACATAATACTTCTGATAGCTCATATTTTTAATACATCTTTTTGTGAGGCTTTTGTTAAAGATAATGTAACGTCCGGTTAACTAGGAATACACATCTGGCTGTTATGAAAAGCATACAGAAAATCGATTACAAATACATTTAGCTATTGAACGTCAAATGGATTGTTTACGTCAATGCTACCGGACACAAACTAAGTAGCCAAACGGCACTTTTACAACTCATTTTAACTGTCGTAATATATTGCGAAATTAAGTAACATTACCTGGATAGTTGAACAATAAATGTGGAAAGAAAGGCTCGAATAATGTTATAACGCAGTTGTGATGTGTGTTGCGTCGCGTAGCAACGGCGTTCTTCTTCTGCAGGATAGCTGTGATGCTGCGTGAAGCGCTCTGCTGACCCCTTGTGGTGAGCAGAGTCAGTGGACAAAACACATTTCATGTTTCAACAATTCCATATTTATTAACTTCCATCCATCCATCCATCCATCTTCTCCCGCTTATCCGTGGTCGGGTCGCGGGGGTAGCAGTTCCAGCAGAGAGCCCCAAACTTTCTTTTCCCTGGCGACATCAACCAGCTCTGACTGGGGGATCCCAAGGCGCTCCCAGGCCAGCGAAGAGATATAATCCCTCCACCTGGTCCTAGGTCTACCCCTTGGTCTCTTCCCAGCTGGACGTGCCTGGAACACCTCCCTAGGGAGGCGCCCAGGTGGCATCCTAACTAGGTGCCCGAACCACCTCAACTGGCTCCTTTCGACGCGAAGGAGGAGCGGCTCAACTCCGAGTCCCTCCCTGATGACCGAACTTCTCACCTTATCCCTAAGGGAGACACCAGCCACCCTGCGGAGAAAACCCATCTCGGCCGCGTGTATTTATTAACTTAATTTAACTAATTTGCACAAATAGGGCTAGCCTTCCAATGATAAGATTATTTGCAGCTGTCATGCCCAGGACATTTGCATACAGGCATAATAACACATCTTATTTCTATGAAGTGTGGTTTTTCATATATTAAGACGGTCTATTGTGAACTGTAACATAAAAGTGATAAAACTGGTGACAAAATAAATTGGGTGATTCACATTCGGACACAAATCATGACAGATACCATTCTGTGTCAGCATACACATTTATTGAAGTGATGCCATGAAACATCATCAAGATTTTATTATTAAACGGCTTCTTGAAAATACAGGTTTACACAGACTGTGATTAGAAAATAATAGTACAACTACCAGTATTTGGTAACCAAACAGACATGGACAATTAAAAAAAGTAACTATAATAGACCAGAGACAAATTCATTCATGCACATTCACACAATCACTGTCAGGTCAAATACGCCAGTGCACATTTAATCTAGCACAAGTGGAATAGGTAGAATCTGCTTGTGAAATCCCTTTTAGATTCAACTAACTTAAGATGTAATGGGAGTCATGTTATACAATCACAGCGTTCCCTCTCGCAAGTTCCTACGCTGGGCTAAATTAAATGTGTCTAAAAAGTCATTATAAAAATGATAAGGATGGAATCTACCAATAACAACACAGGTTATGTGGATTACATAATGGACTAGTAAGGTGCTAGTCCCCCTTTTCCCCTTCCCAGTGTCATCTCTTTCTCCACTTGATACAAAAATAAAGCTGTTCTTCCCCAAAAACCCACCCTGGACACTCCTGTGCCTATAAAACTATTCAGGATCAGATAGTACTCCTCATCAACACCTTCTGGCAGGAACTACACTGTTCCAGACTTGTTCCTTTTTATATCATCTTACCCTTCCTGGACGAGGCCTCAGCCGATCTATCATTAGACTTTAAATGCAGTTATAAGTTTGACAGAGTTTAGGTAAACTATTGAAAAAATTGTCCTCCTCAAAGCACATCAATATTCAGACCAATGACATTCCTTAAAGATAACTGAACTATAAAAAAGAGATCTGTCCATGGCTGGGATTCCCACGAGTATTGTAGCGCTACAGATTGTAATGTGCAGGCAGCATGTTTGAGATAATGCAAACTCATATTTGAAATTATGCAAAGACTATTTTTAAGTTTTCCTTGAACTCCACTGTCTAGCAAATGTATTTAGTTGCCGGGCATCCAAAAGACCAAGGTCATTGAAGTGTCTAATCTAATGAGAACATGTGAGGAGCAACACTTTAGGACTATAGACAGTTGTTAGAAAGATGTTTGTTGGTCATAGATTTTGGTTTTCTCAATGTTTATTTAGTACATACCTCAATGTGATTTTAAAGTGTGATCCTGTGATTTATGGTTGTTTCAATCAAAGCCTGGATCATTTAATCTGGTTAAAATGTTCTTTGTTCTGTAGTTGGATAGTGATTATTAAAGCACTGATATGCTTCTGGGAGACCAGGCCTTACCCGCTACAGACACCAAGCTAGTCAGTCAGGGTTGAAGTGTTTGTGGTTTTATCTCTTGCCCCTTTTGTTACCAGCAGGGGGTTTCTTGAGCTGGAGGAGGGGTGTTTGGCCGAAGCCTGCAGCCGCCGGGTTAGACACGCCAAAGGTCAGGCCAGCCGACGTGTTGAGGCCAGGGTTACTGAAGTTAAATCCTGAGGTGCTGCTGCTACCGAAACCTAGAGAAAACAAGAGAGAGGACGCAGGACAAAAAAGACAACAATATATTAGAGAAAACAAAAGTAATGGAGCAATTAAAGAACAAGAATAAAGGTTATCCAGATTCCAGCATTTGCTAAATTTTGAACAGAAGTCGTCCAACCCAATATCCCGAAATGCCCAAACTGCCAGCGCACTTAGCTAAAAGACTTACTACAAGGATAACGTTGTTGACCAAGCCTACTAGCAGAGAGGAAACCAGAGAATCTCATTACACTGACTGTATCTGCACATTGCTCACAGTAGCTTGACTTTTCTTGATGACGCTTACTCAAAATGTTCTCAATTCAGAGAGTACACTTTCAAACACAAGCCTGCTCAGACTCAGCTGTACTGTAATGCGTTGGGGCCAGGTGTGAGTGAAGGGGGGTGTATACAGTATGATGTACCTGCACTCAGACTGCCTCCTGTGGGCTTACTGGTGGAGAAGGCAAAAGAAGACCCCCCAGTCCCCACCCCACCAAATCCTGGCCCACCAACAAAACCTGTGGGAGAGAGTGACATGGAAGTCAGTTTGAGCTAATCACAAACTACACTAGGAGCAGTGGCTCGGGAGTACACAAACACATCTAAGTCATTCCATGTCAAATCAGATTTTTGTTGGTTTTAAAACTTAAATAAATAGTACATCATCTACGCCTCTATCAGCAAATTATTTATTTTAATCAATTTATTATTTGAAAAACAATAAATTATTGATCAGCTTAAGTTATTATAATTTTTTTTTGTCCATAACTTATTTTTAAAAGTGTGACCAAATATCTAATTAGGAGGGGGGCTGCCTAATTTATCTTTTTACTTTAAAAATGGGCCAGTAATTAAAAATATTACATATGCTTATGCCTTTGTGTGCCCCTACCAATTGTTGTGTCTAACAGTATCATGTATACACCTTTAAAATGTCCTTCTCTTAATATTAGGGAGTTAAAATTCCAAAATTCTCATGTGCAACAAACTTTGTAAATCTGTGGAATACTTTTTGTCGTCAAATAGCATAGAAATTATTTAAAAAATAAGTAAACAAAAGCCTCCATCACATTTGACATGAAATAACCCATATGGAAAACAGATTATGCGAACCCTAACCGATAGAGCCCTCCACAGCTTAACCTCTGACTGGAGACTCAGCGGGGCAAAGCAAAGGCCGAAGAGAGAAAAACGTAATGAGAAGGAAAACCAAACACATCGACTACATGAGAACACGCACCTGGTGTGCGCTCAGACCACTTTTTCCAACACTGCCCAGATACTTTTAGCTGTTGCAGCCAAGTGGATATGCCAGGTGACATCCAACAGTAAGTTGCATTTCTTTAGCAATGTTTTGGTGACCTGTGGCAAATGTTTGCTCAGTTTTTCTTGTGGTGTGAACGCACTTGACCACCTGCGCATGGAAGAACAGAAAAAAAAAACACTGCCAAGCTTTAACTGCACCAATCTCACACACACTGCCTACCACTACTTTCATTCAGGAGAACACAAAGACCTCAAACACAAGGGCTTCTGGGGAAAGCTAGGCATTAGGACAACTGTCTACGGTGTAAGGGAAGGGCAAAACAGGGAAATAAATTTATAAAAAAAAGAGGTTATACCTCCAAGGGTAGAAGAGCCCAAGCTAGTGCCCACTGCCGAGGCAAAGGGGTTTCCGAACCCTACCCCCAAGGGTGCCTGGGTCCCTATGGCACAGAGAGAGAGCATATGCTTTACTCCTCTAAATGTGTGTGTTCAAAATCATCATCTCCTTTGACAGAAAAGTTGGTAAAGACATTCATTATGAAAAGGACATGTAATTTGTGATTTTATATCAAGATTCAAGTTTCCCCATGTATGTTATACCTCGCAAAAACAGAATGTCTGCAACATATAGTGGTAGCGTTTGAATATCACAAGATTACAGTGCTCAGTGCTTAAGAAATATAATGCAACAGTAGAACTGCCTTGAGAAAATGCTATTACAACTGCAGTCAGCAAATACTATGTTACCAATAAATGATATTACATCTTTTTTTAAACCAATAACATTCCAGGTAATGAATACAACGTGGAAAATGTGCTGCTAGTTCTTTCACTCAGAAACTTGTCTTTTTTCCTTAATGCATTTTTTTCTTTTATGTAATCAAATTTGATAAAGTTTCCAATTATATATTGCATTGTTAAATGAACTTCAGTCGAAAAAGAAACAAGGACAACCGTTTCTTTGTGTAAAAATTGATTTATTGTCAATTTAATATGCAATTCCACTGACATAAAACACAAACAAACATTTTAGAACATAACTGATTGTTAATTGCTAACTGCTACTGCATTTGACAAGTTTCCAAATTTTCAAGATTTCTGAGAGTGAATGAACTAGCATACGCCAAAAAAAGAAAAGAAATGCATCACACAGTTATTGAATATAGCTTAAAAGGCACACCATATTATATATTAAATATACTGTATCAACAGGCATTGGTTATATAGGTTTAAACACATTCCTCTACAGGTAAAAGCACTCGAGATTTAGATAAGAAATGTGGATTTGGCATCTGCCGCAGTGTAAACTCAGTGATATGTTAGTTAGCCTGTGGAAGTCATTGTTGTCACGTGAATATAATGAGCTGTGTGTGTGAACCCTTTTAACCAGTGTATTTAAAGACATTACAACCCAATTCTAGTTGTTTTAAACACAAACCTGCAGCTTGAATTAATTTACGCATGATTGCAGGCTACAAACACTCTTTGTATGGACTCGGATCAAGTCTGATTTGTTGAGGTGACATGTATAGCTTTTCGGAAATCACCCAAGACCCCCCATGACACAATCTGCAATACTAGTACCGCCTGAAAATCAACTACAAAAAAGCATAAAGCAATGGTCAAAAGTAAAATGATTTAAGAGAAAATAATAACATAATAAAAAAAGTCAATGACAGCCAGCAACTCAAAAGACCAGACTCTCATTTTCGACTATTCGAGCCTATTTGAAAGAACTGCTGCGCTGAAGCGTAACACCACACAGAAACTAAAGAAACCATTTACACAACTCTGAATAATCAATGAGTTTCACAATAACTCTCATTGAGTTGAACACTGTTGCTGGTACTGTGCCAACCAATCCAAAACTAATTCACATTATAAATTCTTCACTTCAAAAAAGGGGGGAAATCCCCTGCTGTCGAACAAACAGGAATAAGATGGCTAAATATTTACAATCACCTTCTGGGTCCGTGCAGCTTTGACAGACCAATAATTATAACATCATTTATTCTTCATTATTATGCCAAGTACGTCTGTAGAAATGTGGAAGACTATGTTTGAGCGTGTAAATAAAAGTCAAAGATTCTATCCACCTTGGAAATCTGGCTGACAAAGATCCAGCTCGGACCGACATTGTATCTTGATCTTAAAAAAGTGTGGAGACGTTGAAATTTCCGAAGCAGCAGTTTCTCTCTCAACAAGCCGCCTCAACAGAGAATCCACTAGGTTGGGTTTACCAAGCACAATTGTAACTAGCAGCAATGTACAGATAAGTGCTGCAGAGAGAGCTGTGAGTTTATTTGAGAACTTTACAATGTTTTGTTATCCTCACTCTTCGAAGTGCCATTAATGCTATCTCCAGAAACTCAATTATTACAACTCGAGCTAGACATTCCTTTCATCAAACAATGATGGGAAATGACTAATAAAAAAATATGTGGACATACAATCTGACCCTGCTGATCTGTCTGTTTAGTTTGGCATCAATGTATTTTAGTTGACCAGTGTGAACAGTAAAACCAATCATTTTCTTTTAAACTCACTCAAACCAATCACAAAGTAGAATTTCTACAATACTAAAAAAAAAAAAAAAGCTACTCAAAAAACTTGCCTTGGCAAAGGTCCACACAAAGTACCACCATCTTGGATACAATACCTGAAATTACAACTTGTTACCAGCACTTTTTCTCTACATTGTATTTAACTGAATGAAAAATGTTCCAGCACTGTAACACTGACAGTAGCCCTTAGGTGAAATAGCTTAAATCAAGTAACAATGGTAAGCAGCAGAGGTGGGACCAAGTCATTGTTTTGCAAGTCCGAGTCAAGTCTCAGCGCTCAAGTCCGAGTCAAGTCTCAAGTCTTTGCGCTCAAGTCCGAGTCAAGTCTCAAGTCTTTGCGCTCAAGTCCGAGTCAAGTCTCAAGTCTTTGCGCTCAAGTCCGAGTCAAGTCTCAAGTCTTTGCGCTCAAGTCCGAGTCAAGTCTCAAGTCTTTGCGCTCAAGTCCGTGTCAAGTCTCAAGTCTTTGCGCTCAAGTCCGAGTCAAGTCTCAAGTCTTTGCGCTCAAGTCCGAGTCAAGTCTCAAGTCTTTGCGCTCAAGTCCGAGTCAAGTCTCAAGTCTTTGCGCTCAAGTCCGAGTCAAGTCTCAAGTCTTTGCGCTCAAGTCCGAGTCAAGTCTCAAGTCTTTGCGCTCAAGTCCGAGTCAAGTCTCAAGTCTTTGCGCTCAAGTCCGAGTCAAGTCTCAAGTCTTTGCGCTCAAGTCCGAGTCAAGTCTCAAGTCTTTGCGCTCAAGTCCGAGTCAAGTCTCAAGTCTTTGCGCTCAAGTCCGAGTCAAGTCTCAAGTCTTTGCGCTCAAGTCCGAGTCAAGTCTCAAGTCTTTGCGCTCAAGTCCGAGTCAAGTCTCAAGTCCAAGTCTTTGCGCTCAAGTCCGAGTCAAGTCTCAAGTCTTTGCGCTCAAGTCCGAGTCAAGTCTCAAGTCTTTGCGCTCAAGTCCGAGTCAAGTCTCAAGTCTTTGCGCTCAAGTCCGAGTCAAGTCCTCAAGTCTTTGCGCTCAAGTCGAGTCAAGTCTCAAGTCTTTGCGCTCAAGTCCGAGTCAAGTCTCAAGTCTTTGCGCTCAAGTCCGAGTCAAGTCTCAAGTCTTTGCGCTCAAGTCCGAGTCAAGTCTCAAGTCTTTGCGCTCAAGTCCAAGTCAAGTCTCAAGTCAGGTTGGGCAAGTTCAAGTCAAGTCCTAAACTTTGACAAAACGAGTCTTTAACAAGTCATTATGTGCTTTTCAACAAATGTAATGACATTGATCAACAGAATAATACTTAATAATCAAATTGCTCTTTATTAGTCACATTAATAATTTAATAATCAATTTTCTCTCTGCTGGTAAAGTAACGTGTGTTTTTCTATTTGAAGAAGGATCAGTAAGGTAAGGCTACCGTGACGGTTTGATTCAGAAGGAGTTTAATGTATAAGATCCCTGATGTTGAGGTGACCAGAATGTTTATCACTGTGTACAACATGTTATAAGGGACCCACAATCTATCTTTATGCAAGGGATAATGTGCAGCGAGGCGGTCTCTATGGGGAAGAGAACACCTGAATCTAGATCCCTCTGCAGGTGGTACTTTAACTATATTTTGATGCCAATACTTTTGTACTTTTACTTGAGTAACATTTTGAATGCAGGACTTTTTATTGTAACCGAGTATTCCTACACTCTGGTACTTTTACTCAAGTACAAGTTCTGAACTTCTCCCACCTCTGACAATACATCCTGAGTGGTTACCAAAAAAGAAGGTTATTTTCATTTTACAAATCCTGCACTCAGCTTTGCTTTCTCCGATATCATTGAAAAGCAGCCAAATGCTGCTTCTTTTTTCGGTTTTCGCAAATTTCTTGACTTTTTCCGACGCACTTGCATTTATATCCGGCTCCCCGTAGCAGGCCTGTACCACTACACCTGCTGTCTTTGGAGCCCCCCACCCTTCTTTCACATAATGGTAGTGTGTCCTCGCATATGATTGTGGCTCAGCAAAATAAAGTCCCGCCCCTGCCTGCACGGATTCACAGCAAGTGTTGGAGCGGCGGAAGATTCTGCTCTCCCCGATGGGAGTCTGCTCTTCTAGCGGCATCTCGCGATCGGCGTGTTGGAGACCCCTGAATTAAAGTATCAAGTCACCTCAAGTCAGAAGGCTCAAGTCCAAGTCAAGTCCCGAGTCATTGGCGATCAAGTCCAAGTCGAGTCGCAAGTGTTTTGTGATTTTGTCAAGTCGAGTCCAAAGTCATCAAATTGGTGACTCGAGTCCAAGTCATGTGACTCGAGTCCATACCTCTGGTAAGCAGTATTGAACAGTGAGTTAATGCAGACTTTTGTTGACTAGCCATATTGTTACTGAACCTTCATTTGGCTCGTTGTTCACAGCACTTGATTGAAAACAAACACTGAGCATCCCTGCCTTAAGAGCAGCAATACGTGACAAACACCAGTGATATTTTACAAGCTCAACAGCCTTGCTTTTACTCTAAGACAGAATAATTGCAGTAATGGAAAGACAATATCTTAGTTTGAACGTTACATTGTTCATACTTTCAGTCCCGAGTCTTTTGGCATCTTTCACCTTCGGCCTATCGAGAAACAAATCTGACGTTTGGCCTTCACAATCAACCAGCACACGACAAGTATTCGGGTCAAACACACATTTGACTGGAGTTAGCGCCACCTTGCTGCATGGTTAGTGTTGTGAGTGCTGCGATACTGGCCACCCCAATAACAGACTGAGCCCCAACCAAAAATAAAATTGAAATAAATAGTTAAATAAATACTGAAGAGAACCAGACAAAGACTTGTCTAGCCTTGGAGTTGAAATGAAATGACTGATTTAAATATTATAAAAAAACTATTTGGCAAAAGAATTGGAGTTACCTTAAAAAAGACAATCGTTTTACCTAGTCCCCCACTCTGGGGTTAACTGACTTGCAAAGCAATGACTTTGAATATTGTACAGCTAGCTAGAATACGCAGAGAACACAAACTAATGATTAGAAATAGATTTGGCATTATACGAGATAAAAAAATGGAAAGCAGCACACAAATAAATCTCTTCAGCAGGCACCAAGGTAGTGTCTCTACATACACACAGGTATTTTACGTACTGTAGCTAAAGGGCTTGATGTGAAGAGCTTGTTTCTGCAGATTAGGGTTAAGCAATCGTTTGGTAAAAATGTCCATCCCTACTTGGCATTTAGACTAGATGCTAATTCAGAGAAGCGTCTGCATGTCCTGCTAAGAGATCAGAGGTATAAGAATGTTCATATGACACTGACAAATAAGCAACATTCATTGTCTGGGTAACAATTGAGGAATATTGGATCTGATGATAATGATAATTGTGTGAGACAGCAAAAGGCGCGTTCACACCGCAGTACTTTTCCCACTTCCGTTCCGAAATGTTGCGTTCACACCAAAAAGAGCCGGAACTAAAATGAGTTAATCAGATCCTTTTTTACCCCCTTTTCCGTCCCTGCTAGAGAGCAGGTACTTTCGTGGGAGAACAAGGTTCCTATGTCTGATTGGCTGGGCGGATTGCAAACCACGCCCCGTAAAACTACAAAAAAGTTTTGTGAAGACGCCATTTTATTATCCTCGCATTAGCATTATTAGCATTAGCCCAGCGCAGAAACGCAGAGAGACTAACTTATGGCAGCACAAAAGAAAACATGGGAGCGCTGGAGATGAGGAAGTGTCGGCGTTCTGGCGATTTACTCGGAAGGCTTCAGTAGAAGCTGCTGGGAGTCCCAGCAGCTTCTACTGAAGCCTTCCCCAACTCCGGGGACTTCCGGCCGGGGACTTCGGGTGGCAGTATACGCCGTGAAGTTGTTTGCACCGTGCCAGTAAACCCAAAGCAGAAGAAGAAGAAGAAGTGACGTCAGCAGCTTCATTTGCCTAATCCTCCCCCAGGGACTTATTCCGGTGTGAACGCGATCTGTACTTAGTTCATGAGAACTAAAGAGTTCTCATGAACTAAGTTCTGATGAACCTTTGTGGGAAAAGTACTGCGGTGTGAATGTGCCTAAAGACTTTCAAATGAAACCACACTTGAAAAATTGCTTTCAAACTTCGTCTTTCCTAACCCCAACAAAAAAGGCAGCAGGAACATGCCAACATACACAGTAGCTTAGTTTGTTCATAGTAGGTAAGTGCCCTGATATGCCAGTAAAACGGCCTACTAACCGAAGCCTACAAAAAAGGCTGAACATCTGTTTAACACCTCACCGATGAATGTGGCAACAACCATTATGGAAACTACTTTTAACATAGTTAACATTTGTAGTATATTGTGCAGGCTTATTTAAGTGTTTGTGGGATGCGTACATCATCAAGTTATAGAAAAAGTTGAAGACACTAATCTGTGAGTAAGCAGTAAACTAAATTCAACAATCTTCATCTGTCTGCTTATGCTGGGTGTTAATACTGTGTTGAATAATATTTTAAATATATTTTTGTTTGTACATCCTCTACAGAAGATGGAAATGATTGAACAGGTTGCATGACACATTTGAGGAATATATCTTACATTTCTTTAATAAATAAATAAGACTTTTTGATGTAGGCATTTAGTTCAATTATGGTTCATTATAGTAGCCAATAAATGTAGGTTTGGCTTGAAGTAGACTATTTTGGCAAGTCGAGAGAAGCTCCATGCTTCAATGAACATTCAATCTTTATTTGACACTGTTCTTAGAAATGTCCTTTATCGACGTTGTAAGCTGATGCCATTTGGCTTCTGATCGATTCCCTCTCGACAGTTAGACTGAAGAGAGTAGGAGCTACATTATAATCTGTTTACCCTCATAGACCAGATAATTGGCAAGTATATCTAAATTACACAACAAGTGTCTATTGCTTCTAATCCCATCACATAACAACCTTCATTAAGTTGGCTCATTTCAGGCACCCTAAATTACATTTAATGTAGGAGCTCTGATTGTAACTTCAAGATTCAAGTGAGTTCAATTGAGATAGCTGGACACATTATAAAAAACGCATTCTAAGTCGGCTTCATCTACCTGCTCTAAAATACTCTTGGAGATGGTACAGAACTAAATTAGATAAAGTAGGTTATTATATCCTTGGTAGTGTTTGTATGTCAAGATGGTAAGGCAGCACAAAGGTTTGTTGTAAGAGTTTAGCAACAGATTTCTCATCTTCATTCTTTCATTAGAGAAATACATACACATTAACTTGGCACCAGCTAGGTCTTTTTTTAATCGTTTCAATTCTGTCACCTTCTCACCTTTCTACTTGCACTATTGCCTCATTATAAAAACACTGTTTTCCTGTCCCTCCTCTCCCTCTTTCATTTTAAGATGAGAAGAAGAAAACTTTCTAGAACTTGTAGGCAGTCAGACCTGGAGTTGGCTGCTGTTGCTGGGTCAACGTGGCTGCCATGGCAACCGCTGCAGCGTTGGGCACATTAGAGAAAGGGGCCGGCCCCGTCGTGACTCGCGGCGTGCTCTGCCACTTCCTGTTTGACGCCCGTTTGGACTCAAAGACGTCCGTAGAGTCTTCTAGAAAGGCCCGGCGGTAGGAGAGGTATTGGTGCTTCAAGATCTATTATGACAGACAAAATGGATAGAGAAAAACATTTTCTATTCAAATACTGACACGGTTGATAAAAGTTGCAATCATTTTTCAAACAAAGCTAGAGGAAAATAACTGACCTTGACATTCTCATGAACAGACTGGAGCTGGGCAGCCTGTGCGACAAATGTCTGGTACAACTTCTGCATAGCCAGGGTCAAGTCTGGAAACAAAAGCGTACACAGTATAATAATCTGAGTGTTTATTGTGGATCTGAACAGAGGAGTATTTTTCCGTTACTCAATGTGGGAAAATGCTTTCCAGTTACACAGTCATCAGCTTTAATATTGATATAAAACTAGTTTATCCGATTTCGCTTATACCCACAATATACATCCTGTGAGTCACAATGATGAGAGCAGTTTAAAATCTGGACATTTCAAGACACATTTGACCTAGTTTAAAGTAATGACCCATCTGTCAAGGGTGAGACAAATGTTCTTACCCTGAGGAGTGATGTGGGAGCCACTGCTCTGCGTTGTCAGGTGGTTCTCCAATTCTTCTATCTGCTGTCGGTACTGCTGCAACTGCACCTCAAACTGCTCTACCAGGCTCCGGAAATAACTAAAGACAAGAAACATACACATATCTTTTTGAGAGACAAGCAAAAAGGGGCATAATGACTTAACGGGCCATAAAGCTGACACTGCTGCACACATACACCTTTGATTTGCTTCAGGACTACTATCTGGGGGCTAACTTACTCTGATGGAGCATTGTTCTCATGCTGAAGTCCAGGGGGGGTCTTCTGTGTACGCAGTGCTATGTCAGCATTTTTCAACTCCTTCAATACAAAGGAACAAATAAATCAGAGACAGTTTTTTAAAGTTTCTTCAGGATACTATCATTTTCTTGGAGGGCACTTTCCACTTTATGAGGTGAGAGTAACAGACATGGTAAAGAAGCTATAGGTATGCCATAAGATAAGGAAAAACTCGTATCCATCTTGGTCTAGCAATGGAGCATCTTTTCTTGTCATTTCCCATCACAGGCAAGAAATTGATAACGTTGACAAAAAAAAAAAAAAAAACTTAAATTCTGTTCTTGCACAATATATAGCGATTCAAACATTTTCAATTATCCGTGGCCAATAGGGTCCATTGTCTAGTTTTGTCTAATACGTCAAACCCCTCTAATTTCCAATTTCTAATTCAAAGACCCGTAATAACCATATACAACATAACATTTGTATTTATATAAGATTTGTGCTTCAGAATAAAAAGACACATAATACCACTCACACTAAAGATTGTGCACATGTACAGTATTTACCTGCGCTGTTTCCATCTTGAGCTTGTCGATGGCCAGAGCTTGGCGCTGCAGGCCGCTGGCGCTGACAGAGAGAGACTGTTTGAGGCTCTTGATGTCGTCTTGGACTTTAGAAATGGCCTTAGATGACATCCTGCTGATGTCTTCCTGAACCTGTTTCTGGTCTTTAACAAATTTTCTATGAAAAAGAATGAAAGAGACAATTGATAATAACTCAACACAATTGTTTTGCCTGCAATACATTTTGGTGCACTAGTACCAATTTGTAATAGACAATATAAAACACATACAACACTTACTGGAAATTCTCAACATCCTGACAAATAACTGGTGGTAGGTTCTCATCTTTCAAAGCTTTACTGTCCCTGCGAGAGAAAGAGTGCATTTCATTACAACACGCAGAACATTCCTTGCTGATCAGATATACACGTAGCAGAGTAGGAAGCCACTGAATGCTTCCCAGTAAACAGTTGTTTACACTATAATCCATTATGGCATATAGAGTTATTGAAAGTTCTAGCATTAACTTTCAGCAAAAAACCACACATATGTTGGTAAGCAGGATTTACTTTGCATTGGCTCCAGATGATGTGTCGCTCTTATTCTCAGAGGACGTGCTGAAGTCGACTCCACCCAGGCCAAGACTGGGGGCCGGGGCCACTGCTGATGCAGTGGAGGAAGCTAACAGAGAACCTAACGTTAACCCGCCTCCAAGAGTCTGACCCAAACCTGCAACACCAAGTAAACACAAACATAGGTTTTAATTAGTGGTGCACGATAATTATCGGCCCGATATTAGGAATTATGACGTCATCCCGATAAACCCGATAAAAGTATTAATAGCCCCGATAATATACAATATATGTTTTGGGTAAAAAAAAGAAAAAATACTGCGGTGTGGGTGGATTGAGATGAGGGGCGCTTGTTTTTCACTCGGCTCCTCCCGTTTTGCCAGTACTGTGGTATTAGTGGTTTAGGAAGAGGGGAGTTTTCACAAATCCAGCGCTCCCTAACTCATGCCTGGCTGTGACGTAAATGGTGTGCGGCCGTGAAGCCAGGACAGTAAACAAACATGTCGCCGGTAGTATGGGACTATTTCAAAGTTTCAGAGTTAGATAGTTCGCTTGCTATTTGTATTAACAAATGCAGAAGTTCCACGAGGAGGGAAAAAGGCAACGAGCTATAATACTTCCAACCTGATTAGTCACCTGAAACATCGCCATCGCTACGATGCTGTGTTAAAAGCGTACGAAGACGCCTGCGCTGCTAAACTAGCGGCGAATATAAAGGCAGCTGCAAAGGTACCACCAGGTGTGCAAAAACTACAGGTACATTTAATATATACATATATTATATTATTATCGGTTATCGGTCTTGAGAAACAGGAAGTTATCGGTATCGGTTTCAAAAAAACAATATCGTGCATCCCTAGTTTTAATAATGGGTAACATTGTTAAGACTGATTACTAATAATACATAGTCCTTAGTTAAAGGTTGAGTTACTATAAAAACACCTGCAGCATTAAAATATAAACATTGATGACCTCATTGGAAATCTAAAGGCATAGCAATGTGCAAAGGTCATTAACATACTGCTTACTCACTGACCAAAATCAACAGAACCCATTCATTACTCTCAGTTAATCTATATGACATAATACTTGCATTGGACAAGCTCAGTGTGTGTTGCATCTCACCTGAAGCCAAAGTGTTGGCGAAGAGACTTCCACCCAGTGTTTGGCCTGTTAAGGATGCTGCTGTGGTGGTTGCTGCGCCCCCAAGACCCAGGCCGAAGGCTGAAGTCTGTTGTGGAGCTGTGGCTGTCAGGACAGAGCCGAACGATAAGCCTGCCACTCCAGGAGCTGCCAAGGGCGTGGAGGTGGTGAGGGAGAAGGGTGTTGCTGAGGCGGTGGGCTTGTTGAAGGCCAAGCTAAAACCAGTGGCTGCACCTGTAGCAGCAGGTGCGCCTGAGAGAAAATAGGCACAGAAAGCAAGGTTATAACCTGATTTCATTCACTTTCAATTAAAGGTGGGGTAGGTAAGTTTGAGAAACCGGCTCGAGATACACTTTTTGTTATATTCCATTGAATGCTCTTAACATCCCGATAGCAATGAATATCTGAAGTGCTTTGACAACAAATCCATAAAAGAACTTCATCTGTGGAAGCCGTAATACTGTAAAAAGTACAACCAATCCGTTTAGCCGGATTGCCGCCCTGTCTGTCAGCCTTCCATCTCGTGCACGCACAAATGTATCTCGTGCCCTCATTGGGCGTGCATTGCAGCAGTACTTCAATGAGCAGCAACAGGCGGCCACTTTCACCAGTCTGCTGATGTCATGTGTGTTCATGTGTGTTGGAGGAGGTGCTCTGTAAGGAAGTCTGAAGGAAGGGGCGGATTCTTTTCGGCTGTGTACTTTCAAATTTGAGTGCACTCGAGTCGGTTTCTGAAACTTACCTACCCCACCTTTAAGTTACTTCAGAAATATACCAAAAAACAAACATACCTAATGTAAGGCCTGTAGTGGGTGCAACAGCACCTAAAAGAGAACAACATAAGACAAGGGGTAAGAATGAAGCCATGCAGGAGTTTATGATAGTGTTTACCACTGGGTTTTTTAAATCTGTGTAACAGTATTACCTGATGCAGGTGTGTTGAAAGAGAACCCTCCAGTAGGTTTCTGACCGAAGAGACCGCCTCCAAGTCCGAGAGATGGGGTGGCGCCTGTGGTGGCAGCAAGGGTTGTGGCTGCTGTACCGAGGGCTGTGCCCATAGAGAAGCCACCGGCATTGGCTGCAGGTGTACTACAAATGCAAAAGGAAGACAATCAGTCACATGACCACAGCTCCTTAGTGATACCAGAGTCAAGACGTAAACAAAGAAACAGATTACTAAATAATCAATAGAAAGACGTAAACATGCCCTCTTACTTTTACTTTCACTTTACACATCTTACTTGTTGCATATAACACAAAGAGTGCAGATTATCAATACAAGTAAAATCTAGTAAAACAAAGTGAAAGCTGTGACAATGTACAGTCCCTTTTGCTAAGAATGTCACTCAAAATGTGCCTTTTACTACTCAACTGACAGATCACAACTTTGAACTTATATCATTATGGTTAGGTTTCTCTTGCAAACATAATAAGAAGCAACCCGCCTCGCGTTGTATTGTTCTTTTGAAAAGTAAGTTACATTAACGATTCCGGTACAGTAACACCGGTAACCTTAATGTAAAACGAAACACGTTTTCTTACATGCTAACGTCAGGTTAACTTTGTCTATGCTAACGTTAGCGAAGCCGGCTATTTTAAACATGTCATTACCTGGTTGCGCCTCCAAATGAGAATCCCCCACCAGGGTTGGCGGCTCCCAGGGTCCCTGATCCAAAGTTAAATCCAGACATGTTGTCTTAGAAGCAACGCATTAACACAAACAGGTGATTTGGACACTCATGAAGACACTCAGCATCACAGCTAACACGCTAGTTAGCTTTGAAAGATGCCCGCGTGAGGGCCAAATCTTCGGTCTTGCCTTTAAAAGACCAGGCAAAATGTTGGCTTTTTCAAAAAATGCTAAGGTTCAATGCGGACCCTTCCGTTGCAGTGTTCGCAACCCTTTCTTATGTGTTTTAGATAATTAAAGACGCCTAATATTGCATGACAAATCCTCGCATGGTGTTACTTTTCCTATTACCCGCCTGGTGTTTCCTTAATGCTGTTGCATTTTGGGTAATCTCTTTTCAAACTACATTTCCCATACTCCCTTTCGCTGTTTTTGTGTCGCGTGATGCCTCACACATACACAAAGTTAGTACTTTCGGACGTTAACAAAACCACGGCCTTGCTTTCAAAATAAAAGATAGCAGTCGAAAGTTAAAAAAATATAGTAAAGACAAACTTTATGTATTTGAAATGGTGTTCAAATTCAAACACGATCTGCACGGCACAATGCTGTTTCGCTCACACTTTATTTGTTGGACAGTATTTGTAACTTCGTATTGTTCTGCATAACAGTCATCAGAGCTCTTTAATGTCTAATGTATGTTATACTGTATGCCTTTTGTATTATGTCTCTTTTCTGTGTTTTTTCACAGAAAATTAAGAAAAATAAATACTAATTGTAATACGTACATATTTAAAAGACATTGGAGAAATTCCTTCGTGACCATGTTGTCTCCTCTTTAAACCTACATTGAGTCGTGCTTTTATTTTGAAAAGTATGCCACATCAAGTGTTGACGTTATTTCCCGGATCTTTACGCGGATGGAGGAGTAAAATAATTGACAATAAACATCAATCTTATGTCTCCAACAAAGTACAGCCCGTTTGTGCAGCAGTTTGAGGCAACAAACTATCAATGATAGTTATCTCCGGAAGGCGTCGTGTGAAGATTTGCAGTCGCTGACAGCTGTCTCTTTCGGGGGAAATGGAGCATATCCGAACGCCAAAGGTAGCTAACATTTGTAGCTATTTGCAAATGGGTAGGATACAGAAGTAACTCGGCCTGTCCTGTGGGGAGTTTTCTAGTTCTCCAGTGTGGCTACGTTGACAGTTTATATCAATGTTCAGACTTGTGTTTGTGGGTTTGAGGAATAGCAGGTGTAGCCAGCAGCTTGGTGTCAGACGTGACGAGCATCAATGAGCTGTTTGTCTTTGCTTTTCCTGTATAGCAGATATATTGATAGAGTTAATGTTACACTGTCAAACCCGGCAGTGTATCCAGTCTGACAGAATACTGACAGGAGAAGCTGCATCCAACCATAATGACACATTGATGGATTTACCATGCACACATACAATACTGACAGCACTCCTGTGTGTCTGATAGTTTTGTGGCTGCTCACACCCCGTAGGACTGGCAATCTTATGGTATCATCTACACGTACAACCAAAACAACCACGAATTGGGAGGTGCCAAACTTTGGAATGCTCTTAATCACATAACTCCTAAATCCCTTAGCCAACTGAACCAGTAAGAAGGCAAAAACCAGCAAGAACTGAAGAGCAGTGTGGTGGGCTACAGGCCTTGCAGATCATCACTAGATCATACAGGATGTGGCTGCTGTCTGTTTTGGATACTTTAGAAAGAAAATGATTTGCAACCACATTTTAATATTTCTAACATGAATTTATCTGATAAATGTCTAATTATATGTTTTGTCTCATGAAGTGATAGGGTTATGTATTATAAGGAATACAGTTTATACACTGTGCATAGCTTCAGATTAAATTGTGCAACATTGTTTACCTTAAATCCAGAATTGTAGAACAAAGGCAACACAGCAAAGACATGTCTCTATAGAATTATGGATTGCACCATTTAAAAGCTCAGTTGTATTTACTTTGGCATTGACAACAACTCAATATATCCTACATAAGCCTCTCTACCTCACAGATTGGGACATGCTTTCGGCCCACGCCTACTCTATTATACTAGGTGTTATCGTGAGGGTGTGTGTATGGAGAAAGGTGAGCTTCCGTCCTCACGATCGGTCTAATGAGGGTAATGTAACACATTACAGTTAAAGTGCACACAATTCTTTGGTTAACATTATTTGCCTGTGATATAAGGGTATGCTGGGATACGGTGGGTGTGATTGCATGCAGACAGGGTGTGGCTGTACTGTCTCAAGGTTGTGTGGCTGAATAAAAGAGCAGAGGAAGATTCATTTATTTATGTGCACCCATGTGTTTTCACTTGGTGTAAAAAAGTCAACTTGCACTGTATATTTTTACGACAGTATTTGGTTGTATTATTAACTTAGTGGACAACCTGATCCAGATGTTGATGCTATGTTAAAAAGATTCACATTTTTGCTATTTTCGAGCTGTGCGGGAAGTATTGAAAGTACTTTGAATAATTGCTTAGATTTTATTGTGAGATTACGACAAAAATAAAACACAATTCTCCCCCCCCCCCTGACTTCCAGTATGTGCTATTAAGCCGGTTTATTATAGAGATGTGTCTCAAGGGTTGCTGGGAGACAGAGATAGGCTAAATTATCATATCAGAAAACGACAGGAAAACGGAAACAAAGGAGAGGATGTCTGAGTCAACCAGAGAACTGCTGATGTGATGAATCATGGATTTAGACTGTTGGCTGCTTTTGCTCTCTTACAGTCATTTTGCCACAGAGGGAATATAACTAGATGTTTCTAGTTATATTCAGCATATTTTCTAACAATAAGCTTATTTCTTATTCCAGTGGGTTTTTATGGAATGCAACACATGTATTTAAGACTGTCATTGTTACAAATTGCACAAAGTACATCACTATTTTGAGCATTTGTATAATGCCTGTCATGCGGGGGATGTATTGAGAAGGCATGTGATATGCATGTAATAATAATGACAATGTAATATGCAGCATGCATGTAGTTGGAGTTGTATCTGTTAAACCTCATTTAGTCTGGTGAATGGTGGTTCTTAACACCAGCAGTATTAAACACTGTTAGTTATGTCTATTGAACCTAAACCTTCTTCCTGTGTGACTTGAGTAAATGTTCTACCATAAACATCTTAATGATGTACTTGGAAGAGTTGGGGGCACTGCAAGGCTAGATGTCAGCAGTAAAATAAAACATTGAGAGGACGCTGAGAGCACAGACCTCCGTCAAGGCCTTCCCCTATCATGAAAAAAACAATATATATATATATATATATATATATATACAGAAAAATATATGTGTAGTTGCACCATGATTAGGATCCACTCAAACATCGAATGGGGTCTTCCTAAGTTTAATGAAAATCGGATGGGATGTTTTTGTATTGTCGTAGCAGCTTTAAAATCAGCTGTGGTTTAGACTAGAGGGAATAATCAGTTAGGTAACAGACGTACAGCAACAACACAATATTCGCATTAAAAGCAATAAGGAACTTTATACTTGCAAGTATGACGTCCCCTCCAACGGAGAACGTCCTGTTCTGAGTGAAACAGGCTCTCTTTATAAGAGGACATCACAAAGCAGATTTACATTACAACAACATTCTGGGAGGCCAGCTGATACCCCCTCTGATACTGTATTAGGGCTGCTCAATTAATCGTATTTTAATCGTATTTTAATCGTATTTTAATCGCGATTATGATTATGACTTGCAACGATTACGAAAACAACGTAATCGAAATAAAACGATTATTATTTTTTTATTATTATTTTTTTTGTTTTTTGTTTTTCAGTTGAATTATACTTAAAGTTCAGGGTAATCAACTGTTAAAAACATACTGTTCATATTTTTCTTCTCCAATAAATGGATGTTTTCAAAGTCAATGAATAATCGCATTTAATAATCGCAATTACAATTATTGACCCAAATAATCGAGATTATGATTTTTGCCATAATCGAGCAGCCCTATACTGTATGCAAAACCATCACTCCCTACAAGACAATGGGATATACAGATACCCCTCAGACACAGTATGCAAAACCTCACCTCCTAAACACGTCTGTTGACCACACATACATTTAAGGTTCACTCCCAAAGAGATGACCTAATCAGAGAAACTAAGGTTAGCAATGTTAACACATTTGATTGCATAATTTCCTTAACAGTATAATCCTGCTGACCAACAAACCAAAAACATAACCTTCTTAGTAAAGGTAATTACAACTGGGAAAAGGGGAACTATAGAAAGTAATAGTTGACTTGATCTCCTTGCAGTAGCTAACATACTTATTTAAGAATTCTTCCCTAACCATATTCATGCTCATTATCATCACATCTGTCACAGTGTTCAGCGAAATCTGACTTTTGCCATATCCAGAAACCATTTGCGACACAGGATTAGCTGGTGGCTAGCTGGAGCATTTGTTCTTCCTTTCAGTACATCCTAACACCAAGTTCGAGACATTTAAAAGAGCCTTGACCTGCTGATTAATGTTGTTATTTTCGTGTGTGTTTGCAGGTGGAGCAGGTGCGACTGTTAGATCGCTTCAGCAACAAATTCACAAGTGGTACACTGTACCTCACAGCCACACATCTCATCTTTGTGGAGAGCAGCTCCAACAACTCGACATCTGCCGCACAGGAGATCTGGGTGAGTCGTTTTGGCAGTGACTGCATTCTGTTAGTTATGCCGTTCCCAGCTACCTTTTTTTCACTGACTTCTTTCAGTTAGGCTATCCATGTATGTTTTTTAAAGATATGATATATGCAGTGTAATGTTGCCAGTAGCTTCTCATAATATCCTCGCAGCTTTTTTCGTCCCATTATTAGGGCCCGAGCACGAGAGTGCTACGACCCAACGGCGTCCTAGCACGAAGTGCAAGGATACCTATTGTTATTCGTGGTATTATTAGGGCCCGAGCACGAGAGTGCTAGGACCCAACGGCGTCCTAGCACGAAGTGCAAGGATACCTATTGTTATTCGTGGTATTATTATTATTATTCCATATTTCAATGCTTATTTTCAGGCCTTTAGGATGCTGACAAAGTTGTATAATTTTGCACGGACGCCAGGACCGGTGAAAAATTTGATATTCTGGAGTCAATGTGTTCAAATTGTCCAACATGCTCTCTAGCGCCACCTATGGCCATTTCCGTTTTTGGAAAGATGTACAAAGTCGCACCGTAACTCCAAATGACCTGACATTTTTCACACTTACTCGGGTGGACCTGCTCTACATATAATGTCCAAGTACCCATAAGCTCCGCCTACTTTATTTGTTTTTAAATTAGCATAATTTTAAAAACACTTAAATATTCACTTAAATTTCAAAATAAAATTCAACACCAAACTCAGTATACAGTATCGCCGGAGGGTCAGCCACATTATCGTAGGAAATGAGCATGTTCAGTCGATAAATGTGGCCCTCATTACTCTAAACGTGTTCGCAAAAAGGCGGGGCTTAGATAGAAATGCTCATAACTCATCAACAATGTACAAAAAAAACACACATTTTGGTGGTAATGTTCAATCTGTATTGGGGAATAGGCACAAAAAGTCATTTCCATTTTAGACTATAGGGGGCGCCAAAAACATGACAAATGTATAACTCATGAACTGATGGACGAAATCTTTTTTTTTTTTTTTAGACATACTCTGGGGATAAGTATGCACCTATATTTAAAGTGTCACAACGAATGACAAATGTGGGCGTGGCCTGTACTTTTTTTTTTTTGACAATGTGCTAAAATGTGTTTCGGTACGCCAAACTTGGTACACACGTCACAGCCCACGACCTTTTCAAGAATGTAAAAAAAAAACGTAATTTTTCTAAAAAACTGCTCACTAGCGCCCCCTATTCTCAGAACTTCACGAATTTTGGCACAGACATTCCTCATGGAATTGAAGACATATTTGTGCATACATTCCATTAGCCCCGCCCCCCAAAAAGTCGACCATTTTGAAATATGTGCGTTTTTTATGCATTTTAAGCACATTCTTGCGCACTCCTCCTAGGGGAATGATCGGAAAAATTCCAATGCAGGACACGTTCAGCCCCTATCCAATATGATACTTAATTGAGGAGCACATTTTTGAAAAATTACTCGTGGAGGTCGTAAGCTAACAGCGAATATACCATTTTTGACGATTTACATGTCGCAAATTACTCCAAACTACTCGGATATAGTTATTCCGATATTCACGAAACGCTGTATACATATTGCTATTATGATTGCACATATATTTCAAATTGCCTTCCATTAGCCCCGCCCCCCAGAAAGTCGGCCATTTTGAAAAATGTGCGTTTTTCAGCCAATTTACGCACGTTCTTGCAAACTCCTCCTAGGGGAATGATCAGAAAAATTCCAATGCAGGACAGGTTTAGCCCCTATCCAATAGGATACTTAATTGAGGAGCACATTTTTGAAAAATTACTCGTGGAGGTCGTAGGCTAACAGCGAATACACCATTTTTGACTATTCACATGGCGCAAATTGCTCCAAACTGGTCGCATATAGTTTTTCCGATATTCACGAAACGCTGTATACATATTGCTATTATGATTGCACACATATTTCAAATTGCCTTCCATTAGCCCCGCCCACCAGAAAGTCGGCCATTTTGAAAAATGGCCGTTTTTCATGCATTTTAAGGAAATTTCTGCAAACTCCTCATAGGGGAATGATCGGAACAATTCCAATCCAGGACAACTTCAGCGCATATCCAATGTCATGCTACATTGAGAAGGAATAGTCCTTCGCTCAAACGGGGAGCTCGTAGGCTAACGGAGAATGTACCATTTTTTACCAATTATATGTCAGATAAGCTACTGAGGCCTGCCTGTTTGCCTGGCACATCAACTCTCTCACACACACACACACACACACACACACACACACACACACACGCACACACACCTACTGTTAGTCCAACAACACCCTTTGCTGGCGGCATATTCATTACAACAGACACCTATACACTCGCTAACCCTAACCCTAACCCTAACCCTAATGTTTATTTGTAGATATCTCCTAAAGCCTACAAATAAAGTATGACATGTAGGCCTGTTACATTTGTTATTGAGCGATATATATTATACACACTGTTCTGCTTTCTGCACTGACCTCAGCAGCTGTTCTCACTGTAACATCACCTAACATCCAGGGGACATGTGATTAGTGAGTAAACAAACGGTAAAGGGCAGAAAGTCTGATGCACATTTGATCATCTCAAATAACTTATAATCACAACGGGAACAGTTTGCAGAGCTGTGCTTTGTTGACAGAAGTCCAGCCATGCGTCACACCTCTTTTAAACATCACTGTTGGCTGAAATCGTCTCAGGAGAATACTTCAGTGTACCCTCGGTTATAGCTCCTCTCGAGACACTCCTCTCTCCTCTAAATCAGTGCATCTTTGGTTACGGCTCCTACAGACAGCCTCCTAGGTACTCGATCCTCGACGAGCCTTTTGAGACATTTGTTTTCCTTCGACATCCGTTTCCCGGTCGCTGCCGGAGCACCTGGGAGTCTGGGACGCGAAAATTATAGAAATGAGAAACGGCTCATATCCCAGGACTCGCGCGCATCTGCTTGACGCCGGGACGACCTGCCGCCCTCCCCGACAGGCGCACGGACGCGAGGGCCCGCTCATCACTGCGCGCACAAGTGCGACCGCAGTTTTAATTAGTCTTGAATTTAGAGCTAATTTTAAAAAGAGAGACATCAACATTGCCACCACAAGGAAGTCTGCAACGTGATGTGGTGGGCCAATAGCGAGAATATGCAAACTTGTGTGTGGTAAGAGGAAGTAGGTATAGGGTTTCAAAAGTAGCTTACAGTTGCAAGATTTATGGCTAGGCTTCAGTGTGTTAATGTGAAGTGTGTGTGTGTGTGTCTGCCTCCATCCGTAAGAGGATTACTGATGCTCACCTTGAGAACTGGGTTACATTAGTGTCTGCAACACTTAGTAGGCCATCCAGATTCTTTGATTTGAATGTTACAGTAGTAAACAGTTGCGCTGTTGTGGTGTGCAGTGAAGAAATACTTTGTTGTATCCTGTCATATGATGGAGGGAAAATAGTCTCAGGGTATTGGGATAAACAGATGTACGGGTCTGCATTGTGGAAAGGTTAGCCAGGTTTAAAATGCTTTGAGCAGCAGATCTCGGGCCATGACCCCACTCCCCCACCATCCTTCCTGCTTTATGTGAGAATGTTTTCATTTGCTCTGTTTTTGGGCTTGCATGCCGTTATTTTTCTGCGTATTTATCCCTGCGTGAAGGTGCCTGTTAGCATGTGCCAGCTAACTAATGTCGGTGTTTGTGGATGACGTTTAGAGTGAATGTGTTGGTCAAAGAGAGTGTTTGTTAGACTGTTATTGTGCCTTGTAAAATATTAAACGGCAGTTGAGTGATCAGCATCAGTGTGTGTGGTGTGTGTGTGTTTCATTGGTCATTACTGATGCTGATGAATGTGCATCTTAATGATCTCCCATCGCTGGATTCCCTGTGGAATTCAAACTAGCCTCATTGAATATGGAGATGTACTTTCTTGCCCTCTGTACTTTATGGCAATACAACAATTTATGATCTTGTGTTAATGTGTAGCAAGATTTTGATTTTGTTCAAAATACCTGTTCTTAAAATCCTTGCATGTCTATCAGTATCAATGTTTTTTGGTTCCCTAATGACAAGACTACAAGCAGTGTACTCTCACTCTAATTGTTTAATAAAGTCTTTCTGTATTTCTTATTATTATTATGATATCAAATCATGATCCAAAGCCAATCACTGAAGATCTCTTTGTTTTTTCTCTCTCTTTGCAGATCTTGCATCACCACATAGCGTCTGTGGAGAAGCTCTCCCTGACCACCACCGGCTGTCCTCTGGTCATCCAGTGTCGCAACTTCAGGCTGGTTCATTTTGTGGTGCAGAGAGAAAGAGACTGCCACGACATCTACAGCTCGCTGCTGCGTCTTCTACGGCCTGGTGGGTTTCAGTTTGTCTGTCTAACATATGTTGTTATCCCTCCATATTTGTATTCGTTAATTCACTTTCTCTGGTTTCCTTCTCCTTTGTGCAGTATCCTACGAGGAGCTCTATGCCTTCTCCTACAACCCCAAACAGAACGACCAACAGAGGGAGGAAGGATGGCAGCTCATCGACCTGGGGGCGGAATTTGAGAGGATGGGCGTCCCCTGCGACCAATGGCAGCTCACAAACGTCAACAGAGACTACAAGGTAGATAGTTGGTTTGTCTGTTATTCAGCTCAAGTGTCCAAGAGGGTGGATCTTTTGGTATTTTCTTGTGCTTTTTTGTTACATCTGATGCTGCTTCTTTTGTGTGCTGAGAGGTAGAGGAAGAAGCACAGGGTGTACAGTTTCATAAATGTCTCTTCTGTGTCTCACAATTATAGTTAAACCTGCAGTTTGCCATCCGTTTATATAGGAAATACAACGTTCTCATAGATCTCATAGAAGTTAACAGGTTTGGTAACTTTATCATTTATTGTCCATGCACAGAAAGAGATAAAATACAACTTTATAAATGGCAGTCAGTAAGCACTCGGCCCAGTTAAACGTGAAGTTGCTGACTGTTGTTGACCTTGGCACCGTCTCTCTGCACCATAAACACCACCTGCTACAAAGACAAATACATTTAAAGGAGCTGACAGTGCGTTGATGTCAAATGATTGTGGCATGAAAGTGACACTATTATTATAGTTGTAGTTTAGACACTCCCAATCTGTTAATAGAGTATATTAAAAAATAAAAATAATTATTGCATTAGTACTTAGTTTGTCCAGAAGAGGGCGCTAGAGCTCCACTGTTAGCTCAAACTGTTGTATGATGGACATGCAGAGCTTCAATATAAAAAAAGAAATACTGTTTGCTAATTTGTTCACAATGAATGACACAAAAAAACATCAACAACAACATCAAAAGGTGCATGGCAACAATGCTAAAATAAATCATTAAAAACAAAAGATATCAACTAACATAACATCACTTAAATTGAACTCAATACAGTTAATACAAAAACATACACATCATAAAACAAATTATAGTAACAATATGAAAAAATAAATGATACATATATATTGTAAAATTATTATAAAAAACCGAATATTAAATAAAATAGGGCTCTAATTTTTTGGGATGATAGGTAGAGTGGGATACATTATGACACAAATAATAGTTTTTAAGGTATAATGATTTGCTGTTTTAAACTATGGGCTAATGGCTTCACCGTTCAGACTAATGTGTGTGTGTGTGTGTGTGTGTGTGTGTGTGTGTGTGTGTGTGTGTGTGTGTGTGTGTGTGTGTGTGTGTGTCTCTGTGTGTCTGTGTGTGGGGGGTGGGGGTGGAATGTGTGTCTGTGTGTGTCGGGGTGGAATGTGTGCTTGTTTTTTTCCAGGTGTGTGAGACATACCCACGGGACCTGTATGTTCCCATCACTGCCAGTAAGCCTATCATTGTGGGGAGCTCCAAGTTCAGAAGCAAAGGACGCTTTCCTGTTCTCACATACTTCTACCAAGAAAAGAAGGTACTATAACAACCTGTTTAGAGTCGGAGAGGTCCTGATAATTTATTCCGGTAAATTACTCTGACCTACTAATTGACCTTTCCGAAGTTATTGAGTCTATGTAAGTTTGCTGCTTGGCTCAGATCCACCAACGTCAGCAAGATCTCACCTCTATTAACTTCCCGAAGAACCAGGTTCAATTAACTGCTGTTTCAATTCAGACAACTCTTTTTTTATCTGTTTAAGCGATCCCGAAGGATTTTGATATCAGTAAATGGAGTGTGCTCCTACCTAAGTGTGTGTGGCAGGGTGCAATCTTACCTTTGAAGCAGGAGAGGAGGGCACAGGTGTCTTTTAAAGGATCCCAATCCAACTGGTGGGATTCAGTTTATTTGAAGAAAAATAGGTCCAACTAATACAGGGTTTTTACCTTCTCTCTTTACAACATTATAATCATCCTAACAAAACCCGTGCTGTGATCATGTTCAAATGAAACTTTAATTCACAGTCTTACATTTATTACCAAAATGTTTTAATTTCAACTGCCCATTTCAGTTGTGACATTTTAAAATTCTCCCGATAGAATTTAGAGGTATTTCCTCGTAAAAAGACCGGTGACAATAAAAAGCGCATTCAACTTTTTCATTTTACCAACTCAATTCACATCAGTTTCATACCTTTTTTCTGACACAGACGGCGGATTAACCTGTCAAAAACACATTCCTATCCGCCAAGAGTTCGAAGGAAGGCCCTTACAGGTCGCGGGTTATAATATCCACAAACACATCTCTCATCAAATCATTCCACTCAGCCAACAACCAAGAAATTCGAGGGATATTTACCCCGTCTGACCGAACCAATACCGAGACATTATCATCTTCCATTTTCTTCATCTACTCATCATTGTTTTTGCTCCCTGAACAGTTTGTTTAGTAGCTTCAGATATTGAAAAATAAAGAGTGTATATGCACATTTTGGTACCTTGAGACATTTCCCTCAGGGCTGGATACATTTTTAATGCAAGTGCAAGATGCTTCTCTTCAGGTGATAATTTTTCCTCTGTTCCTGATCAAGTCATGGACATGAATAACACAGATTTTCTATCACCCTGGTTCCTTATCTCCACATTGTTAGTTTCTGAGAATGGGTCTCAACATACTATTTTGGTTTTTGATATTTGATATTATTGTTTTGGTGTTAAGATAATTTTTTGAATCTCCCTCTTTTCTTAACAACTGGAGCTATGTCTATTTTAGATTCGACTTGGTTAAGAGTTGATTTATTCATTGGTGAGAGGAACACTATTTCCCTTGTGCTGGGTGGGGGATGTGTAGCTTGCTTTTGGGAGAGTTCCTTAAAATCTCCAGATCTTCCTCTGTGCTGAGGCCATAAAACTTGTAATGGTCTTTCGTGGTCTGCTCAAATTTTCTTCCCCTCCAGAGGTCACGCCTGTCTTTGACCCTGTGTGCTGCGTGTTTCTGCAGCACCTCGGGAGCAGAGAAAAGAGGAGACCTTTTTTCCAAAAGTGCAAGCTCCATTCATGAGCAAAATAGCACCACATTTAACTCTCATTGACTTGTCTTTAAAGCGTTCTTTAAGGCTTGAATTGAGTTTTCCGTTGTGTAACGGAAAATCCCATTCCCAAAAAGGGGTCAAAAGTAAATAGTTTAGTTGATTTTGGTAAAGTATTTGAGCTTTAGCTTCGCAAAAACTTTCTCATATTAGTTTTGAAGATATTTTTGGGGCTTGATTATCTGCTGATAGTTCCCACATAGGTTTTTTCTTAAAAGTACATTCAAAACAACCGGTATTTGTGGGTCATCTGATCACCACATTGCCTTCTGACAGTTTAATAGTCCTTATCATATTATCACACTGTGCTTGCATGCTAGGACCTATTCTCTTTGCCAGAGCTACTGCTATTTCTCCTGCATGTTTTAGCTTCCTATTAGCAGGGTTTATTAACATGGTTTGTTGATCCAGTTTTAGGATTTTCAATATTTGACATTATTTATTTCCAACATTCCTTTTTCCTGAATATCATGTCTAACAATGTGTTTTCTTCTGGTCGTAGATGAGATACTCCTAAATGGCATTTTTGAGCTTTTATCCCTGTATGGTGGAGATAGGGTCTCAGATATTATACCACCTGCTTGTTGCTCTCTGTCAAACGGTAGTCTGACAGGAAAGTATTTTGGTCGCGGTACGCCCGTGGGTCTGGGCTAAGCTGACCAGGGCGGGCAGAAGCTCCGGATTTTGCTTCTGTGTATCCCCACTGTGTGGTTGGCTCTGAGTCATTAAAAACTGCGTTCTAACCTCGTCCGCCATTTATTTTTGTTTGTTTGTTTTAAAAAACAACACAAAAATGTATTAAAGGGTTCAAGTTCACTCTTTTATACACATGCAAGTTCCTAGGCTTTACTCCCGCCGGGTGTACAGTCCGACTATACCGTCACTTGGTTCTAAGTTCTCTTTCTGGATTCAGTTAGTACATGCGGGTACCTCAGCTAAGAGTTGTATGTACCGAGCTTCGAATTTTTTCAACAGCATAAGCAGGGGTGCACATAACTTTTTTGCCCTGGTTCTCAAAGGAGCACCTGGAGATGTTGCTTGGTGCTCATCCTTAAAATGAAATAAACTGTAACTTTTGAGGGGTCTTGACTTTATTTGCCAGACACACGGCACTGAACACACATGCGGAGGTGAACACAGAACACACATGCAGGTGTAGCACGACCAGTTATCCTACAAACTGTCATCACTCCCCTCCTGACTGTTCTCCTCTCTGTCAGACATGGTAGCTGATGATGTAGGCCTACTTCTTTCTCTCTGGTTGAGTCTGCGATTAGATGCTTGCATCCACAAGTCAATAGCTGGTTTTGGGTCGAAAGTCTCTGTTGTCATCTTAGACAAGTGGATGTAATCAAATAAGTTTGTGAACATAACCAATAACCTACCATAGCCAATAACAAATTAATGTAACTTATTTTATTTATGTTGTTCATTCATATCTTATTTTACCTTAACATTTATTTATTTATGCATTTTTTTTTATCTCTCCAGTTTTAAAGGATATTTTTGGTTACTGTCCTATAGTATACATTGGAATGATTTCAAACCTGTTTATCCCATTAATTATAAAGGAGAGCCTTGGAAATATGTGTTTACATAAATTGTGGCCAAACCGTTTGAACTTAGACTAAAGTTAACTATCTAAACCAGGGGTGGGGAACCTCCGGCCCCCGGGCCGTATCCGGCCCGCGAGACCTTTGCTACGGCCCTCGAGGTAATAATCGCAAAAAAGGAAAGAAATCTAGACCGCAAAAAAATTAAACAAGCGAGTGCCTGTTTTTCCTGGCCAAGGTGAGGGTCCTTGAACACATCACGAGCCTAACGTGTCATCACGTGGTATATGTCTCGTCTGACAGGGGTGCAGTTCTGACCATGGTTCTGACGGAGAGCACCAGAACGCCGCTCCGCCACTTCCACAAATTGCAGTACCCATAAGGAGCCGTACACATCCCGCAGTTTTTGCGTGGCTGTGTCTTTAGTTGAAAGCCCAACGGTCTGTTCATCATAAAGTCAATAACTGTGTTGTTATTAGCATCTGGTTAGCTAGCTATGCTAACGAATATAAGAAGCTTTTTCTACAACCAGTGAGGTAAAGGCACATCTTTATATGATCATTATAGTTATAAAAAAACAAGAGAATAAAGTAAACAGGTATAAAATACTATATGACAGTAAAAAAAGTTGTTATTAATAAACAAGAATACAGTTTGAAAGGAGAGTGATTTGTAAAATATCCATAAAGAAAAAGAAAATCTGCTTACAGTTCTGTTTCATATGGGTGTTGAGAGATGTATCCATAGATCTCTTAATGTTGCTCTCAAAATGCACCAGATTGATGCTTTTAACTTCAACATTTAAAAACAAATCTTCCCGGGGGAGAACACCCCCCTAGAGGAGGTTAGGTCCCCACTTAAAACATGTTCACATGGATAGGAAACTAAATACATTTGTGTCCATATATTTCTGTTTGGGTGGTCATGCCACAACCGTGCACGTGCATGCATGAGTCATGGTAAAATATCTGGATTAAGAGGTTGCTTTTTCTTTGCACAGCATGAAAGAAAGGTCAAATGAATGGGCTGTGATTTTAGTATTTTTAAGCAGAGGTCAATCATTTGTACGGCCCTCGGAGGATGTTGGAAACATTGAAATGGCCCTTGAGAGGAAAAAGGTTCCCCACCCCTGATCTAAACACTCAGAGTCCTTACCTCACTGAGCTGTAGTATCAACCTCTCAGTCTGACTGGAGAGGACTCTCCCTCCACATTATTGTAGAAACATATTTTTCTTATATCCGTTAAAGCAGCTAGCACCAGATTCTAATAACAACAGCGCCGGTACCGGTGCACCCTCGCTCACTCGCATTTTGGCTGTGAGCTGCGGGCGCCAGATAAGCCAACATCCCCCATTTTCATCACTTACAGCGCCCATCGTACAGGGAAAATGAAACGTGTAACCGGGGTGAAAAGGGTGTTACATTTACTTAATTGTGAATATTGTTACATCAAGGCCGAAAATTAGGATGAGCCCCAATGGTCAAAAATGTTTTTTTCCCTCCCAGAGCTGCCAGCGCAGCGCCTCCACAGATCTGGCGCCCTAGGCGAACATCTATTACGCCAGAGCTACGGGCCGGCCCTGAGTTCATATCATAGGTTCATATGCAACTCGCAAATATATTTCTCTCTCTCTCTTCTCCTTTCTCTCTTCTTTCTCCTCTCTTTTCTCTTTTCCCTTCTCTCTCTCCCTCTCTCTCTCTCTCTCTCAATGTTGGTACGCAAATGCGCCTTTTTTCAAATGACACGGTGCTCTTTATTTGGCGGAGGTGCGCATGCGCACCTGCGCACCAGTTATGTGCAGCCCTGAGCATAAGGTACCTTTAGACCTATGTTTATCTTTATTAAATCTCCTATTAACTCTTCCCCACGTTATGTTTTAACGCAAAAGTTCAAACCGCAACTCTTTGTCAAGTCCTACCTATAAGTTTCAAAGTAATTGGGCAAGTACTGAGCAGTGCTCCTACGGCTGACTTCACTTTAGCCACCTAAACCTGTGTTAAAGGGACCACAGGCTTCTCAATTTGGCTAGGGGAAAATGAACCTTCTTTAGCTTCTTTAACAGACAGCTATATCCGATATAATATAACCCTCAGTCCGGTGCAATAGTATTAACTTAAATTACTACACTTTCAGGTTTAATTATATATATTCTAGGATTTGGGGTAGGTATTTTAACAAGACTTTCAGCCTGTATTTCGCTGATTTGTATTCATCGACTTTTTTCACTAGGTCGTTTTGGTTCTTGTATTTTGACTCTGTAAAAATATTACTTTTCACAGAGCCCCACGTTGGGCGCCATGTTTAGAGTCGGAGAGGTCCTGATAATTTATTCCGATAAATTACTCTGACCTACTAATTGACCTTTCCGAAGTTATTGAGTCTATGTAAGGTTGCTGCTTGGCTCAGATCCACCAACGTCAGCAAGATCTCACCTCTATTAACTTCCCGAAGAACCAGGTTCAATTAACTGCTGTTTCAATTCAGACAACTCTTTTTTAATCTGTTTAAGCGATCCCGAAGGATTTTGATATCAGTAAATGGAGTGTGCTCCTACCTAAGTGTGTGTGGCAGGGTGCAATCTTACCTTTGAAGCAGGAGAGGAGGGCACAGGTGTCTTTTAAAGTATCCCAATCCAACTGGTGGGATTCAGTTTATTTGAAGAAAAATAGGTCCAAACTAATACAGGGTTTTTACCTTCTCTCTTTACAACATTATAATCATCCTAACAAAACCCGTGCTGTGATCATGTTCAAATGAAACTTTAATTCACAGTCTTACATTTATTACCAAAATGTTTTAATTTCAACTGCCCATTTCAGTTGTGACATTTTAAAATTCTCCCGATAGAATTTAGAGGTATTTCCTCGTAAAAAGACCGGTGACAATAAAAAGCGCATTCAACTTTTTCATTTTACCAACTCAATTCACATCAGTTTCATACCTTTTTTCTGACACAGACGGCGGATTAACCTGTCAAAAACACATTCCTATCCGCCAAGAGTTCGAAGGAAGGTCCTTACAGGTCGCGGTATTTATAATATTCAAACACTTTTTCCGACACAGACGGCGGATTAACCTGTCAAAAACACATTCCTATCCGCCAAGAGTTCGAAGGAAGGCCCTTACAGGTCGCGGGTTATAATATCCACAAACACATCTCTCATCAAATCATTCCACTCAGCCAACAACCAAGAAATTCGAGAGATATTTACCCCGTCTGACCGAACCAATACCGAGAGCTAGTTACCCAGCTCTGAAGCACACAGCCTACCGGGAGAGAGTCTACCAGGGGTTTCCCCCCCCCCCCCCTCTCTCTCTCTCTCTCTCTCTCAAAAAACCAGTCTCTTTATGCTAAAAAAACTGGATCGAAAACCCAAAAAACAAACTCCTCCTCTATACCCAATTTGTGGAAAACTGCGCATGCCCACTAATGTACAAGGCTAAACATGTCTCAATATGTTCCATAGTTTTATGACATGAGACACACCTCCTCATGTTAGTGTGAAAAGGACATGAACTCTCTTTGGCCTTCAATGTGTTTCTCCTTAGTGTGAAGCCCCCCCTCCCTGTGTACTGCTGTCACAGGAGAGGAAGAAAACTCAACCTAAACAAACCACTTTGTTTTGTTTATACTGTAACTATAGAAAAACCTAAAATATGAAGCATTTTCATTGTGGGTTATACAAGAATATAATTGATTATATTTGATTATAACTAACTTTCGTTTTTAAGTATTAAACATACTATGAAAACTCACAACACCCTCTTTTCAAAACGCAAATTTATCAAAATAGCAACAGAAAAAATTGTAAGCACATACATATTCAAAAACCGTCAAGAAGCATTCTCATTATGGGTTTATACAAGAATATGATTGATCATGTATGATTTATTAATTAACTTTCGTTTTTAAGTATTCACTTCATACCATGATCTCAATTAACTTTCGTTTTAAGTATTCACTTCATATGAAGATCTCAACAAACCTAAGCACAGTAGAAAGCTGATTAAACATCAACAATTTTTTTAAGATTTATTAATTATTGAGTTAAAATGTGTATAGGTTATCCACAAGGTGTTGCTAGGGAAAATGCCCTAGGTTTCATGTTATTGAAAGTGTTCATTCCCTGGTTTGCCTGAATGTGATATAACATTTCATTGTAATGCACCTGTGGGATGAGGTGGCTCTAGATGAAATCTCACTGGGTGTCAAACAAAGATAATATTTGACCTCTCCCACAAGTATGCAGTTAAAACATTTCCTTGAAATCAGCTCATTCGATTTTAAATGTTAAATAAGGATTTTATTAGGCTGCAGCTCATTCAAGGGAGTTGTAGTAGGGAGGTAATGATAGGTGTCATATGGTGAATTTCTGTAATATTTTTTTACATATCCTCGTTCTAATCTGTGTACTCTGTTCCTCTGACAGGCGGCAGTGTGTCGATGCAGTCAGCCTCTCTCCGGGTTCAGCGCGCGATGCCTAGAGGATGAGAGCATGCTGCAGGCCATCTGCAAGGCCAATCACAACAGCCGATTTGTCTACGTCATGGATACTAGGCCAAAGGTAGCCACCAAACTAATATGTGTTCTGAAATGCTTTTATTTTTGCTGTATGTATTCAACAGAAATGTAAAACTTCCCAATATTTTCCAATACCTTTGTGTTTTTCCGTCCTGCAGTTGAACGCGCTAGCTAATCGAGCAGCAGGCAAAGGCTACGAGAACGAGGACAACTACTCCAACATCCGCTTCCAGTTTGTTGGAATCGAAAACATCCACGTGATGAGGACCAGCCTGCAGAAAATGCTAGAATGTAAATCACATGATGCTACACACACTGGCACACAAACAAAAATAACGTTTATTTTGCCGATTTTAACGGGCACTTTTATGATTTGTCAGACAAAGCATAAGTATCCTGAAATGAGTTTGTGTTTCAGTGGCTGGGACTCGCTCTCTCTCCATGAGCGACTTCCTGGTTGGCCTGGAGAGCAGCGGCTGGCTGCGGCACATCAAGGCGATTGTAGACGCAGCTATCTTTCTCACCAAGGTATTCAAAGGGTGGTGTTCATTTGTGAATATTATGTTGCTGAACGACCAGTCATAAACATTTATTTGCTAGAGAGCTTACTTTCGCCAATAATCCAAAATCCTTTTGTCTAGGGAACTAGGGTTATGTTAACTCCTTGTTGGGCCTACACAAATACATCATCCCTTAAGCACTTTACTGCACATTTTATATAGTTTTTTCATGATATTTAAGTATTTTTCTTAGAGAATATGGCATATATAAATAGTTAAATGATATTTAATGATGACACTTTTGGTATATCATCGCTTTAAATCGTGATGGACTCATTCACTGCTTTTTTTCTTAATGCCACAATCCCCTGCTCTCTGCCCCTCTTCTCCCCAGGCGGTGACAGTGGAAGGAGCCAGTGTGTTGGTCCATTGTTCAGACGGGTGGGACAGAACCGCCCAGGTCTGCTCCCTGGGGGCGCTGCTCATGGACCCCTACTACCGCACCATGAAGGGCCTCATGGTACCAAACACACTCATGCACACACATTGCACTAAAGAGCAGATCAGAACAACTTCTACAAGTTAGTTTATTTTACTTCAAACGTTCCTTTACACTTGTCTTAGGTACTGATAGAGAAAGACTGGATCTCCTTTGGCCACAAGTTTGCAGACAGGTGAGGTTTAACCTAGATCAAATAAGCCTAGAGATTAAGTCTGTTTGTCATACCCTTAATATTTTTTTTGTGACGGTTTTTGTGTGTTAGGTGTGACCAGTTGGACGGGGATCCAAAAGAAGTGTCTCCTATCTTCACTCAGTTCCTGGAGTGTGTGTGGCAGCTGACAGAGCAGTTCCCACAGGTGTGTTTGAGCTACATGACTTTGGTTTGTTATTAGCAGTGTGGTTATTGCATTTATTAAATAGTAATCCTCTCCATAGGCATTTGAGTTCAGCGAGTGGTTCCTGCTGCAGATCCACGAGCACATCCACTCCTGTCAGTATGGAAACTTCCTTGGAAACAATCAGAGGCAGAGAGAGGACTTGAAGTGAGTTGAACAAACACATAAAAGAGGCACTCAAAGAAAACAAAGCTTTAAACAAATAACTTACATAAACATTAATTAAATATTTGGATAGCAAATAATGGTTGTCATCTGCTTGTGTAAGCCTTGATGGGCAAGGGAGAAAAACCTCTGACAAAATGGTTTCTAAGAGGGTAGAGAAATGAAACTCGTAAATGATTTTAGTCCTATTTAGAACTTCAGCTTCTTGTGGCTTAAATGAGAATTACAAAATATCATGTGCCTAAAAAGATTTCACCATATGTTTACAGATTATTAATCTAAATACTTAAAAAGGATTATAAGATTGTGAAGGAAAAATTGCATTGCATTAAGCTAAAACTAAATTCATTGTGGATTGATGATCTCATATCTCTGAAAAGCATATCCACCGGAGACACCGTTTTCAGTTCATGAAACGATTCATGAAGCAAAACAATAATTTCACACAATTGGTATAAAAACCTTTTGTTCCGTACGTGTCACTATAACTTGTGTTTGTTTCCAGGCTGAGGGAGCGGACCCACTCTCTGTGGGCGTTTCTAATGAGCGAGAGGGAGAACTACTTGAATCCGTTCTACAGCCCTGCATACTCTAAAGCCCACCCTGTGCTGCAGCCCTCCACTCTGCCCTACCACTTCAAGTCAGTACAGCCCCTCTCCTCCCTGTAGTTGTTTTATAATAAAAGTGCATACATGGCATCTTACAGTCCTTATTTCTCAGGTTCTGGAGGAACATGTACCACCAGTTTGATCGGTCTATGCACCCCCGTCAGTCGATCCTCAAAACCGTTCTGAACCTGAGAGAGGAAGGCCGCAAGGCAGAGAGCGCACTGCAAGCGCTGGAGAATGTGAGTTTATTTGCATTAATTATCTTTATGAAGCAAATATATTGAAGTCACTGATTTCACAATGTATCTTTTATAAATTCAGTATGGATATAAAATAAAATAAAATCCCATTCCTTCAGAAACTATGATTGGAATTATGTTTTTTTTAATGTGAATTTATATAAAATAATAAGTGAAAATATCATGAGGATGAACCCTTTGATTTGTCGACTCCCTGCTCTACGTTACTTACATTTCTGATTTAAAAACATCTCTCTCTCTGTGTTTTGTCTCCCCTCTCTGTCCAGCGGCTCCTTCAGCTCGGTGTGACCCCCGTTGTGACCTCTGACCCCCCAGCACCTCCTCCCACCAGAGATCAACACTGCAACACCCTCCCGGCGCGGCCCGATTCACTCATCCTGGGGGCTCCCATCAACCACAAAGAGGTGGAGCGACAGGAGGAGGAGTTCGATCAGGAGGAGGTGGGCGAGGAGGCCACAGAGAGCACTGACACAGAGCGGTCAGTGGAGGGCAGCAGCGGCACCGACAGCAGGAAGCAGAGCTACGGAGAGCTGGATGGGACATACAGCAGCGAGTTGGCCAAAGAGGAGCCAGCTGCTGTGAGCCTGGAGTTTGGAGTGGCGCGTATGACCTGCTGAGACTAAACTGGGGGGGGATTGTGGGATATCAAGGGACGGGAGCAACTGAGTGAGAGGGCTTATTGAAAGCGTGTGCGTGGCGAGGGAAAAAGTAGTTCTGTATTTGATAACGCGCTGATTAGGCAATGGTCCTAAATGGTCCATTGGGAGTGAATGAAGTTGTATGTGTGTATAGTCTAAATCTCAATGGAAAGCGTCATTATGTCATATACTGCACCTATAGAAAAAAAGCTTGTTTTTTTATGAATGTTAAAAAGCACTATAGAGAATAATGAATAAGAGAATAAATTCATCCCAATAAAATTGTGACTTTTTCTAGTTTGTTCAGCTTTTTATATAATCCAATCATAATCCAAATACTAATATTTATTATTTTTCTGGCACCACAAATATGTCCTCTTATCCAAAGCCTGGAATCCAGCCTAATCTGAATGTTAGGACATGATCTCGTTTTTTAAATTCTACATTAGTGAACATAATCTAGCACTGGAAATAAGGCTGAAAAATATGGGTGCACTACAAACTCTATCAGACTAAATGCAGTTGAAATGACTGTAACTAGTCATTTTACATATTTAACCAATTTCGTGACTATAATTAATTGGACAGTGATGTTCAGTCCCAAAGAGGTTCAGCTACTAACTCATTGACAATTTAATCCTATTTCACATCTCACATTGATCAGATAATCTGATTTACTAACATCCATTGATCCCAAAATCCTATTGGTCACCTCTGTCTGCCATGTCAATGACTGATTATTTATGACAGCTGACCCCGATCAGGGGACACTCTCAGACACACTTGGGAAAAACAAGGTCAATAAGTAGTTGTCAAAACACTGACAAATGCTGGATTCTTAGAAATGGAATCATGTCAGATTTTTTTTAAAGAAACAAAAAACAATCCATGATTTTCTTCTTTCGGTGGAATAGGACCAGGCCCTGTGGTGGTCCAAGGGCCTAAGAATACATCTGATAAACTAGCAATGTATGTTTAAGGAAATCATAAAATAGTTACTCAAGATAATCCACAGTTCTTGTTGTCAGCAGTTTCAGGTAAGAGTTATTTATTTATACCGTATCACTGCGCAGAATAAAGAGCTCATCTACTAATGGACCAGAGTAGCTAGTTTAGCGATGCTACTTAAAGTAGCAGTATTTGTTAGCTGTAAACTAATCTACACTGCAGGGTTGCCAACTCTCACGCATCTGGCGTGTGACACACGCTTTCAATCTCACGCTCTCACGCTGCCCAAACTATTCTCACGTCAAAAACAAGATGAACCGGCGATCGTTTTTGGTTGGTTATTTACAATGTTGAGTATCTGGCCCGCAGGTATCGATCCGCTCCCTCCCCGCCCCCACGTTAACATACAGCAGAGCAGTGGGAGCCATGGATGTATAAGAACTATAGGTTACTTACGTAACCCCAGTTCTCAGAGTAACATGAAGTGAGATGTCTCACTATGGGATGCGCCTCATCGCGGAGCAAACAGAAGCATCAATCTCATTACGCCAATCCTGATTGGCTGGAGATCTTGACTTCAGCGTCAGGGAAATCACCCCCTACAAGTAGCTTGCGCCACAACGCATGCGCCATTCAAAATAAGCACCTCTTCTCGCTTCACCATAGCAAGGAGGGCCGTCTGGTGAGACATCTCACTTCATGTTACTCTGAGAACTGGGGTTACGTAAGTAACCTATAGTTCTCATTCATAACACTCCGTTCGATGTCTCACTATGGGAAATTGTAGCTCCCGTATTGCCAGACGAGCTTATCTCGAAAATCACCAAACCAACCAGAACTTAACAGGTAGAGCTCTGACTCAACCAGGTGCCCAGCACTGCTTGAGTCACACTGGGAGCAGAACGTCCAGCCTGTTAGGAGGCAGACAAAAGTGAGCGGCGAGGACCAGCTCGCCGCTGCACCAATGTCTTTGATGGGAGACATCCTGGACAGAGTCCAGAATGCAGCCAGACTCTGAGTCGAAAGAGCTCGCGGACCCGAGGGTGCCTGCGAACTCTGACTCGTATGAGCCCCAAAGCAATTGCTTCCACAGACCAGTGGGAGAGCCGTTGCTTAGTAACAGGCTTGCCCTTATAAGGGTTAGCCCAGGACACAAGGGGTTGGTCATTATGACAAAGCACCCTTGATCTGTCCCTGTACGTGCGTGAAGCACGGGCTGGACACGGCAAATCCGGCCACTGTTCCCCGGAGGAATACAGTGGCGGGGAGGATGCCTTAATGTCAAATGTGGTACCCGAACCGACCGCCTTAAGATAAAGGCAGGGTCAGGCTTCAACCACACTCTGTTTGCCCTGGGGCAAACTGAGTGCATGAAAACTGTACAGATAGTGCATGAGTGCCACTGGCTCGCTTGGCAGCTGCCAGGGTCAGCGTCATGTCACACTGTATTTAGATTGTACCACTCACGGGCCAGGCCCATAGAGCCAAGCGCTCTGGGTGTGGGTGAAAGATCGCCCCCCCGCTTGGGACAGTATGTCCCTGCGTAGTGGGAGCTGCCATGGCTACCCGCACAGCAGCTGATATATCTCCGCTAGCCAGTACATAGCTGGCCAGTGCGGAGCTATCAGGATAAGTGTGTGGCGTTGCTCTCTCACTCTGGCCAGAGTTGGGGGTATCAGAGCCAGGGGTGGGAACGCGTACAGAAGGCCCGGGGGCCAATTGTGCGCGAGTGCATCCACGCCTAACGGTGCATTTAGATCGCGCATCGAAAAGAACAGCTGACACTGAGCGTTGTCTTTCGATGCGAACAGATCCACCGCGGCTCTGCCGTAACACACCCACAGCTGGCTCACAATCCTTGGATGTAGAGTCCAGTCTGCATAAAGTGGTATACCTCTGAACAGTAGATCTGCCCCGAGGTTCCTCACTCCCGGTACTTGCGTCGCTCTCAGAGAGAGGAGACGCCTACCGCTCCATAGGATAAGTTTGCGCGCCAGTGTGTGTAACTGGAGAGAACGCAAACCCCCTTGGCGGTTAATATACGATATCGTGGTCGTATTGTCTGTCCTCACGAGGACGTGATGTCCCCTGAGGAAAGGCAGAAAGCGTTTTAGGGTGAGAAACACCGCTAAAAGCTCCAGGTAATTTATGTGTGCCCGCTGGAGGTCTCTGCTCCAGAGACCCCTCACCGGGCGACCTTCATAAATACCTCCCCAACCTGTCAGACATGCGTCCGTGGTGACCACTTTCCGTGAAAGGACAGCACCCATAGGCACACCTCATACTAGAAAAGTCGGGTGCAGCCAGTGGCGCAGTGCCATTACGCATTTCACAGTAACCATCACTCTCAAAATGATTTGTGACAGAAAAATCAATAAGTGTGTGACATGTGTTTATGCGGACTTGAGGATGGTGTTGAGGCATCTCTCGAGGCGGCGGGAACACATTTAGAGCTGGGGAACCGTAGACTTCCAGCTCTGTCACAGAGGGGAGAAGGAGGGTCTGTCACGCCGCTCGCTTCTTCTTCCTCGACTGCTGGCCGAAATTCTGGGTTGGCTGCGCCTGAGCTGCAGCCGGAACCGGAGATTTTCTAGGCCAGCTCGCCCTCGTCTCCAGCCTGGGCTGGGGACTCGGGGCGGGCTTTTCTTCACGACCCCAGCCGGCACTGCGCATGCGCGTGACGGTGGTGCCTTTACAGCCCCAGCCGGCACTGCGCATGCGCGTGACGGTGGTGCCTTCACAGACCCGTCAATTGTCCGCCCTTTGAGAGAGGCCGTAGCTGCTCTCAGAAGGGGAACAGTTGACGGACTGTTTATTGTTTTTATTGTTTTTCTTTTCATTTTCGAGCTGCGCCCTTGGCTCGAAGCCTGGATGCGTCAGCGGAAAATGTTTTATGACAGAAAAATCAATAAGTGTGTGACATGTGTTTACGCGGACTTGAGGATGGTGTTGAGGCATCTCTCGAGGCGGCGGGAACACATTTAGAGCTGGGGAACCGTAGACTTCCAGCTCTGTCACAGAGGGGAGAAGGAGGGGCTGTCACGCCGCTCGCTTCTTCTTCCTCGACTGCTGGCCGAAATTCTGGGTTGGCTGCGCCTGGGCTGCAGCCGGAACCGGAGATTTTCTAGGCCAGCTCGCCCTCGTCCCCTGTCTGGGCTGGGGACTCGGGGCGGACTGCGACCTCTGCGTTTTCGGTATTTTGAACCGAGCAGGGTTCGGAGCAGCTTGGACGAAGGGCTGCCGCTGCGAAGGCAGCGGCTGGGCCCTTCGAGGGAGGCAGAGGTGGAGGGCCTCGTCCTCCTTCTTTTTCGACTCGCATCTCCTCTGCATGGAGGCAAGAGCGGAGCCGAAAATCCCCTCGGGAACGATGGGCATGTCAAGCACATCCTGAACAACGTTCAGAGCCCTGGCGGACAACGCTGCGGCTCTGTAGGACCGTTCAGTCATGGTCGACTGGAAACGGTCCACCTTTGCTGGCAGCGTGGGGTTCCTGCTTGGTGACCCATCCTCGGTGGGAGGTGGGCTGCCACCAGCAGTTCCATCGGCGGTATGCGGAGCAGGCCGAGCCTCTGCGGGCGAGACCATGGTGAGGTCTCGCCGGGAGCTCCCGCCTGGTGAGGCGTGGGGCTCCGTTCCCGCGTCTCTTGCCGCCACCGGGTCCCGGCGTGGGGTCCCGGTTCCGCAGCTGCCGCTGTTAGTGAGCCCCAGACCGACGCAGTGAGGGGCTCAGTCTCTGCGGCGGACGCCCCCGTGTCTTGATTGCCAAACGGCGAATCAGTGGACATGAGGGAGTCCTGTTCCAACAAGCTAGCTTGGTGTGCTAGCCGTCGGTGGAGGCTCTTTCGGATGAAAAGGGCACAATGCCCGCACGAGCCGGGGTTGTCGATAGCCTCCTGGGCGTGTTCCAGCCCGAGGCAGGACGAGCAGACCTGGTGTGAGTCTGTGCCTGCTATCTTCAACCCGCAGCCGCATGACCGAACCTCCGAGTCCCTGACTCCTCTGGTGTGACGGGGCAGAGGCGTCCATCTTGTTCGCCTCGTGGCGTGGAGAGGAACCGCTCGTAACAGGTACGTCGTTTAGAGAAAAAGTGTTACCAACCCGTCCTTAATCCGGAGAAAAAGGGACGGTGTGGGTCCTTTGTTCTCAAAGAATATTGACTGGTGTGTCAATATACTTCTAATCCTTTTCTCCTCCGTGAGAGAGAAAAGGGAAAGCGTCCTCGCTACCGTGGTGTCGGTAGTAAGGGGAAGCTAGCTAGCAACAGGTGCGTAGCTAGCTTGAGAAAAATCAAAACCTTACCTTACTTTCCGGGGAAAGAACGGCGAGGTCGATTTTAATACTAACTGGCGTTAGTATTACCGTCTTCTTGCGAAGCAGAAGGAGTAGCCGGCGAGCGCCCGTCGACCGAAATGGTTATATTTGGGTTCAGTCTGTGGACCGTTAAGCTTGTCCGGCTACTATAGAGATGTGCTCTGAAGCAAGAAGAGGTGTTTGAATGGCGCATGCGTTGTGGCGCAAGCTAATTATAGGGGGTGATTTCCCTGACGCTGACGTCAAGATCTCCAGCCAATCAGGATTGGCGTAATGAGATTGATGCTTCTGTTTGCTCCGCGATGAGGCGCATCCCATAGTGAGACATCGAACGGAGTGTTATGAATGAGAACTGGATACAGCATGGGAGGCGGGGCCTCATTCATTCATATGAGAGTTGCTCAATGGCGCATGCAGTGTTGCCAACTCCATAGTAAGGAAAGTAGCTATTGGCTGTCCGGAAAGTCGCCAGAAGTCGCTAAGTGACGTCATCGCCAAATTTGCATATCATGTAATGGCGGCTGTAGGAGAGAGCATGGCAGAGGGGAGTACAAAAAACGTTCCCAACCCTTCAAGGATCAAATTCTGGACTTCTCCAGGAAAGCATCATGATGTTTAGCTTGTCACAGAGAGGCACACACACAGTGGACGAGGTGATTGAGTGACTGAGGCTGTGTGAGGCAAAGCAAAGGCAGTTATTTATTATAGTGTGAAAGTGAGTGAAGAAACATTTACATTTTACATTTAAATCCCGCTCAAAACCAGGACGGCTTGGCAGTTAGCGCATGCGCAATTCATTTGCAGTCTCGACGCGGGGGAGTGTGGTTGTCTCCTCTCTGCTCTGACTGCAGCATCAGCTCTGCTGCGGCCAGGCAACTGTCAGTCTGAGCGCCTGTGAGTACTATGGGAGGGAGGCGGGGCTCACGGCAGCATCCGCGGCTCGTTAACTGCAGAACAATGTGAGTCTCCAAACACCAGAAAAGTCCATAATAACACCATTATAAATCGTTAGATTAGTCGTTAGTCGCTTTTGACACAAATAAGTAGCCGGAGGGTTTGAAAAGCCGCCCAATTTAACGAGAAAATCGCCAAGTTGGCAACACTGGGCGCATGATGACAAAATGGTCCCAACTTTTGAGAGAGCGAAACGTCACAGATTACCCGGCATGCCTGAGAAGTACCCGTATGTGCATGTGCACTCATAGAGCATGCGCAATTTTAACCACGCCGCCCAAAAGGCTCGTTCACATTAAGCACGTGAATTTGCGTACACGTAACAGCACCGCGCGTTCATGACAGCATGGTACTGGATTTATATTAACGAGGCGGCAGTTAGCAGCTAGCGGCTAGCTAGTAAATTATGCTAAATTACACATCAATCGTTATGTACTTTTATATTACGCTGACATCAGGATCTAGTGATATCCAAGCAACAGAGCTTCATTTAGCATGATACTTGTGTGGGTTGTACATGAAACCACTTGGTAATATATAAAAATGTATATGTTGAAGCCTGTTATGATCAATTTTGAGTTAAAACTTTATCTAAAAAGTAAAGCTGATGATGGATTACTGTGGTGGAGTTAAAATAACAATAGCCTATTTATTTTTTAAATGTGATGGAGTAAAAGGATAGTAACTGTGATTATTCATGTTAAGTAGCCCACAAGTAACTAAAACAATTGCAAGTGCAATAAGAAGCTACAGGAACGTTAATCTACATCGGTAATATTAACTTTATTTAATACAACATTTACGGTACAAGATTTACATCATACAGCCCATGTAGTATAATATTTTACAAATGATGAATTACAGCAAACATGTGCAATATATCCATTATTACAGCTCCGTGGGCTGGCAGTAAGGCGATATGGTCCGTTGTTATTGTGCATCCATGGGTAAAGAGAAACTCATGTAGTACTGAACACGTAACTTGAACGTGCCGGGCGGCGCGGTCCCGTGGGCGCGTTCATAATGCCGAGGGAAATAACTCTCAGAATAACGTTATTAGCACATTTTTACAACTTGAGGAACGAATGTTTTTAATAAGGGCTATACAAACGTTCATACTGGGTAGTTTATTTAGTTTAAAAAAAAGTATCCAACGAGTTACAGACCACTCTTTCCCAATGTAAGTCAATGGGAAAAAGTGTTTCGGGGCCCAGCAACCTAAAGGAAGTGTAGTACCGCCGTTTGACCAGCACGAATATTCTCATCAGACTTCGGCGCACTTCCTGGGGGCTTTGGTGGGAGCCGGTTGGTCAAGCCCCAACCCGTATTGCGCATGCGCAGATTTAAGATTCAGTAGAAATGATAACAAAGTAAAAGTCTGCTGCTTATTGTTCTACTAGGCCAAAATAGAGTCAAAGAGTATATGAGAGTGAGAGTGTGTTAATTAATATATTTGGCAGTTTGGAGTAAGTCTGTAGATTTGTTTGTGTGAGTGTGTTTCATGTGTAGGCCTCTCACGATAATTAATTTTGTTGGATTCATTTTCCCGGAAATTATTGCGATAAACGATAATATTGTCGGCACCGTTGTATGACCATTTTAGACCACTGACATAATGATAATATATAATAATAATTCAAGTACATCCTTTCAAACTGCTAGTCACATCCTCATGTAAATGGCAATTTATTGAGTTCATTTTTATTTATCATACGATAAATCAATGAATTGCTTATCACGACAAAACAGTGGAAACAAACATGTGTTTGATTTTCATTAGTGAATGAAACTTTATAGTCTGTGTCCAATATTGTGTATTTGTATATATTGTGTATATATATCCTATGCTAAGGTCCCGCTACTGACACGATAGCAGTAATTTAGTGCGCATATGTGTAATTAAACCCATGATATCAAAATCTCACTCCAGCCAGTATACCCAAAGTTGGCAACCCTGATCTACACAAGCTAGCAATGTTGTATAAAAATGACCTTTCATAATATAAATATATGCATTAAATAGTATGATGTTTAGAATTAGGGTATAAACCTTAAATATATAGTATAGGGTGGTCTAGTACCTGTACATTTTCAAATTCATTTATTTTAAGCTCCAACCACCGGAATTCGTTATGATAGTCAAGAAAACTCTCCTGGTTAATTGTATTCAAATTCCAACCACATTTACCCCTCCCTCATCAACCTTGAAGTTTAGACTCACGTAAGGTGGTCCTTAAAATTGAAAGTCGGAAAGTCTAAGTTCACCAGGAGAGTTTTCTTGACTAATAGAATGAATTCTGGGGGTTTGGAGCTTAGACTTTCCGACTTTCAATTTTAAGGACCACCACCCTAATAGAGTAGGGCTCTTTTTTACTCTCTTATTTAACTGGGTTAGGTGTGTTGCCCTTGGACCATGGCATGTTCATTTAAGCTTGAAGTTCACATATGTATGATGTATTTTGGTCTATACAGTCTATGGTTTTGGCTCAGCATTTCTCAAAGACCATAATCATTCTGTGTACATTCCAGACTGGTGTTGGTGTCTTCATACTGGAGCTCAGAAAGGATTTGATTTACATGTACAAGCTAACATCTTACTCAATCCGATTGCTTCAGGAAGATGAGATGTAAAACCTGCAGGATGTCAGCATTTACAGGCTGAATGATTGGTGTGAGTCTCTGCAAGGGCAACATCATTATCATACATTTTATTTGTGAAGTGCTTTGCATGACAGAAAAAAAAGAAGAAAACAAAGCATATAACTACTCTGGAGGCTCCAGCCTGTGTGCCTCTCTAAATACTTTATAGAATCTGTCTTAGCAGCATTTCAGTGAGCTAGTTCCCACTGAAAAAAACATGCTTCACTGTTCTCTCAAACCAACTGCAGGAATAAATTGAGTTTTGTGCTTACACACACATACCACATTCACACAGCAATCAGACAAAGTGACCATTGGTCTCAGACAAATCAATCTCTATGAGCAGTTACAAGAACTTGCAATAAAGATATACTGGCACTGCAGTGTGATATTTGAAACCCTTGTGTCAGCTTTCTCCAAAGCTCCATACTCTTTACAATCAGAGGAAAAAGGCAACAAGAATTGAGGACACACACGCAGAATAGACGACAGACCAATAAAGAATCAGGTTTTCAACAACCTTAAGTTAACTTTTAATTCATTTGGATGGTTATGAGTTATTTATGTAACATATTTATATATATGTTGGTTGCAAAAGAGGCTTTTTATAACTGCATGCCTTAGTTTGATTACAGACAAGTTCTACCTTGTAGTGTTTAGTTGCTTGAGTTGCTTGGATAGCTGTAAACTTCAAGTTCATGTAAGTTGGACACTGTTTTTCTATATTGACAAAGCGGTGAGGCAAGTTCTCACCTCTAACACCGGTTTACCCTTTTCACCTCTCTCTTTCTCTCTCTCTCTCTCTCTCTGTGTACTAGGTCTTCCTGTAGCCTACTTGTGCATGTTACCCCACATTAAATATTGAGCAGTCTCTTCTAGAGACAAGCTGCTGGGGGCTTTGAATCATTCAGATAAATACTGCACTCCATGCTGGCAGAGCACTCCTGAGTAAAAGGATGTAATACTCAACATAAACGCTTGTAATACTCATGCAACATGTCTATACACTGTACACACAGACAGCCCACATAGATATGCAAACTGTATACATGCAAACACTATATGTAGATGGGGCACGTGTGGTTGAAAATGGGATTTGCTCTCCTAAAGCAGAACTCGATGTCAAAAGCATTTCATCAGTATTTGGTAACTGCACTCGCTATCTACTCACTGGTGTTATTCATTTTTTACTTTCTCTATCAATAACATACACTTGTCGTAAAATATAATCATGGCATGTTTCCCAATCATTTAGGGTGTAGTGTGCACCTGGAGGATATACCTTTTTCACGACAGATACTTCGAAGTGTTACAGTTGGATAAGCCAAGATCTAACTAATAACTATAATCATGGCTCTATTCCATGTATGTGTTATGGTGTGTCATGTCAAAGAACCAGCCAAAACAAAATCAGGAATCTGGCAAAAACTAAATCTTACAGAGCCATCAATATTATGATGAATTCAAGTTGTAATTTTCCTGCTATGATGAGCCGAATCATCTGCTGCAAAAAAAGTAATGTTGGCAAAATAATGTTTAATTTAATCAATTAATAATCCAAGCTAGTACAGGACCATTATTCAGGTTATTATGTATGTTATGTACAGGTTTATTTTGTGGGCTGTTCATTCGTTGGCTTATACAAAAGAAAAAGGTAACACATACATTTAAAGTGTTTGGCCTGTGCTTAGATGGCTTTACAACATTTTGTGTCACTCCTTGTTGATTACTAAAGTAACTAAAGAGCACAGGGGGTAATCCTGTGGGTTTAACTGTACCCACACAAACATAGACATGTGCGCCAACAAACACACAAACTGGATTAGTTTAATCTGGAGCTGGAAGACACTCTGTCCTAAAACATCCTGACTAACAGGACTCTTAGTGATGACAACGATGGTGATGATAAGAATCTGTGTGTGATTTCAAAAGGTTAGGTATGTGTTTAAAACAAACAGCTACACCTTTGCCTGTTTGCACCAAGCCCCCAGGAAGTGCGCCGGACTCAGATGAAAATATTCGTGCTGGCCAAACGGCGGTACTACACTTCCGTTTGGTTGCCAGGCCCGGAAACACTTTTTGGATGCACAATAAGAACGGATCCATGTCGTCTTACTGCCATCCCACGGAGCTGTAATAATGGATATATTGCACATGTTTGCTGTAATTCATTATCATACTACATGGGCTGTATGATTAAATCTTGTACCGTAAATGTTGTATTAAATAAAGTTAATATTACCGACATTATTAACGTCCCTGTAGCTTCGTATTGCACGAAGAAGCTCATTGCACTGTATATAAATATATATATATATACAGTGCAATAATAATTTCATGCTAAATGAAGCTCTGTTGGATATCACTAGATCCTGTTACAGCGTAATATAAGTACATAACGATTGATGTGTACATTAGCATCATTACTAGCTAGCCGCTAGCTGCTAACTGCCGCCTCGTTCATATCAAATCCATGATAACAACAATCCATTACCATGCTGTCATGAACGCACGGTGCTGTTACGTGTACGCAAATTGACGTGCTTGATGTGAACGAGATTGAAGATTATCTTGTAGTGAGAAGGGACAGGAACGTGAATGGAGGTGGTGTCTGCAGGCGCGCCGGATTCATTTTAGAAGTGGGGGGGGGCAAAAAAAGTGCGTGTGTATGGGCCAAAAAAAGTGCGTGTGTATGGCCCAATCCCAAACCACGCCCTACACCTATACACACACCCTCCGTGACGGAGTGAACTCTGTGGAGTGACACATGAGGCTCCAGAGGCTGTCAGATGGAGGGAGTAAATACAGCAGCAAGCTTTGGGACAAACTCCCCTCTCTCTGGCAGAAACAGGAAATGCGTAACTGTATGTAGGCCTAACAACGGTTTCAAATCAGCATCTCTTAGACAACAAATGTAAATGAATAACTCAAATAAAACTCCAAACATCTTTGGTTACTTTTTTGTAAAGCTCTTTTAGTTTTAAACCTGATGTTTATAAGCTTCTTAGTTTTTGCAATAGTCTGTAAATATACACAACTTTATAATAAAATGCACACATTTACCTTTTTCTAGACTAAACACAGGTATGATCCTAAGTAAAAAAAAAATGAGGTTATCATGAGGTTGTTAACATCGCAATTTATCACTATCGTTTAGTGGTTTTGCAAAGAATGAACCACTCTCTGTTTTTGTACCATTCTGCGTTGAAGTACCTTCTCTTTGCTCAAATAATCTACTAGCGGTCTCCTTTTTTCCGATAGTTAGCTGTACAGCTTTACCCGCCTCAATGTCCCAACAACAAACCTCCATGCAGTCGGAACCAGCCTGTTTCGGTTCAACGACGGCGGCGGTGGGGGCGGCGGCGGTTTTGACAGTTTCTGCGGCCGCAGAGGTGCTGCTTTTGGGTTCATCTGGCTTCGCTGTTTCTATGATTGATGAAGGTCCAGGCTCCGGAGATGTGGATGTCAGGGATGTGACCTTCCAGTTGTTACATTTAAGTTTAGATTGACTGTATTTGTGACCTGCTCCATCGAAATCAGTCGCATTGACCCGAAGACACATTTTGAGTTGTATACACGGTTGGAAAGAGGATATTCCTAGCTTTCTAATGATATCAGGATTGTTTTTGTACTCCGAATATTAAGCGAAATATGTCACATTATATAATGACAATCACCGAGTCCTCATTTTGAGAAAAAGGCCTTAAAAGTTTCCTCTTCTCTGGAATCCATCGATCTGATTGATTATTAGTGGAGCAAATGATCAAATACTACGGAGGGAAGATATTTTCGTTTGGAGGGGAAGCTCGCGAGTGTGTGTGTATACGTGTGTGTGTGTGTGTGTGTGTGTGTGTGTGTGTGTGTGTGTGTGTGTGTGTGTGTGTGTGTGTGTGTATACGTGTGTGTTTGTGTAATTTTGCGTTTGTGTGTATTGTGTTTGTTTCCCGGGGAAAACACTCACAAGAAACACCGGCTGTTGTTATGCCTGCTGTGACGTTAAGTTACTCCGTTCTCCGCTTGTAATTATACCGAAGCTTCAAAGTTGTATTTATCATCTGAATTTGCCGAAACAAGTTTAATATTCTGAAAGCCAAGACTTTGTTTAATTAAAATCAGATGAAAACAAACTGTAACGGACCCTGCCGTGTTATCTATGATTACTATACTCTTACATTCATAATTTCAGCGGAGGGAGGGGGGCGGCTTTGCTGGAAGAGCAGATTGCGAGTGAGAGGTGCCTGTCTTCATCCCTTTACAAGCTTCAAAAATGTATTTATCGTGTGATTTTGGAAATAAAGTTTCATATTCTGAAAGCCAATACTTTGTTTGTTTAAAATCAAACAAAACACCCGAACCCTGAAAAAATAGTTTTTTACGTAAATCCACGTTTATTCTGAAATGAGCCGTTGCGACTTCCGACTGATTTCGATAGAGCGGGTCACATTTAGTTTTCTTCTGCGCTGGTTCTTCTGACATGTTTGCAAGTGTATATATTATTTCTAGGTTAACGGCTGACACACACAGGACAACGTAACAAATAAAGTAAACAACGAAACAAATCTAAGCTTTTTTATTGGTTGTAATTTACATGGATACATTTGAATGGTGTGACAATGTCCTATTTGATTGGGTTAAAATGTACATATTCTTCCTGTTATGTCTGCCTGCTTTATTTTACCTAATGCAAAGTTACCTGCTGCTCCATCGAAATCAGTCGCATTGACCCGAAGACATATTTTGATTCCTAGCTTTCTAATGATATCAGGATTGTTTTTGTACTCCAAATATTAAGCAAAATATGTCACATTATATAATGACTGTTACAGAGTCATCATTTTGAGAAAAAGGCCTTTAAAGTTTTCTCTTCTCTGGAATCCATCATTTCTCATCATCAATCATCATGATTGATTATTAGTGGAGCAAATGATCAAAATACTACGGAGGGAAGATATTTTCGTTTGGATTATGCACTCACGAGAAACACCGGCTGTTGTTATGGCTGCTGTGACGTTAAACTACTCCGTTCTCCGCTTGTAATTATGCCGTCACAAGCTTCAAAGTTGTAGGCCTATTTATCATCTGAATTTGCCGAAACAAGTTTAATATTCTGAAACCCAAGACTTTGCTTATTTGAAATCAGATAAAAACAAACTGTAACGGACCCTGCCGTGTTATCTATGATTACTATACACCTTACATTCATAATTTCAGCGGGAGGGAGGGGGGGGCGGCGCTGAGGAACAGCAGAGTGGCAAGAGCTGTCATCTTCCCTTTACAAGCTTCAAACATGCCTGTAGCTAGTGAGATTGAATATAACAATCAAAAATAACAAAATATACACAGCTAGATCAGATCACGTTTTAGATGCGACTTTAGAGTAGAGGGGAATTATTGAAACGGGATTTGTACAGTTTTCCGCGGCACAGTTTCATGGAAACACATCAGCTTTTGGACGACAGTCAATATGGATTCAGGAAAGATAGATCAACATCTATGGCACTAATGGAATTAAGTGAGGAAATAGCAAACTGCATGGACAATAAAAAACAAGCAGTGGGAATATTTATAGACTTACAAAAAGCATTTGACACCATAGATCACAATATTTTACTGATAAAACTGGAACGGTATGGCATCAGAGGGGTGGGATTAAACTGGGTGAGAGATTATTTAAGCAACAGACAACAATTTGTTGAATTTGTTGAAAACATACAACAAATCCACTAGGGGTGTAACGGTTCACAAACATTTCGGTTCGGTACGTACCTCGGTTTTTTGGTCACGGTTCGGTTCGGTACGTTTTCGGTACAGCAGAATTTTTTTTCACAAAACAAAACATATATATATATTTATATTTATATATTTATTATTATTATTAAACTGTGAATAATGTATTCACTCAAATAAATACAAAATATAATAAAATAAACATTAAGGTGCAGCATTTCGATGAACTGAAATAATCTGTATTTGAACTTTACTGTACTAGTACTCACAAAACATAAACTATTAGTTTGGGGTTTTTAATTATTATTAAACTGTGAATATTCACTCAAATAAATACAAAATATAATAAAATGAACATTAAGGTGCAGCATTTCGATGAACTGAAATAATCTGTATTTGAACTGTACTGTACTAGCACCTAAGCAGCCAGTTTGACATTAGGACTTGCTTGTCATTGTATTTTCATGTTTTTTTAAAGAAAAATTAACTTGTCCACATTGCTTGCCGAAAGGGCAGATCTGCTGGCACTAACAATGTCTCCTGCTGTGGAGAACACCCTCTCGCTAGGGACAGAGGTAGCAGATACAGCCAGGTAGCGCTTTGCTAACATGGCAACATAAGGATAGTTGGCGTTTGTAATAGCTTTGGCTCGGTCTGAACTCTTTGCGAGTGGTGGAGGCTTAAATGCTAGTGGGAGTTGGGTTTGCACTTCAGTCTTTTTTCTTTTGGTACCGGTGATATTCACGTTCGGGTGATGCCTTTTCAAAAGAGTGTGCAAGTTTGATGTATTGCCAGCCGCGTAACCAATTTTAGTTGAACAATGCCGACAAACAGCTTTGGTTCGGTCCACCTGTCTTTGTCCGTCATCCTTGTACGTAACTGCAAAACCAAAATGTTCCCAAACCGGAGACTTCAATGATGCTGGAGGATTTTCGAGCTCAACTTTATCTGCGTTCGCCATACATTTTTGACAGTTCCTCAAATTACTGACTACATTTGAACGCATCCCTCTGACCAGCTCTCATAGTATGCCTCTCATCCAATGAAATGACTTGCTCGCTCTATGACGCGTTGAACCCAATGTGAGCAAATTACTCTGAATGCTGCGACGCAGCACCTGAGATTACTTCCAAAAAGTTATTCACGTTCTCAATTTTTTACGTTTAACGTTATATTCGTTCGGTACACTTCGGTACACACCTGTACCGAACCGAAGGGCCCGTACCGAATAATCTCGGTACGGGTACGTGTACCGTTACACCCCTAAAATCCACAGATACAATTAATACTAGATAACATACACATAGAAAGAGTATATGAAATTAAGTTCCTTGGTGTGGTTTTAGACCACAAAATCAGCTGGAAACCTCATATCACTCATGTAAAAGCAAAACTGGCTAAAACTATCGCAATATTGGGAAAAGCCAGATACATTCTGGACTACAACTCATTGCATACTCTATAACACACTAATATTGCCATATCTGATTTACTGTGTGGAGATTTGGGGAAACACGTACAAAACCAACCTACAGCCGTTATGCACATTACAAAAAAGGGCTATAAGAGTTATCAATAATGTTGAATATCTTGAACACACTAATGTATTCTTTTTGAAGTCACACATATTGAAGTTCATTGATCTGGTTAAATTTAAAACGGCACAAATCATTTACAGAGCCAGACATAATCTACTTCCTAGGAAATTAAAAACATTGTTCATAGACAGAGAGGGTGGGTATAATTTGAGAGGAAATCTACATTTTAAACAACTCAAGGTCAGAACAACTCTGAGAAGTATGAGTATAACAATCTGTGGGGTGATTTTATGGAATGGTTTGGAGCAGGAGTTAAAACAAAGCACACGCATAATTCAGTTTAAAAGGATGTACAGAAACACTTTTTTGGAAAAATATGAGAATGAAGAAAGGTGATTGAAGACGAGAAATTATTGTATATGTATGTATAAATGTAAATGTATGTAGGAATAACTTGCATAATGATTTAAAGGACAATCATTGATCAAGTAAGGGGTGGGAATTAATAAGCATTTGCTTCCTCCTACTCCCTTTCGGACACATATGATTTATTATTATTATTAATATGAAGACTTTTTTTGTTTTTTTTGTTGAATATACAAATATTACCATGAATGTGGATAAATACTGTATTATAACAATACGGTATTCTGTTTTTAACATTTGTTATTTTTTATTTGTTATTTTTGAATCTGTTCGAAATAAAGACTGAAAAGAAAAAAAAAAAGAAGAAAAAAAATCTGCTGCTGCGAAAATGTGGGGCAGGGCTGAAAAGTGGGGGGGCCAATGGCCCCCTGGCCCCCCCGCTTCCGGCGCCCTTGGGTGTCTGCATGTACATACATAAAGACACCAATTTCAAAAACCGTACTGACCTGCATCATGAAAATATTGAATCTGTGTGGGTTGAAATTCTTTTTGACAATGCTAAATCTGTAATAGTCGGGACAATCTATAGACCACCGGAACAGAGTGACTTTTATGATACATTAGATGGGTGTTTGGCTGATGTGGGGGATGTAGAGACAATTATTATTGGAGACTGGAACACGGATATGCAACGTAAAGACACGTCCGTCTTCAAGTCCTTCAGTAGGATTTGTGATCTGCACGGCTTCAGCCAGCTAATCACCCAACCCACCCGGGTATGTGAAACAACACAAACTACCATTGATCTCATTCTGACCTCTGACAAGTCCAGGATCTCCAGTAAAGGGGTTATAGCATGCGGGTTAAGTGATCATTATATGATATTCTGTACCCGCAAAAAGCTAAAACAAAGGGCCGGCTGTCACAAAACAGTCATATCTAGAGACCTCAAAAACTACTCTAGCGAGGCCTTTAACCTAGAACTGGAGAGCCTGGACTGGTCAGATGAGCTCAGTGGTACACAAGTTGAAGAAACATGGCTTGGTTTCAAAAACAAATTCTCTGCAATACTCAATGATTTGGCCCCCCTAAGAACAACCAGGGTAAAAAATCGCGCTGAGCCGTGGATGCACTCCGGCATACTGACCGCCATGAAAACCAGAGACAAAAAATGCTCTGAGTTTCATAAAAGTCAGTCAATGCTTTCCAAAAGCACGAGCAGTGAACTCCAGGCCCACGTGACTGAACTCAAAATTGAAAGAAACAGACTAAGAAATGACGTAAGCTCCATGATCAAAACTGCCAAAAAGAATTTCATCAATGTCAAAACTGAGGAAAACAAAAATAAACCCCGTGAACTTTGGAAATTACTCAATAACCAGCTTGGCTGCAGTAAAAAACTCAAAACGAGATTTTCTAACTTAAACATAAAGACAGATAACAGGCTCATAACAGACAAACTGGATGTGGCCAAGTACTTGAACATTTTTTTCACAAACATAGCCACAACTCTTGTAAATAAATTACCCTCCCACTCAGGGCTTTTTGGAGTAGATCACATCATGACCTACTACAAAAACCTAGGGGTACGCAAAGATGATTTCAGTCTAGCAAGGGTAACAACAGCAGAGGTACTCATTAAACTGAGCGCCCTCCAACCTAACAAGGCCACTGGCCACGACAATATCCCCTCCAAATTCCTCAGAGACACAGCAACCGCCATCTCACCAGTCATAGCTCACATAATTAACCTCTCCATAAAACGGAAAAGTACCCAAAGACTTCAAAATTGCAAGAGTAACCCCCCTGCACAAAAAGGGCAGCAAATTGGACCCAGGCAACTACCGCCCTGTTTCTATACTTACCTCCATCTCGAAAGTCATGGAAAAAATAGTATATGAACAGGTCGAAAAGTACCTCGCGGAAAATAAACTAATCTATGAATTTCAATCTGGCTTTAGAACATCCCACTCCACTGACACATGCCTTCTTTATTTGAGCGACCACATCAAACAAGAGGTGGACGAGGGCAAGTACTGCGGCATGGTGATGCTGGACCTACAAAAGGCTTTCGACACTGTCAATCACCCCATTCTGATTGACAAGCTAAACGCAATTGGTTTTGATAAACTATCGGTGAGCTGGATGCAATCCTACCTGGAGGGGAGAGAACAGATGGTGGAGGTAAACGGTACTCTGTCCCCCCCCCTCCCAGTGAGCTGTGGTGTTCCACAAGGAAGCATATTAGGTCCGTTACTGTTCCTAATTTATGTAAATGACATGTCATCAGCATGTGACTGCAACTTGTTCCTGTTCGCGGACGACTCAGCCCTGCTGGTCTCTGACAGGAACAGGTTGCAGGTTGAAAAAACCCTCAGCTCCGAGCTCGGCAGAATCTGCACCTGGCTCGCCGATAATAAATTATCATTACACCTGGGTAAAACAGAGTCCATTCTCTTCGGTTCTAAACATAATCTCAGCAAATCCGACGACTTCTCAGTTGCAGTGGGCGACATTATTGTCACAAGTAAGAAGGAAATTACATACCTAGGATCTATTCTTGAGGCAAACCTCTCCTGTGACAAAATGGCATCCAATGTAATAAAAAAAAGTCAATCAAAGAACTAGATTCCTATACCGGATCTCTTCTCTGGTAAACAAAAACACCCTGAAAACTCTGGCAGGAGCACTCATTCAAGGGTACTATGACTATGCTTGCACGTCATGGTACCATAGCACCTCCAAGGCGCTAAAAATAAAACTTCAAACATCGCAAAATAAACTGGTCAGACTACTGCTTGACCTTTCATCTAGAACCCACCTCACCTCTGCCCACTTTGACAACCTAGGATGGCTTAGAGTAGACGACAGAGTACAGCTACTTGCAATGGGCCTGGTCTACAAGATCCACTACACCTCTATGGTACCCATGTACATGTCAACATTCTTCCCAAAGGTCAAGGAATACCATGATCATAACACCAGAGGGAGCTCCACAAATCATGTGAAACCCAGATTTGGCACAACAAAGGGGGAATACACGTTTCGCAATTATGCCACATCAAGGTGGAACGCTCTTCCCACAACTGTAAAGGAAAGTAAAACTATACTTACCTTCAAAACCTCTCTTAAAGAGCACCTTCGGGGGAGAGCATTGCAAACCTGGCCCCGGTAATGGTACAAATCTCAACCTGTCGTTCAATGGACAGCTTCCCCCCCCCCCATCTATGTATATACTCGCATTTTAGACTCTGTTACTAACTGTATATCTGTAGACTTGGTATGTCTTAAATGTCCAGTTAGGATGTATTAGAACGAAATCTAAAATGAAAATTGTAAACAAGCAATCTGTATGTAAAAAAACCACCTGTATGTAAATTGTAAATAAGCCATCTGTATGTCAAATATGTCTTATATGTCTTAAATGATATGATGAATTGGAAATGGAGGACCCTGATGTAAACAAGACGAAAGTCTTTCTCTGGTCTGCATCCCCTTAACAATTGTATGTTTTGAGCTGTACTGTACTGTACCCAATATACAAGCTGTTAATAAACTTTTCAATCAATCAATCAAACGAGCATTTTGGTTAAAGTTGTGCATGCTCTATGAGTGCACATACGGGTACTTCTCAGGCATGCTGGGTAATCTGTGACGTTTCACTCTCAAAAGTTGGGCCATTTTATCATCATGCGCTAATGAGCAGCTCTCATAGGAATGAATGAGGCCCCGCCTCCCACGCTGTATCCAGTTCTTATTATACATCCATGGTTTGCACCAATAATCCTTTACAGGCATGATATATGTGAACCATTGAATGCACGTCATGGAATTTCTCGGAGGCCATACTGAAAGGAAAAATATGGATATCCTGTCAACGGTATTTATTCCATCCTTGACAAAAGTCCTACACTTACATGCAGACCTGATCCAAATGTAACCTGACTTGTTGGAGTAATGGCTGACTCACTGCTGTCTGAAATGTCAAACATATTAGCAAATGTGGCTTCAGCGTGGGTAGGAAGTTCACAGTAGGTATTTTTTTTCACCGTATCTGTCAGACCTAAAATAGGCAAGGCAAGGCAAGGCAAGGCAAGGCAAGTTTATTTATATAGCACTTTTCAACACAAGGCAATTCAAAGTGCTTTACAAAAAATGAAAGAGATTAAGAAAATGGCATTTAAAATCAGTCATTAAAAAGAAAAGCTAATAAAATAAACATTAAAAGAAAAAAGTACATGGATAAAAGTTACAGTGCAGTCTAAGATATGAATAGTTCAATTAAAAGCAGCGACAAAAAGAAAAGTCTTCAGCCTGGATTTAAAAGTAGTCAGAGTTGCAGCGGACCTGCAGGTTTCTGGGAGTTTGTTCCAGATATTTGGAGCATAATAACTGAACGCTGCTTCTCCATGTTTAGTTCTGACTCTGGGGACAGAAAGCTGACCAGTCCCTGAAGACCTGAGAGATCTGGATGGTTCATAATTTAGCAGGAGGTCAGAAATGTATTTTGGGCCTAAACCATTCAGTGCTTTATAAACCAGCAGCAGTATTTTGAAATCTATTCTTTGACACACAGGAAGCCAGTGTAAAGACTTCAGAACTGGAGTGATGTGATCCACTTTCTTAGTGTTTGTGAGGACTCGAGCAGCAGCGTTCTGAATTACAGTTGCAGTAGTCGAGTCTACTGAAGATAAAAGCATGGACAAGTTTTTCCAAATCCTGCTGTGACATTAGTCTTTTAATCCTAGATATATTCTTTAGGTGATAGTAGGCTGATTTAGTAACTGTTTTAATGTGACTGTTGAAACTCAGGTCAGAGTCCATGACTACACCTAGATTTCTGGTGTAGAAAAAATAGTCGCATTCACATCGCAGTACTTTTCCCACAAAGGTTCATTAGTACATCGCCAGAACGCCGACACCTCCTCATCTCCACCGCTCCCGTGTTTTCTTTTGTGTTGCCATAAATTAGTCTCTCTGTGTTTCTGCGCTGGGCTAATGCTAATAATGCTAATGCGAGGATAATAGAATGGCGGCTTCACAAAACTTTTTGGGAGTTTTACGGGGCGTGGTTTGCATTCCGCCCAGCCAATCAGATATAGGAACCTTTTTCTCCCACGAAAGTACCTGCTCCAGCAGGGACGGAAAAGGGGGTCAAAAAGGTTCTGATTAACTAATTTTAGTTCCGGCTCTTTTTGGTGTGAACGCGACATTTCGGAACTAAAGTGGGAAAAGTACTGCGGTGTGAACGCGGCTGATATTACTGATTAACGGTCAGGTATTAGGCTACGTGTTCCTAAACCAATTGAGGCAAAAGTTGAATTTGGCATCCTATTACCTTTACACAATCAAGGGAATATTTGTAGCCTATGCTTTTTTAAAGCAAAGTAAACAGGGTGGTGAATCAGAAATTGTTTTAGTGGCTTTGCACTTTTTATTTTGAGAATTGAGGTTACACTTGGATTATTTATCTAAAAATAAATAGGTAGACTAATGGTTTTGCAGAGGTTTAGTAAAGATGGAATTCATGTGTAAAAAGATCAAGTGGATTAAACAAAGAATAGATCATTACTTTTTAGTCATCTTCAATCATCTCAAATTCTTTAGAGGCTTTACATGCGGAATAAAGGTAAGAGCTGCAGGACAAATATTTCCTTAACATGGAAATGATTTGCATCTCTGGAACATTGTTGCTATGGCTGTGTGCTTTTATTTTAAGATCATATGACCACAGAAATTGAATTTTTAAAAATGGTTCTTTCAAATTCTGATGTTCTTTCCATCACCATATCAAGATGATCTCCGGTATTCAAATGTTCTACATCCATATGCATCAATCCATCCTTTCATGCATTCCCATTGCCACGCAAAGTCAATATTTTCATCCTGAGGCTTTTCACAAGCAGAGTATGGAGAGTTTGCAAGCACTTTCAGCAGCCACATGCAGACAGAATGCAAATGATACGCCATATTGTTGGATAAGAGACAGAGAGAGAAAATGTCCTCTAACTGTCCCACTTAGTGACGAGCTTCACTCAGGGGGCTGAAACGGGAACCCTATTTAGACAGATGGGGAGGGTGTGTGTGTGAAGATAACAGTGTGTGGACTTCTGCTGTTTCTTGCATGCATCTCATCTAAGCTCATTAAGGAAGCACATGTTGCATTTTCATAGAAATGTCCATAAAAAAGCTTGTGGAATAGTTATTTTGTCATTAGCATTTTTGTTTTTTATGTAAAGTTTATGTCAATGCATGCTATCTTTATAAAATGCTTGGAGTTAATTGGTATCATCCTCTAAAACCTGTTGTTTCACCACCAAATCTAATCTGGTTCAGCACTGTACAATTGATTAGGAGTACAATCAGACCTAGATTATGGTCCTATTTACAGAATAGACTAGTACTTTGCTGATGTTGGAATGATTAATGCAGGATAACCATGTGCCTTTCCTCCCTAAGAAATCCTTTGTCTCATCATGCGATAACTGAGCCCACTCACCAGCCATCTGCTGCTCAGAGTCAAGTCCATCCAATAGCTGACCTGCTAGCATGACTGTAGGGCATTCTGATGCACCTGCACTCTGGCAGACAGGCCGAGTGACTGACTTGTTGGCTAAGCGGACAGATTATCGTTCTTATATGGGGAAAGTGTAAGGAAGATATGCTTCAGCGCTTCACTCTGGGGAAGCCCTCAAAATGTGTCTGTGTGGGTGTGAAGATGTCTGTGGATCCGTGGGTGTGTGTTGCCTTTGGCGAATGAATGCAGACATTGTTTGATTGCAATGGGCTGGAAGAGGAGAGCTTGTGCCCAAAGCAACTAAGGAGGAGGAGGAGAGAGAAGGAGCAGGGGAGGGGAGGAAGGAGAGGCCGTTTGTAAGTGGGTCGGGGTATCAGGGAGATTCATGGGGGGTTGGGAGGATAGAATAGGCAGTAAAAAGAGCACTCAGAGTGGAAAACTCTCAGCAAAAAGAGGGGAACTCTAGTGAATCCACTACAGGCGAGGAGGAAATATTTAGGAAGACATACATCCATAAAAGTGGAGATGGAGAGCTGCTATAAATCAATGTTGTATTGTTCAGCGCACTATAATACCCCAATGAGTGTTTGCACATTTGCAGAATCATTTGGTTCATCGACGTCATACTGAAAGAACATTTATTATATATTAAGCCATGCATATTTAAGAAGAACATTATCAGCAAGGCAACACGTTAAGGCTATCCACTGCTTTTTCCTCCAGTTAGTAAACAGTTAACTGCTATAGATGCCCACAGACAGTCTGCTGGTTGCCAATAGACGCTAACAGTATAGCTAATGTTAAAAGAAGGAGGATTGTATGTTAATTGCATGAGTGGCTACAAACAATTGGACACACACACAGGAATATAGGATGACAGTTCGATGTGTTGTCATAGCTCTCATGCAGACACCTGTTCCTCTGTGTCCATATGGAAGAGAGCTCACAGCCATATGGCCTATAAGTCTGGCCCAAACTGTACTATGTCTGAGCTGTGTGTGTGTGTGTAAATTAAGTAATGCTTATAAATGCATAATTTTAAGCTAGTGTTTGCACGTAGCTTTGACATGACTTACCTCACAGGATGTTACAGCAAATCTACTAGGAAATTATTTAAAATAGTCATGTGCAAAACTTGTTAGAGTACTGGTAGTCATCTGAAGTTTTCCACTTTCATGACCCATTTTCCACGGACATGTAAGCAACATTAAATCCAAACTAATATGCAAGGAGTATTTTTAATTAGCCATTCCATTACGTCTTATGATCCATTGCAAAAGCTCTCTAAGAAACATATTGAGCTCAGGTCTAATCCTTCATAATTCATCAGTGGATGTGTTATTTTGCTTACATACCCAACACACTGAGATGTACAAACACACACACACACACACACACACACACACACACACACACACACACACACACACACACACACACACACACACACACACACACACACGCGCACAGGGATGTTGCACGTGTGGCTTGTAAACTGATTAGTAGTGCAAGGATAAGAGCAAACAGTGCATTGGTGACAGGGAAGGTAGATGAAGAGAGGAGGAAGAGGATGGGGGAGGGTGTGGAGGACAGACACTGGCGCCCCGCCAACGTTGACGAAAGCTGCTTAGCCCACCCAGTTGCCATGGTTACAGTAAGGAGCAGGTCCTAGCGTGTGTGTGTGTGTGTGACTGAGAGAGAGAGAGAGAGGGAAGGGGAGGGGAGGAGAGAGAGGAGGGGAGGCAGGCATTGAGAGAAAACCAGCAGGCAGGCGTTAGAGCAAGTCAGAGTGGGAGTGAAAGAGCACCAGACAGCAGGGTCGAGAGAAAGAGTGAGAGAGAGGTTGAGTGTATGTGTGGACAGAGAGAGAGGACAGAGAGGCAGCTAGAGAGCTTGAGGCTAACGATAGAGTGGGAGCGATAGAGTGCTAGATAATGGAGCTGCAGTCGGAGTGTGTGGAGCCTCCTGTGGCCCCTCAGTGTGACCCCCAGCCCACAGGGAAGATCAACAAAGCTGCCTTCAAACTCTTCGGGAAGAGGCGCACCGGCTCTGGGATGGCCAGCTTCTTCTCCTTCAGGAACAAAGGGGCTACCAACATCGGGAACAACGGGAACTCTGACAATGGGAATTCTTTGAATGGAAACGAGTCAGCGGCGTCGGTGGAGCTCGTTAGGAGCAGAACGCTCGATGGACTAACGAGCTCTAACAACGATGCTGATGGACAGAGAGGGGAGGGGCTTGCTATCATAGAGGCAGGGCCGGTGAGGTCACTCAGCAAATCGCTAAGTTTCTTCTCTTTACTCCGACGAGGGAGTTTTAGGTCGAGTGAAAATGGAGGGACGGGGATTTCCAGAAGAGGGAGGGGCCTAAAGGGCTTTTTTAGCAGCATGCGATGGAGACGTAAGGACAAAACAAATGATGGCGAGGGGGAAGTGGTTGAACGGAAGCTGGAGAAGGATGGGGATGTTGCCGACTCTGAAAAGGTAACGGATATTACGCTCACCCTTGAACCCCCTCCTCATCACCAAGTGGATTGTGGGGATGCACGGGCATCACCCAACCCAGAGACTCCCACTACTAGTGTTAATATGACACCCCCACACTGTGTTGCCATGCCAGGGCCATCTGGTGAGCCAGACTCCCCCTTTCCTTACACACCCACTGACTCGCCGCTGCACCCCCCTATCCAAATAGCCAAAGCATCAATTTCCAGCCTCACCCCTTCACTCGCTACACCCCCTTTGGATTGTTGCAGCACGGGTGACCCCCCCTCAGAACCTTCAGTGGACCGCCTCTGCTCTCTCCTCTTCACTGACGTCACGTCCCTCAAGAGCTTTGACTCTCTGACAGGCTGTGGTGACATTATTGCTGATGCTGAGGAAGAGGGGCCAGCGGGTAATGGGGGCAGTGGCACCAGCAGCAGCAGCAGCGGAGGGGGGAGTGTGGGACCAAGTGTTGGGAGAACTGTTGGTATCACCAGTGTCCCGTCTCGTAGCTCCCCAACCAAACCCCCTTTACCTTCGCAGCGGATCCAACACATGTTCTCTGTTTCTGCGTGCTCAGTGCCTTCTTCCCTCCCCGCACGGGCCCGGGCGCCCCCCCCACCTCAGCAGCACCCAGCCGGCAGCGGTGTGGTGGCCTACATGGGCGGGGGGGAAGAAATGGCAAGTCCAGAAGGAGTGGATGATGCCGACATGCAGGGGCTCTGGCACATGCTTCCCTCCATAGGTGACAACTCCCCCGCTTTGCCCCGATCACACCAACCTTCCTCCTCCACCCCCACTTCCACGTATCCCCCCCGTGCCCCCTCCAGCTGTCACCTCCCCTCAGCCCACAGGAGCACAGACAGAAAGATCCCCCAGGTGAAGGCACTGGGCCTCAGTAAGATTCCAGTAGGGGGTGCAGCAGGAGGCCGGGCAGCTAAACCCCCTCTCCCTCACACACATGGCCGTCTACCCACATCGCCCGGTGAAAAAGAGCCTCTTAGTGATGAGGGTTACTGGGACACACCCTCAGCGACGCCCACAGCCACACCTGATGAGAGCGGGCTGCAGCGGAACCAGAGGATTGCTCTGTTACGCGACAGTTGCTCTGGGGACCACCTGTACGACTTCTACAATGACCCTGAAGAGGAAGGAGAGGATGAAGATCAAAACAGTACTCCCTCTCCATCCACGGAATACAAACTGAGCCCCAGCTCACCAACATCCCCTCCTTCATCCTCCTCCTCTTCCTCTTTCCAATCAATGAAAGGCAGCACCAGCCTTCCTCGGGAATCCAAGATCCCAGTGAGCAGCAGACAGACCCCGCCTCCCCACTCAGTAAGCCAGTCAGCCCTCTCGTCTGTTCTAGAGGCTGAATCCCCTCCACCAAAGACCCAGGCCCCTCCGGCTCGCACCAGGATCCCTGTATCCAAGGTGCCCGTCCGTCGTTCTGGAAACAAACCTGGCAACACAAAGGGAGCCGCCAACAAGAAGTAGCTCTTGTGGAATGGGTGCTTTCTCACCTACTAACTTGATGACCTGAGTGTACATCACTTCTGTGCTGTTTATGCAGAGCCAAAGGTTTCCCCAGACCAAGACAAATGTTGAGCTGTAGAGTTAACAGCCTGTAAATTCCTCTCAAATCTTGAAAGCTCTCATTCTTTATGTGTTTTAGCTTATGACGGGTTAGGAGAGAATAACTGGTTTTGTTCCCTTGAGAAAGTCACGAGGAGACTCCAAAAAGCTGGGTTAACACTTCACAGCCCTCACTGGAACTTTGGAGGTTGACTCTTGACAATCCTGGTCTCGCAAAAGACACACATGCCTTGTAACTTCCTGGAAAAAAATCCTGACCTGCTGAAAGTTCAACTGCACACTGCAAAACGAAAAGAAAATAAGCAGAGCACCTTTTATCTTTTACATTTTATTATGGAATTCCACATGGCATAGTTGCTCATATGGAACTAATCAAATCAAAGTTTTTCCTGAGTTTGTCATCTTGTCTAATCTGTAACAAATTACCTCCTAATCCTTTGATATTAGAACCAAAGTTAAAAAAATACCCTAGTCTGCATTTCACAGCCTCTGATAGTCTTGGACAGACTGAACAATATCCATGGGCTGGAATAACCCAGACATTTTTGTTTTGCTGCTTTGTTTTTTACTTTTCGGAGATCTTTTTGAGATCTGGTTTTATTAATTACCTACTTTGTAGCTACAAAACCCAATTTGTTTAACATGCCCTGCAGAAGGCCACATGATATCCTGTGTTTTTTGGAATGGGAGACCTCCTCAGTTTTGACTTGTATTTTTGTTATTATTATTGTGGATGGACTAAGTCTTGCATCTGGATCTCACTTACACCCTCAATCTCTGGGATTTACAACTGTTGATTTACTTAAGGAAACTTGTAACACTATCGCAATACTCGACCTGGAGGAATCCATTGCACTGATGGTTCAACAGACACATACACACACACATGTTATATCCCTCTCCGCATGCAGTGCCCCACAAGGCACAAAGGTCAGGGAACATCATCTAACACTGAAGGACCGTACACACACTGTTCAACCTTGGCACTGTATTTGTAGCTACACTGGATGACTTTCTTCTCTAAGGACACATGCAAAAACAACCAGTTGTTTTTCTTCGTAGTTTCGTCACTTGATTTCATATTCTTTTTATAGGTTTCTCCTAAAAGTCATACTGCTCAGATCTAAAACTGTAGCAGCTTCTTAATGCTCTGCTTTCTCTTCTAACACACTGTACAGGATGATGAGAGTGGGTTACAGGAAGAAATACTTTCTGTCAGCCAGTTTCAGGGAGACAGAATATGTCTGCAAGCTTTTTATTTAAAATAGACTGTTTCCTGTATGAAAACACAAGTAAAGGAAAAAACATTTGAGTCAGGTTCAGAGTCCTTCACCCATCCTCTCCTAGCTGTTCTACTAACGCAGCTGTGTGTGAATGTAGCTTGACATCATTGTAGATCATTGGTCAGCATATATTTTCCTCTGTTGGACTGTGTTCCTCTTTGCCCCTCTTTTGTGGGGGCAAGACAAATGGTGAAGTTTTCTAAGACCCCCGTGCTCGGAAAAATGAAGACAAACCACCGCGTGTTGAGCCTTGCAAAGCGCCACTTGTTTTAAGAATGAGGGGGTGTTTTGCTGTGCTAAAAGGCCTTTGTCAGTGATTCAGTGAGACAAGTTACAGGGGGCAGAGTGTTCCCTACCCTTCAGTTAAAGAGAGGGGTTTTTGTAGGGCAAGACATTCGAGATCATGCAAGTTTCTCTACTGCTAACCACAACGGTACCAATGACACTTGAGGGTTATTCTAGTTCATGATAGCTTTCCATCTCAGTAGGGATGTGTTGATTGATCCACAACACTGCTCCAGGTTCAGATATCGTTCATCCTCCTGCTGGTGTAGTGCAGTATGAGGTCATGAGGTAACATGATCTGCAGTAAGTGTGTTTCCCCGCCGTTAAAAAGGGCAGACTAAAGGTTATCTGTGGAGCAGAGAAAGACCATGTCAGTTCATATTTACCCTGCTTATTATTTGTTATTTGCTATTTGTATTAAGTATGCAATCACTTTAATTCTCCATTCTTCAGATTGACAACATAATGGAAATAGGGAATCAATGTAATGGGCAATTAAACTTAATGCCACTGTCACCAATCCATTTATATTAATGTTTTTTCAATTAAAGACATAGGAGGGAGCTATGAACTAAGGGACTTGCATCATAGGTTAAAAATGTTGTTTTGCCAACACTTAAGTATCACAATGCAAACTGACAATGACATTTACCACACAGGCTGCCATATTGCTTATTCCTTGAATTGTTCCCATTTGATTCTTTTCTTTCTGATTAAACATGTTATCCTTTATGTTGTCATTCGCTGCGATAAAAAACACATTATGTTTTCCTTCTTTTTGTTACCGTCTGTCTGTACACAGTGCGAAATCTTTCCACTTTTCTTATTTAATGAATAAAACTGTTTGCGCTGATAGACGAGCTTCTGCCTCTTTCTGACCACATTTACACAATAATCCATACACTTGTCAGAGGCTTTGTATAATTAGAGCAAAACCAGATAGAGATCTACCCCGATCCTCCATCTCTCCTCCCCCCACACCCCGGTGGTTTAAATCCCCACAGAGTAGCTTGGGCGGGAGAAAGGGTGAGAAACAGACGCTTTTGTTGTGCAGTGTGTGCCATTTTTTGTTGTGGCGTCACACTCGGAGAGAGGGGCTGCTTGGCTTGGGAGTTATACGTTATCGATACACTTTATTGATTTGCTGAGATGAAAGCCTGATGGATGTGTCATTGTCTGTAGTGGGAAAAGATGTATAGGACAAAGACAGACAGCTAATATGATGACAAAGACAGGCAGCTGATGCATGGTGGAACTCTTTGCACCTGTGAGTCCTGAATATAAATGAAGGGGGGGGGGGGGGGATCTCATTGTTTTGAGGAATACACATATTGCTAAAATAAGCATATGTTATTGTGGTTTGGGTGCCCATGCATTTGTAGTGGGAGGAGAATTTGGTGCAGTGCGAATCCCCTTTGTAATGGTGCTGCAAACCCCCCCTCCCTCTCAATACAGCTCTCTCTCTCAGTTTCTGCACGCTGAGGCTGATGTAAAAGCCTTACGTAAGACCATAACACTCACTTGTTCCAGCCCACAAGATGAAAGCTATGTTGCTGACAGTGAGAATGGTGTGTGCTGGTGTGTGTGTGTGCGTGTGTGTGTCAGCTGATCTCATCACTAATCTCCTGCTGCTGCTGGATGTGGACGTCATCATCATTGTGAGCCATGTTCGTGTCGGCCTGTGCATGTTTGTCTGGGTACATACATCTAAGGGGAGGATCAAGAAAAAAAAAACCTGTTATACAAGACACTGGAAAGACAGAACAAGGGAGGGAGTGAGAAAGAAATGCGGGGGAAAGTGGGAGAACAAGATTTATAATGCGAGTTGTGTGAGGGTTTGTCTGGCCTTAGTGGTTTTATATAAATCTTTTATCTAGCTGGCAAATATATATTTTGATGAAAAGCGCCCACAATTGGCAACAACAGCATGATGGTATGTAAAATGCAGTGTAATAGCAACACATGTAATAGCAACACACTCATATATCAGCTACCTGACTCAGTAATGTCAGTTACAGCAATTGTTTGTTTGCTAACATTAGCAAGTATGTGCTAACATTAGCTAGCGTTGGCTAACCAGAGCAGAAAGCTGAAATGGAAAAAGGGTGAATTTATGCTTACCGTATAAGTTTAACTTTTTATTTTTAAAGACTAGGAATGTGCTGTTTCTTCTTAAAGTTCACCCAGTCTCACGGCATTTCGTGTTTAGTCACAACATTTATTTAATCTATTGATTCTTGTTCACCAACACGATTTTCGCATTTTTTTCGTGTCACACAGAACGATTTTAAAAGTAATGTATTTCCATTGGTAGCCTAGTATGTTTCGTGCCTGCACCACGTCGTTTTGTACGGTCGAGTCTTGGATGACCGGAAACTGTGTGGTTCATAAAAACATTTTCTTACTCAATATCTTACCCTAAACCTAACCCTTTTATTTTAAGTTGTATAATGTCGGAGTTTTTTTTGCCGTCCGCGAGGAAAAGAAATGGGGCAAAGAGCCTCAGAATACTGAAATCTGTGTTTTCTTTTTTTCCTTCTAATTTGTTATTATTTGGTGCAGGCACGAAACATACTACCAGTATAAATACATTGCTTCTAAAATCGTTCTGTGTCAGAATATTGAAATCTGTATTTTTTTAAATCTCTTTTTCCTTCGAATTTGTTATTATTTACATTGCTTTGAAATCGTTCTGTGTGACACGAAAAAAATGGGGAAATCGTGTTGGTGAACATGAATCAACAGATTAATTTCGTGACCGTGCCGTGAGACTGTGTTGTAAAGTTACAGTCCCATCCTGTCATTATTTTGTCATTACTGTTCTTATTATATATGTATTATAATTGTGCTTCTTACCTAAAATCATTAGTCAAAAATAATATCCCCCTGACGTTCAACAAGCTTTGTATTTCTTTAAATGTAACCCATATCCTTTTATACACCCTTTGAAATACAGACGTAAAATCATACTCATATATAAGCAAACACAAGATATCATTACATTGTACAACTATTTATTCTTTCCTTTTCTCTTCCTTGAAACCAACTCCTACAAGTGGCGCCTACATACACACCCAACTACGCACACACCTAACATCTAATCTAATCAAATATTTACTTTTTCTTTTTATTCATTTGTCCTATTTGAATTGTATTGTCATCAAGTTATGTCTCTATTCATTCAGTGAATAAAGAAAGAAAGAACAAATAAAGAGTTACAAAGGCTTTAGTGTGCGAGGTTTGTATGAGTGATTATACATGTAGTTAATATGGAAAACGTCATCCTATTTTGCTCTGTTTACCTTTACAGTATTTATTTTATCCACTGTCTTTGGGTGTCTTAAAAGGCACACAAATCAAATCAAGTTTTATTTATATAGCACATTTATAAACGATTTTTGGTCAAGCCAAAGTGCTGTACATATAATAAAATTAGCCTACAGTAGAGACACTTTACAGCAAATACAATAGCACAGATTGTTCAGAATATCAGTATGAGAAAAACGACACCCTCTGTCCTTAGACCCTCACATCGTACAAGGAAAAACTTCCAGAGAAAACCCCACAGTTTAAAGGGAAAAAATGGGAGAAACCTCAGGGAGAGCAACAGAGGAGGGATCCCTCTCCCAGGACGGACAGACGTGCAATAGATGCCGTGTGTAAATCGAAGAGATAATACATTTTACAGCATATAGACCGAATGTTAGGAAATGCATGTGTCTGTAATAAGAAGACGAATCCACGAGGATGTCAGCTACAATCCTGTGGAAGCCATCAGGGAAGCAGCATGACGAGACCCAAGGCAGGACCGCAGAGACAGGTTCAGCCACGACCCGAAGTCCACGACTTAATCCAGAACTCGGGATAGAGGATCCAAGACACAGGACTACAGCAAGAGGATCAGCCTCGACTCCGGATCCCGGCGTAGATACAAAACAAGAAAAAATATGTGGCTGGGTTAATCGGAACAAGAGAATACACAGACACAGACGGAGGGAAAAGGTCATTGGATAAAAGTTATTCTTGATAACCCTCTAGAAAGATCTCATGAACTTCCCCACTCAATCTATCAAGACCCGAGCAGTTCTGTTAGAAGTCCAAGGTAAAGGCACAGGCCGGCGCATACCGCTCATGGAATCCCTCACCATATGAACTCTGACCCCTCAAGTATACAAGTGAAGAGACACCATGTGTCAGCTCCTTTTTAGAATAGTATTTATTTTCTTCTCAGAGAAAGAAGGGTATGAAAAGAACAGCCAGAAACAGAGGAAGAGAGGCACAACGTGACTACGTAAATGCACTCTCCTAAATATTAAACGAGTAAGAGGTGAAGAAACACAAAGCCAGAAATTGAAATGAAAAGGCACCATCATGCTAGTGAAGAGGGACAACAGTGAAAAGGCCCAACATATCCAACGTACTAGCACTCTCCAAAGAGACAGAAAGTCAAAGTATACGCCGAGAGGCACAACGTGACTACGTAAATGCACTCTCCTGTATAAATGTGTTCAAGGGAAAGGGGGTGAAAAACTAAACTAATCAAAAGAAGGAAGTAGAGAGGCCTAAATGCCCTCTCCTAGATTCAGTTAAAGGAAAGAACTGGGGAACAAACAAGTACAGGAGGAAAGGCCCAACGAGTCAACGTCAACACACTCTCCTAGAATAGTTCAAGGTAAACGGGGTAGGAAGAATATAGTAAGAAACAGAGCTGAAAAGGCGTCCAAGAACGCTTTCCCTCTAGTCCAGGGTGAAAATGTAGGATAAGAACACAAATATTATTCTTTAAATGTAACTTTATTTAGCTACTCAGTACAGTTTAGCAGTAGACATTGATTTATAGTATACAAGATTACTGACATAACAAAAGAATGACATCATGAAGGGTTTCCTTGCCATGACAAGTGTGTGTGTGTGTGTGTGTGTGTGTGTGTGTGTGTGTGTGTGTGTGTGTGTGTGTGTGTGTGTGTGTGTGTGTGTGTGTGTGTGTTGTGTGTGTGTGTGTGTGTGTGTGTGTGTGTGTGGTGTGTGTGTGTGTGTGTGTGTGTGTGTGTGTGTGTGTGTGTGTGTGTGTGTGTGTGTGTGTGTGTGTGTGTGTGTGTGTGTGTGTGTGTGTGTGTGTGTGTGTGTGTGTGTGTGTGTTTGTGTGCGTGTGTGTGTATGTATGTGTGTGTGTGCTGTACCCCACATTTCTCACGGCAGTCTCTCTACAGTCGTTCCCATAGTAACACCACTAGGTCAACCAATGAAAAGAGGGGGCTGGGCAGGAAGGAGGATGGGTGAGTGTTTGGGGGGTTGCTGATACAGTGTGTGTGAGACATGATTGAAGTTGAACTGGTGCAGTAAAACATGTATACAGAAAAACACACACACTAACCTACGTGTTAAAACCATAGGTTAAAACCCACATATACTGTACTCAGAGACATGCATTAATTTAGCACAACCTTTAATGAACCACCACCAGAAGCGAGGAGAAATGCAGTGATTGAGATTTAATCATCGATACAGTGCTCTGACCTTTGGCACACATCCTTAACAGGTTAATTTCTCATGGAAAAGTTCACCTCTGCATCGTCATGGGAAGCCCCTCATCCTCTATCTGATACCACAGTTCCTCTCGGGGCAATGTTGTGCAATGCTTTCACTTATAAAGAATTCATCAACAGGGCGGATCTGTTTGGCACACATGTCATACATGCATTAAGGTGTGACGCTGCATTACAGTCAAACATGTACAACTCATTTTTGACCTTTTGAGCACCAAAAATAACAATTTGATTATGAGTAACAAGACGAATGATGACAGGAGTTTTAAGGTCAGGGGAATTAGATAATGGTCTGATACACAGTGTAGAGGAAACTTCTGTGTAGCTATGCAGTGGGAGTCACCGACTCAGGAAGGAGACACGGTAGGAGCAGTAGCTTTGATGTCAAACACATGATGGTTTATTTGGAGTTACGGCCGGAGGATTCACATCACAAGTCCAAGAGTCAGAGGTTCTGACTTCACGGTAGAGTTGCCACGTCAATTCTGGAGAGCCTCTCTCTTGCCAGCCCATCTAACTGGTTTCGCAGAGAGTAAACAACATATTTGAGAAGATAGCCTAAACAGAACACTGAGCTACTTGCGTCGGACACTTATGACCTCGAAGATTTCACCTTGGAGTCCACAAATACAGAGAAGGAAGTGTCCCAGTGTACCCACAACACAGACCATCTGTGACCCAGTATTGACCGGTCACAGAATGGGAACAATAACATTATTGGCTAAGCCGCCTGTGTCCTTAAAGAAGGTAAACAGACATCAAGGTTTGTCCTGTATGCTACAAATTGGCGTCTATGATAATTATTTCCATAACAGTCCTCTCTTTTTATCATTTATGATAACCTAAAAACATTAGTCTAATAATAATTTGGTCAATAATTAACTCAATAGGCGTCTCCAGATTCGAGTGTGGTCTCACCTTACATTAATTACATCACAAAGTAGAATAAGATTGAAACATCCAATCACAATGATTGATACAGCCAATCATAATAGGAAAAATTATCTCTCATCAGTGTTTGATCATCTTTTGTCAAAAGCATAATAATGAACACACATAAAACACAGGTGCACAATGGCTAAATATTTGTTTTTAAACTAATATCTTTTATCATTTACCATTAGTTCATTTAATTCATCAAACTATACAATCAAAACCAGCTTGCCGCTTTAAAGATTTACTTGAAGGCAATCACCAGTCAAAAGCATTTTAAAACTCAGGATCGTAAGAGATCCAGCTAAACATTCACAGTTAAGAGTATAGAATTCACACTGGTGATTTGATCTATCTGTAATCTGCAAAAGTGCAGTGTCCTCAATTTTAGGATTACTTTTACATTTACTTAAATACGCTTTAGTCAAGAGTAAGGCACTTAGTGAAATCAATACATTCATTTTAGTCAAGTACATTGTTCAAAATCTGAAAAGGAAAAGTTAGGCAAATATTCAAAGACTTTTGTAAAAACCTGGAAAGGAAGGATTAAACATTCTTAAAACTTGAATTATTACATTTGTAAATGCTACCACTGATCTGTACCAAATTAAGTCTATCAATTATTCCTATTAGCCATACTTACCTGAGCATCTACTTATGGTACTTGGAACGGATTCTTCTGTGTTGAATGTATAATATCAATTTCTTTAAATTATACTTCTCTAATTTGAGGATCGAATATGCTACATAATTGTTATATGAAATATTATAAATATTTGTTTTGGGCCAAAACTGAAATTAATCCAGTACTTGAAACATCATGGATAATACATTACAGAGTAGTGTTGTTAAGCCTGATTGCTGGACGATAAAGGATATTAACATTATCTGTGATAATAGTAGAAATATCTTATGATTCAATACTTTATAATCTGAATTAATTTTGTTTAGTGCGAAAGTGTAATCTGATCCGGCAAAAATATATTAATCACCACTATTCAACACATGTCTGGTCATTGGAAATATAAAGACAGTCATTAATTGTACATATGTAACCATCCAAGATATAAAATCAATTCAAAGTTCATCTTTGTACGAGATCTGGAAGAACGTGTCCTTCAGTCTTTCTGACTCGTTGTCCTCCTCTCTTTATGACAAAGAGTGTCTGGTGTGTGTAAAGGCATCCTGATACTGTAGATTAGCACGGAGGTGCTGATTGGCTCAAACTCTTCCTCAGAGCGCCATATTTAAACCCCCCAATTGCTCTGCTTTTGTGTGGCTCATTCAGTGAGCACTGTAGTTGATCCCCCAGTGAAACGGAGGCTCATCTGCCTGCATTCCTTCTGCTATCTGCTTGAGAGCAGTGCCAGACAAAACTGCGTATTCCACGTGGCGCATCCAGGTCTCCCCCCGTGATGGGAGAGGTTAGGAAGACATCTGATCCTCCAAGAAACAAGGAACCTTGTATGAAGCCTCTGAAGTCCTCGCTCGTCCCGCAGGGTTGTCTGCCTGAGCCCACCGCGCAGAAAGGTGAAGAAGCATCCCATCTCCTCAGATAGTTGAAGATTAGAATCCTCTCATCTCGAACGACCTCGTGCCTCCTTGCCCGTGGCTGGGGTGTCCTCTGCAGCCGGAGAGTGTGACCCTCTCTCTCTCTGACCCTTGGCCTTCAGAGCTGTCCTAGTTATTGGGTTAACACCTGATAGGGATGTTTTCCTGAGTGCAGACAACTCAAAGTAATGGATTAGCACATTATCATTTAAATACAAAAATAGGATAGGCCCCTCAGAATTATTTGGGAGTCTTCCTGACACATGCATAAATGTAAGGTTTGTGTTAGTCATTTAACATGCAAGAATCATATACTCATCAGTCCAAAGCAGAGAAATGTTATTTTAAGTTAAAGGTGAGCTAGTCCCTGGATATCACCCCTTCTCAATGATTCTAAATGTTATATTAATTCACCATTTACCGTTTGATAAAATATTAGTTTATCAGAAATATTTTCCTCTTCCATAAAACAGGTTTGAGAAATAAATGTTCCAATATAAAATCAATTACTCAATATAATTGACTCTTCCCTCCCTTTTCTTACATATGTCTCATATGAAATAATAACGTAGGAGTCTATTTAAGCATGGTGTAATCTATTACTCGAGAAGACTCAGTATCACCTGTGTGCAGCTTACAAAAAAACAAACAATTGTGAGAAACATATATTATGCAGGAAATGCATACCTTTGTTAAAAAAACAAAGCATATCTGATTTGGGAGGAAAAGCTTCAACCCCCTTAACATCTGAGTCACTACTGAAGGCATAGCATGAATGATAGTGGGTGTCTGAGGGTGTTATTACTGAGAAATGTCAAACACATTCAAAACCTTACATTTGAAAACAGGTTTGCATTCCTTCTCTTAAAATGACGTTATCATTGGAAACAATAAAAGCTAATTGATTTGATGTAGAATCTATCAATTCAATCGTTAGAGCAGAACAGAATGGTCGTATTGTAGCCTGAGTACCGTGCAGCCTTTAGTTTTACCAGGTGGAAACATTGTCCATATAATGTGAATACATGTAGAAGTAGACATTAAGAGGCCCCTGACATTAGGCCTATTTTAAAAAATAGTAGGGGCTTTTAACAGCTTGCCAACCTACAGGCATCCTCTGCATAGCAGTATGAATAGCCTTAAAAAAAACAACCCACTCTGCGGTAACGAGAGTCATATTTCTGAACCAAATGCCCTAAGTTAAGCCGTTAGTCCCATCTGACTGACCCAAGGGTTGGTGCTGGGTGTGACCGGGAGGCTTCCAGGTGTTCTTTCAGATGTCAAGCTTTCAGTTCATGGCTTGGTGGGGGGAGTGGCCCACGTGAGACAGTATTGTTCAGTTTGAGGAGCGGCATTGTCTCTGGAAGCAGGTAATGGTGTCCATTCTCAGACCAGACCATTAATGTCATTTCATGTAGAGCAGCCATAGCATCTCTGTGACTGCACTCAGAACTGTGTCAGAACTGGGTGATTCTTAGTGAAATCGTCCAAGGCCATAGACAGAATGGAACCACGTACCAACAAAAGGGACACAAGGTCATCAATGTCTCTCTTTACCATTGGCCTAATTGCACAACAAATGAGTGGGAAAAATGTGGAGCACTAATCCATCATGTGAAATGTTGAGTTAATCTAAATAATTCCTTATGGGTTGAAATCAAATTAACATTAGAACTAAAGTCAGTCAAAATTGGACTTTGCACGGATCAGAATCTAATCAATACACCATTTTCCCAGCTCTGTAATGAAAAGGATAAGAAGATTAGGTACATTACAGGAGTGTTAAAACACCCAAACATGCACACTTATCTTATTCTAGTATAGATTAGAGGACAAGGTCTAATGTTGTGAACAAAATGATCAAGTCAAAGTTATTTTGTTTATTGTTATGTACCTAATTTAATTTAATAATTAATCTTGAATTACTAATAACTTTAAAGAAGGCAACAATTTACAATTTGGATGAAGTGATTATTCATCCAAAGTGTGTGTGTGTGTGTGTGTGTGTGCTTGTCTGCCCAAGGTTTAAAACATTTGGGACAGCACAGCAGTGAGAATGTTATGAGAACCAATCTGTTGTTTATACTAAACTCGAAGGAAGCTAGACTGGAACATTTTAAATAAATCAAAACACTTGCACATTAATTAAATACATTTCACATTTAGCTCGAGCTGGGTTCAATACTTTTCTTTATGGTATTTAAAATTGGGCTCGAGTAGAACCCCTGGATTTGGCTTGCAACACAAAGTGATACTGATCTCTGTAGGACTTGGGAGTGTTATGATTCAAAGTGCCTGTGAAAGAGAGGCCCTTGGAAAACAACACCTATTTTGTAACTGTAATTACTTATTTTAAAGAAATTGCAACATTATACTTTTAAAGAATTGCTCAATTAATTTAACACATTTATTATGCACACAATAAAAACTTCAACACATATATTGATCCTGGCTTAACCAGCAACCTTTACTCTGTTGTTCATAAGCTCGGTTTCAGACAACTTGTCAGTAGTTTAACAACTATTTTAATTGTAGTAATGTCTATAGAGACCAATTGGTTGATACTAGAAATAATTTGAAGCAGTTTAATAAAGAATGTTAAACAATTTTTAAAACTGTAATTGAACTTCAACTTATATTAATTATCCGATTCCAGTGGCCAGTTGGAACAGAATAATTAACACAGTTTCCATTTTGCTGCAACAGCGCAAAAGGTTTCAACAACAATTAGTATTATGTCTGAGTTTGGTTCTGTCTTATCTGCTTTGTTTCGGAATGTGTTCAATACATTACGTTTTTATTCATTATTACTATACAATACATAGATTAAGAATAAATGAAACAACTAATACAACATTGACCTACAAAAACAGATTTTGCAACCCTGATCTCCTCAGGCAAGTCTCTGAGGGTCTCGGGGCGCAGGACGGGCATAGGGTTTATACAAGGTCACAAAGATATCTTAACATACCAGCAATACCATTTAAGAATGGATTCTTAAAGCAATATAATCTTCTTTTCTTCTTACACCTAGAGCTCACCCTCAACAGTGTGCTTCTTGTTTACATTTTCCCCTGCACTCAGAGGCAGGACATAAAAACACTTTTTATTTTTCTCAGGTCATTTACTTTTGGTGAGATAACTAAAGTTTAGTTCATTATTACCCTGTCTATGGACTGATTCATTATTAGTTGTTACAAAACATACACAAGACGGCGGGACAAACCAATATAGACTCCCCATACAAACAATCAGACAAACAAAACATGAACTCGTAATAAACACCAGCGCGACAGCAAAGCTCATTCAGCTCAATTTAGTCCGAATTATGAGGTTTCAGAGGGGGTAGGGAATTATAGAAATGGAGCACCTACTCGCGCGTCCACCCTTGTACAAGTGCTTTATCGGTGCCTGAAAGCCGTCCAAGAGCGATAACTAGCTTATCCTCTTGCGACAACCACTAGGCTATCTGTTTCTAGTGGCGCTGTGCCCCCCCGATCGGAGCCCACAGACTTTTCCCTGCCCTTTCTCTCCAAACAACAGCTCAGTTGACTGTAGTCCGTACGACCAGCCTATATACACTTGCTATCGAGTTCACCTCAAGGTGAAACACAGTTTGCCTATGCTTGCTTGCCACTACACACCTCTGATCAATTAGCCTATAATGTTATGTATGCACTCCTGACCGCCACCTGCTCCAGAGAACCGTGGCGCATCGGGTGATGCACGCACTTCGCGCTGGCCCGTCTAACCATGAGAAAAGCGGTCCTAAACAACGAGTGCTTTTAGACCGTCCCGTTTGAAGGACGGCGGTGCCGTGAGTTAAAGCCTATACAAAAACTGTGATTTTCTTCCTCTCAGCCTGCACTGCTCCAGCCCCACACACACACGGTGAGGTTTCTTTTACACACACACACACGCAAGGCTGCAGCTGGAGCCGTGTTTTTACAGAGAGGTGATAGCAGTAAATATCTCTGGCTGCTTATTTTCAACTGCTATGTTTGGCCGCTAAGACCCTCAAAATCCGGCGATTTGTCCAGTACAAATCTTTTGCATTGCTTTCAATTCACACAGAAGCTCCACCTCACTGATGCCCTTTCTTTAAGGTCTCTTTAAACATGAGCTGTGCATGCTTGTATGGCACTTCCGTCCCGAATCAGCATACACAGAGGAAGTCAGCCAGGACTGAGTCCCCACTGGCAGGGGCGGACTGGCCATCTGTAGAATCTGGAGAACCACAGAACGGCCTGTCGTCAAGGGCCGTTGACGGCCGGCCCTTTAAAAAAAAAAAAAATAGTTTAACGTCATCATTTAAGTTGCGCTGACGGGCGACAGAGGGCGACTGCGGCCACTAATGCAGTTGTGTGATTCTTATGTCAAATAATCACACACAAAGAAGAAAAAAGACCGGCCACACGAAGAGAAGGGATTAGACACCGCGGCAGACAGGGAGAATGAAAAAACATGGATACAAATCTAAGAAAACGAAAAGAAAAAGGTGGGGCTGAGAAGGCAAGAGAAAAAAGGTGAAGTCACTCGCAGGTGAAGCTGCTGAAGCATATACATGTCGCAAATTGACAAACCTTTTTGGCAGCAGCGCTGCTACGAGCACTATCATCAGCAGCTTAAAACAAATGCAAGATGATGAAGAGAATGATGAGGGCGTGAGTTCAGATATACAGCCAGCCTCCTGCGTTCATGATGAGGGACAGAGTTGAGCTGCTGGAAGAACCAGCTCAACCGGCACATACAAGTGCAGAGCAAGAGCAAGAGGTGGGTGAGAATTATCCCTTGAACTCAGTGGCGTTTTCTCCTGGAGGCCAAGGGAAGCCAGCTTCCCCTGTTTTTTATGGATTGTAGTTATAATATTAATAAATAAATAAAAACACTTCGTTTAGTTTCGGTAATTATTCTGCCGGCCCGTCTCTCCCCCATTCTCATTGAGTATTTTACAAAGAGTGAAACAGCGCCCCTTTAGATGTTATGGTGAAACAGTAGATTGCACTCTCTGTTGCGAGAGGAGGCCAGCCGAAATTGGCTTCCCTTGGTGAACAAAAAATTGAGGAATTGACCAATCAGATGAGGCTCACGCCTCACAATCCAATCAAATCGCATCAACTTCAGTTCATACTGTATCACCGCCCTTAGAAAGTAGCAAGCAACTGAAGCAAGTGCAATTATGGAGGGTGGAGATTTGGAATATTTCATCAAAAATAATTTTACTAAACTTCCGCTACAGCCGCAACTAAAAACGAAATCTGATGACAGGGCAATGCCCAAACTGGAGCTGTGTACAGAGAGGGAAAAAGGAGCGAATCTGACATAAAACTTTAAATAATAAACAGCGGATTTCTAACATTTGACATTTCATGTGGCCGGACTGGGTCAGTTTCCAGGGCTGAATTTTAGTCCCAGTCCGCCCCTGGTCCCCAGACACTGATTCCCTGGGTTTAACTATCCCCAAATGTTCATTAACCAAAAGGAAACGCAGCCGATCAGTTTCACAGGTAATTTTAGGATACCGTCAATCACAGATTCTGATAAGGCAATGTCCAAAGTAGATTTGAAAATCACACTTACCAGAATCTGAAGATCTGTTGGCATCCTGCCGACAACGCCAATTTGTAGAGGAAACTTCTGTGTAGCTATGCAGTGGGAGTCACCGACTCAGGAAGGAGACACGGTAGGAGCAGTAGCTTTGATGTCAAACACATGATGGTTTATTTGGAGTTACGGCCGGAGGATTCACATCACAAGTCCAAGAGTCAGAGGTTCTGACTTCACGGTAGAGTTGCCACGTCAATTCTGGAGAGCCTCTCTCTTGCCAGCCCATCTAACTGGTTTCGCAGAGAGTAAACAACATATTTGAGAAGATAGCCTAAACAGTGTGGGAACACTGAGCTACTTGCGTCGGACACCTATGACCTCGAAGATTTCACCTTGGAGTCCACAAATACAGAGAAGGAAGTGTCCCAGTGTACCCACAACACAGACCATCTGTGACCCAGTATTGACCGGTCACAGAATGGGAACAATAACATTATTGGCTAAGCAGCCTGTGTCCTTAAAGAAGGTAAACAGACATCAAGGTTTGTCCTGTATGTTACAAATTGGCGTCTATGATAATTATTTCCATAACACACAGGACAATGGCTTTGTTCTAAATATTGAATTTTCATTTCATTTTCGCTGAAACCCTTGCGAACCACACAACTGCTACATAACCTGACAATCCAAATGAATTCCCTTAGTGAAAATGTGAATGTTATTATAAACAGCTCAACATAATGAACATCATAACAAGTGTGCATGCCCTCCAAAGTGTGTGCTGCATCTTTCATTACATATAATTATAATGTCAACACATTTCACATAATTGCATTAGCTTAGTTAAAACCAACAATATTAAGTTTAAATAAAAAAATAGGTTCAACCTTATATTATTGATTCAGCTAACCTAATACAATTACGTGTATCTGTTGACATAATACATTTAATTAAAGTCAACAATTATGTTTGTTCAGTGTACGTCGTGCATCTGCCCTTCAATACAAAGTATATCAACGTTTCAAACAGGTCACTCCAGCTCTTTAGGCTGAAGAGATAAATACTTAACTTCTCTCACTGGTGCCGAAACTTCTTTCCTTGGAGGGCCACACCTGAAACATAGTGTGGGCCACATGGCTAAAGCAAACACCTATTGTTAAAAAGCAAACTACTAGGAATATGTTCACTGCCTCGCCCTTCTTCTCTTACATCACTCGCCAAAAACTGCATTCCTCAGAAAAGTGTCCCTCTGCCTGCTCTGCGTTTAAAATGGGCTAAGATTAGGAAAACTATTTAACAATTAGGCATGCTATGAATTCAAAGAGCATTTCAAAATTGGATAAACAACAATTTAAAGGATCATTTTGATCAAACTTGCTCTAGAGACTGAAATGAACCCAATTCATCGTGGGGTAATTTTTATTGTTCACAAAGAGTGACTTTGATGTATTTAATCTCAAAACAAGTTAGGCTATATCAAAGTCTCAGTTATTTAAAAGAAAATCATAAGTGCGGAAAAACTACACACTTTGAGCAGTATTCTTTTTAAAATTGCTGTAAGGGTGTTTGCTTATAATACAAGCTCAATTGCCACAAATGTCCTCACAGTTGTTTTTTTAAATCTTTATAAAAGTTTCCGAAACATTGCTAGAGTTCACAAAACAAAGGCACAATCATCACATCAAAAGCAGTAAACCCATCTTTCCAATATAAAGATAAATCAATCTGTTCATCCCCACCACTATAACATGTATTTACCCATTTTTGATTTCATCACACTTTCAAGTATTCACAGGACACAACTACACAGCAAACTGAAGTACAAAAACAATAAATTGTTTGCTTACAGTTAAGACAAATGTGTCAGTACAAAATCATCCCATTTACAAAGTATTGTGTTGAATGATGAATAAAATACCCTTCACCCGATCATTTGCCAACACATAATGGTGACAGTGTACATCATTACTAAAGGTCATAATGGTAGTAAATTAAAGTTAAGTTAATCGTTTTTTACTCTTTCCGAACAATATCATGATCATTTTATTTACTTAGTATTAGTAATGTATAATGTGGGTTATTTTATCATTACTTTGTGCAAGAGGAAGTATATGATAAACTGTATTTTACCTGATAAAAGACAATAAAAATTACATTCTGATACCATTTGTAAACTATTAAGATTGCACACATTATAACATCAATACCAAATACTCCATTAAGTATATAAAATAGTAATATTGTGTCCAACTCTTCTTAAAAAAACGATTTACTTTAATCCACTGTCAGTACCTTCACATTTTTCTATTCAAAGTTAGATTGTCATATGCAAATTGTACACACACACACACACACACACACACACACACACACACACACACACACACACACACACACACACACACACACACACACACACACACACACACACACACACACACACACACACACACACACACATACCATGTATACATCACTTCAGGGGACATCACATTGACTTACATACATTTCCTGGAGACTTATCCTAACCTTAACCATAACCAACACATGCCTAACCCTAACCCTTAACCTAACCCTAAACCTAACCCTAACCCTAACCCTAACCCTAACCCTAAACCTAACCCTAAACCTAACCCTAACCCTAACCCTAAACCTAACCAAATCTTCACCCTAAAATTAATGATTCCCCTTATGTGGACCTCCATTTTGTCCCCATAAGGGAGGCGAGTCCCCACACATGACTGTGTAAACAGATGTAGGTCCCCACAAGTATAGTAATGCTAGGCCACACACACACACACACACACACACACACACACACACACACACACACACACACACACACAGCGATAATTCAAAAGTCAACAGCATTTCCAGTTTCGCAGGTTCCTCTTTCCTTTAGCTTGACGGAGCATCAATATCCACAGTGATAAATGTGAACAGAACATCCTTCACAATCTCCTTGACTGTGTATTTGAGGGTATTAAGCCCATCTTTATCCATGTTATTAAGAGTGTGGCTCAGTTTACCCGGATTCTTTGGATTAACCTCATTGTGCAAGTCTCTCTGATGTTTGATCATCCTGTACTTTCCCAACACAGAGTCCGGTCGAGAGATGGACATCCCACGGTAGTCAATTCTCTTATAGATGTCATCGTCCTCACCCCCCCAGCCCCAGTAAGTGTTTGGGAAGCCATTGATCTTCAAGTATTGCTTCTTGGACAATGAAGAAACCCCGCCAAAGAAGGTGTTGTAGGGTAACCTGAAATTAAATTTGTCCATAGCTACGGCCAAGTGTCTTGGATTTTCAAAACATCTATAGAGGTTACGGTCATCGATGGGAATCAAATCTATATCAGAGAAGACGAAGCAATCATAATCATATTCCTTCAGCGCTTCCACATAGCCGGCATTCATCAGTTTAGCCCGGTTGAACACTCCGTCTCCGTCCTGGTTGATAACATACACTGTGTAGTCCAACTGCTGTCGTATCAGTATGGGATGGAGATAAAACAGCCAGTGCTTCAGGTGCTCATGCCGATTTCTGAATGCAATGATGATGGCCACCTACACAAGTGAAATAAAGAAGTTTGCATTAATATGAATGTAGGGAAATCTTATATTAAAGGTCCCCTATTATACTGTTTTCCATCAATATATTATAGATCTCGGATATATACCTTGGTTGGTGATTGGCTAATGATTACACAAGCCAAAAAATCGTTATGACGTGGCCAAAATCTGATCAGCTCATTTTCAGACAGGTTTTTATGGAAATGGATCAGGACAAAAAGAGAGAGAATCTTTTTTCCTGAAACTTTCAGAGTCTCTTTCCACAGAAGGATTTTGCATATAGTGACGGTGACCTTTAAACTTATAATTGTCTGTAAAATCGGCTAAACTCGTTACTGTGAAAACATACAGTCTATGTACATATACGTGCTGCTCGTACATCCTGCTCTACGTGGCAGAAGTTCAGATGTATACGTCGAGCTGGCGGCACCAACTGACATGACAGATATGTACCAGGGCTTTGATCTGCTTCATTTTGAGTTGCTACACTCATTTTTGCCACTATGGATTAATACAATACACAATCATGAAACTGTGAAAAGTCCTCAGAAGGGGCAGCTCTTCTTTATTCTCTCATGATGGCTAGCATGCTCATTTCAGGAGACATTTACACAATACTTAACTAACATCAAAACTGTTACTTCTATGCATTCAGTTTATAATCTTTGTTCATTTTTTGAGCATTTCATGATTAGATTCTGACCATATCTTACATAATGTAGTTTAATGCAGTGAGTTTGCTATAGGAAGCCCATATGACAGGTCTAGTTAAAGTGACGCTTAAAAATAAATATATTTTATCACATTAACATAACAAGAAAATACTTGGAATGCCCCAAAATGGTAGGCATCACCTTAGTGAAAGTAAGGACATAAAAGTTGGTGATTTAGTCAGAATTCTCACATAAATATGATGTATATTACACACTTCAATTAAGTTTTGACACCTCTTTTTTTGAAAATAGATTCCAAGTATCTAATAATACAGAAAACTGATCCAATATGTGTTCATTTGTCTCTGCATTTATTCTCATACCTTCTGCAGGGCGATGCAGTCTGGAGGCTTGTATCGTCCTCCCTCCTTCAGAACGGGACCCATATCCTTTCTGATATCATCCAAGGATCTTTTGCTATTAAACTCCACAAAGAGGGGACCCACAAGATGCGGGGAGGTGTCAGGGCAAGGTTCCAAACCCTTCCTTGGAGTGGGTGCCATCACTGTCTTTTCTTTGGTGAGATTAAGGGATCCATTCTGTGGTTCTTTGGTCCATTGAGGAACTGTCTTGTTTACCTTATCATCTGATTGTTTAAACTGAGTTAAAGTGCTGTCGTTTATAAAGTATAGAAGCACCACAAAACATGCCAGAGTGAAAAAAGCAAAGAAGCACAGGACTTGAAAGAGTTTTTTCAGCATGTTGCTACCCCTGAAGTTGAGTCCTGAACACTCACCGGCTCTCTAACAGCACAGCACTATACTCTTTCTTTACACTTTGCAAGTCAAAGGTCTTCCTAACAAAGAGCAGACAGACAGGGTTTATGTTTATATACCTGGGAGTGGGAGCAGCTTTCTTGTTCACGTCACCGGACCAGGTTGGCAACACCTCGTCAATAATGAGTGATACTCATTTTTACACACTTGTATCTGTTTTTAAAACAATTGTATGACTTGTTAATTGAAAGTGTATTGCTGTGTTTTCTGTCTACAATATAATTATATTAAATTTAAATATACTCTTGTAATTTGTAGGGCATTATCCTACCTTTAGACCTAATTCATATGAAACACAAACAAAAAACACATATATGTAATAAAACAATAAAGACTTAATTATTGGCCAATTAAATCATAATTACTTCTTTAGATATTAGAGCAATAACTATACTTCCTGTAAATTGTCATACAGGGCCCTCTAGTGGTGAGCGAGTGACAATGCTGAGTGTCCTGAGAGTCCTGAGTGTCCAGTGTGAAACTTGACACACTTGAAGTTTACCTACAACTGACAAGTCCTCAAACAAACTTATAAAAGCTCTCACAATGACAGACTTCTCCTCAGAGTAAACAGACGTCCCAGGAAACAAAACGTGTCCAAACTTGCCTCCTGTAGCGCGTAAACTTTCTGTTTTCTTGTAGAAAACGGACAGGATGGTCTCCTTTCAATGTCGAACAAGATTTTGTATATTTCCCTCTGCTGTTAATCTGTACCGTCACTGATAAGAATCCTACACGTTAGTTGACTTCCTTTTGCACACAACCCAATAGCAGGGTCAGTAAGGGGAGTGCCAATATGAATGACAAACAAAAGGGAAGGGTTTCACTTACAATGAACCCACCCAGCTTTCTGAAGCAGGAACTATGCCTTTACAGGTGCTGAACAGATGTTTCATTTTAGCTCTGTATTCATTTAACAAAGGGTAGTTTTATGATGTTTTAATCTCACAATTGTTAACAACACTCACAGTTATTTTACAGGTTATGATTAGTTGAAAGAAACCACAAGACACTTGTATCAGCTTTCACATTCAAATGTACAGGTTTTTACATAATTTGTTAGCTGGGTTTTCTAAGTAAAGAGCTGGATGATATGATGGTAATATGGCTTTTGTTTAATGTGCCAGTGTTTAAAATTCATTACATTTGAATAAAAACAGTAATATAAAAAGTATATGTTTCTGCTTTTAGGGTGGGAAAATGAAAGCAGCATATCCAGTATGGAAATTCACAACGTTTATGTGACATTAACACCAAAACTTTCCACTGAAAACAAGGAAGCCAGTGTTTAAATCATGTGACCATATCACCCATAACTGATTAACAGAGACCACATTCATTTCAAAGCAGGAACATTTTTCAACTGATAATCTATCAAAAACACACGAAGCACTGCTGTTTGGAGTAGGTCTAATGCTTGAGTGTGTGAATGTGGTTAATCCAAAGAGTAGAGAGGACATGTGATGGAGAGGAAGTGGTTGCCTGGTTCCTTATGTAACTGACTGGTTGAACAACTATGCAATAACAGCACAGTTAAAGTCATTACTGAAACCCGTTACATCAAAATGTTGAGAGCTATTGAGGGAGAATGTAAATGCATCAAATAAATCAGGATTTTAAAACTTGTTTTAGAAAACAATGAAATAACATGAGATTAGACAATGTATGGGACATTTATTTTCATCATTAGGATCTAAATCATTAAATGTTATAGAAACATGGTTATTGAAAAGTAAAAGAAGTGTACATTTTTTATTTTAAACTGTAGCAATAGTGACCCCTGGTAGTATTTTAAAGCATTGCTTCTTAAAACGGAATACTCTCCAGTAAAAAAGACCTCTTGAGAATATAATACCACGCATGCCTTCATGTGCTTGCCTGCCTTAGATGGCACATACTGTCCCTGTTACTAAATACAGCTTGAACTAGTTCATAGTGATTGCTGTTTTTTTGTTGTCATTTCCTATTTTATAATTCTTGATTAAAACAATATATTCATTTTAGTTTGTGTTGTTTGGATATGTTGTGTTTGAGTGTTTATAGAATTTTTGGAAATTATGTTTAAACACCTTTTATTTTGATGCTAATGTGGCTCTGGTTGAGTTGTTTAAACGACAATTGGCACCTTGGGTAGGCTTTGTTTAAAGTTGTTTGTCCAAGCTTACACTGTGCCCACTGACCTCTTCTAACATGTATATTTTTAGTTAAAGGGTCATGGCCATTTCTACTGATCATAATTCCATTGTTGAGGTAAACTAAAATAGATTTATACTGTGCAATTTTCCAAACTCACATTGGTTTCTCACACAGCATCTCTGTAAAGTATGTATTCACCGGTATTCACTCTCTGTCCTAAACAGCTTGTTGGAGCTCCTGACCCCCCCCCCCCACTGTGAGCCCAGTGTGCTCTGATTGGTCGGTGACGTTGAGAGGCTCGTTGCTGCGATCTTCTGCGAGGAGCGGACAGGCTTCCGGGTCGGCGATACAGCGAGAACAAGCAAAACTCATTCTGAGCACACACAAACACTCACAGCCGAAGTAAAAACAATAAGTGTGACTTGATATTGAGTAAGAAAAAGGTTTATAACGCTGTGAGAATGGGTCTGCGGAGAGCATTTCTCCGCGATCCCAACTTAGCAGCCCGAAAAACGTTTACCCATTTAAACAGTCGTGGTAGATACCTTGTTTGTTTTAAACATCATAAATACACAAACAACAATTAATACTTACAGGTTGTGTACCCGAATCTCCCGCTGGTCCAAACAAAGAACAGCATCTTCTTCAGTGCCCTACGCTGTACATATCCGGCATGAATCGCTGAAAGGTTTGGGAAGCTTTGTTTCGTGAAATGCTGGCAGAGGGTGTGGCCTCTGGGTATTCACACGTCACAGTACCCAGGAAGTAAACAATGGAAAATGAGAAATCTCCAACGAGGCGTTTTGGGGCAGCTTAGACTGTGTTAGAGTTTTACTCGCTACATGGTGTACTTTGAGGGTTTTTAACTCTGCAGACCGTTTACATGCATAAAAACCTTCATAACACACAAGGGGACGGGTAATAACCGGAAAAGCATGACATGGGCCCTTTCAGTCGATATTTTGTGACCAAACAACAAAGGAGAAACACTGGGAATGTTCGGCTTCAGCACCATAAAGACACAACTAGTTTGCCCTTTTGTCCTCCAAGGCTAATTGGGGCTAACAATGTATTCCCATGGTACAGATTATTTTCAGTGTTACTGACAAAAAATAAGCAAATGTTCCCACATTCCGTTACAATTTCCCAGGGCTTTAATAGAGATGTTCCATTGTCCCCGGTTCGCCTGTTTAAACCATTTACTTTAGTTCATCATGTTCACCATGGGGACTCCTTTCTGTTTTCATTACTGCTTCAGCTCTGTGATATACATGGATGATATGTTGATGTTGGCACTCGACTCAGTTCTCAGGGTTGCAAAATATCCTGAAGTGCCAACCAAGACGTGAATGTTTGCTTAAATCATAATTCTGTCTAGAAGTATTCTAAAAGCAACCATTAAGGCTGATCTTTTAAACTATCAAAAATTATAAAAACACATGGGTACATTTCCAGTCTCAGACATTTTATCAGTAGTCTGTGGTAATAGATGTTGGAAGGGATTGTGAGGAGGAACTGTTTAATAATTTAAACATTACACATTTGAGTTAAAATAAGGTGGAAAAATGTGCCGTATCTACCGGTAGATGCCAAGTTCACAGTATATTTTATTATAATTATTACATAAAAGTATTGTATATCACCACTAGAGGGTAGTCATGCATCACCGATAAAAAGAGAGACACACTGCAAAAAGGGAAGTTTCCACACACACGCACGCACGCACGCACACACATCCACCCCCCCTACACACACACACACACACACACACACACACACACACACACACACACACACACACACACACACACACACACACACACACACACACACACACACACACACACACACACACACCACACACACACACACACACATATTACATGCAACCTCATGTGCATTAATGTGTTTCTGCATGTAACTACATGTTTAAATGTAAAGATTCAAAGGCTTTTTTGTCAGTAGTAACATATAATAAAGACATAGAAAGAAAAAGGACATTTAATATTCAAGTGACAAAACGGGGCAAGTAAAAATGCATTCAATTGTGTCTCTTTCTCAGAGAATTCTGCTTCCTGTTCTGAACCACATTCTTTGGATAAATATATAAATGTGCTGCTTTTTGCAGAGAAACCTGATCCTGAGGCCTCTGAAGCTGGAATCCAGCTTTCCTGTTTTCTCTTCTGCTTATTCTTGCTGCTTCCACCAACTTCAATTTAAGTACAGGAATGATGCTTATCAATGCATATTTGTAACCAGAGGAGAAGGCCTGTTGGATCCAATCTAAACTGAGGTAGCAACACCGGTAAACCCCTGCTGATGGGGCATCCCTTTGAAAGTGGCTGGTGTGCTGTTTTTGGCTCCACATATACTTAGAATGCATGCTTGTGGTCAGAGTGACATTTATGGGAAAACCTTCACAATTTCCTAATTAAGTAGAAGAAAAGAATGTTAAAACAAGTGTTTTCATTTACTCTCTGTTGAGAAGTTTATACAACTGATCCAAGATCTTTCTTATTAATTCTTTGGTTTTGGTACAGAGCATTTTTTAGTATTTCTCTATTGCCATTATGAGTGGGATTTAGTGGATCAGTGCATCATAGTATGATCATTTAAATAACACAACACCACATACGTGCATATGCTGTTCATTTCTGCAAATACAGGATTTTCTCACACTGTCATATGGGACACACTCAATCTATTTGATACGGAAATGATCGTAAAAACTCTGGGCTTTAGATTCGGTCAAGGGTGCCAAGAATGGAACAACAAGACAAGACACAAGGGATTATCTCACAATATGTATATCCAGCTTTTCCCCCAGATTTCTGTAGCGTAAAATGCCCTCAGAGAATATGCAAAGCTCGCATGATACAGTACAACATACTCCTGCACTCCTGAAAGTATGAATATAATTACATGCATGCATTTAGTGCAGTCATGTATACAGATGTGAACACACACACACACAGAACACACACACACGCACACACGCACGCACGCACGCACGCACGCACACACACACACGCACATTTATACTGAACCACAGCTCTTAAAAACAGCCCCAGTTACAGCAAACAGAAACTCAGCAGTTTTAGTGAAACATGATGCCCGAACCATAAAAGTGTGTTTGTGTTTGGTGTGTGTGTGCGTGTCTTTGTGTGTGTGTGGTTTTGAGTGGTCTCAGCTGTGTGGGACGCACTGCAATGACAGCCAATCAGAGCTAATTCAGAATCAGAGTGGTTTTGACGGCTCCATGGTATACCCGGGGGAACAAAGCAGCAGTTTGTTGTGTGTGTGTTTCTCTATATGTGTGTGTGTGTGTGAGAGTGTGTATGTTTGCACACCTCTCAACCTTGCTCTGGACTCCACCTGCTTCTCATTGATTCAAATGGTCTGACAAAATCTGTTTTATGATGTATTCAGCAGTTGTGTTTCAAAGCTTTTATTCCATACTCCCAAAATGGCAGCAGGTTATACATGTATTTGAAGTGAAAATGATCAAATAAATAAATTAAATGTGTCCTTTTTAGATGCCTTTTACAACCTAAAAGATATAACAGAGTTTTTTAGCTTTAATGTCAAAGTTATATTGATCATGATCAGCAGAGTTGAATGTTGTTTAAATGAACTCTTATTTCAATGCTGGATTAACTTGATTTATTTTCCCATGTGGAAAAAACCTCCAATTTTTTCCATTTGCAACCTGATTATACATTTCAATAATAGTGATTATAATATTGTGTGTATACTTTTAATTTTGAACATAACTAATCATGTGTTTAAGATGAAACTTGTATGTCCAACACTGGGTCAAATAAACCATATTTTTCTTAGGGTAAAACGCCCAACAGTAATATGGAAATAATACTGACACTGGCACAAAACTGATTGGTTACTGGGTAAATTAGACTTGTGCTGTCTTAACAACCTTTGATCTTGTGGTAGTTATACTGTATTACCTTATTCATTGGACATATCATCTTGTCAGTGCTGCATGACCTTAAGTAGGAAAATCAAATAAATTCTATTTTGGTGCACTTAAACAAGTCATGCACATGATTGAGTTTAAAGGCTACATTTATCTTCACTGGTGGTCCGACCAGCAAAGTACCTCCCAAAGAAATATTTGGACATGAGCATTAGACCTCAACCCTCATAATAAAAATTGGAAACACAAGAAGGAAAATATATGTAACTGGGAAGATGACTACTGTTTTAGAGGCTGACTTGTAAATCACATATGTGTAACAGATGAATATACCTTGGTACACATTTTGGTCAGAGACACACCTCTGGATTATGTTTCCCATTGGCAACTTTACTAGAATATTTTCATGATTAGTGCCTTGCTCAAGAGAAGCATTCCCTTCCACTCTCCTGTCCAGGTTTTAATCGAACAGTTATGTGGTCACAACCCGAGCCTTCAGGCCACAGCTAATTGTGATGTTTAAGAGAAAGCTTAGTTTTAGGTCTTTAAAAGTTGGAGAAACATCAACGTGAAGTCACAAGACTGGGGCGAGGGAAGGAGAAACGACGAGCACCATCCTCTGCTCCCCTTATCATCCATCGCTCTGGTTTTCTTCGTGACGTGAAGCCGGCGTTCTCCCAATAGGCCCCGGGGCGATGTGTCAGGAGCAAGTGTAGAGCGAAGGAGAAGTGCTCAATTAGGGCCCATTGACGTATGGTCTTCACGCCTAACTATCTTCTTCTCCCATCCCTGATAGGTAGCTCTGTAGAGCCTCAGTCTGCCTCAACTTGTTCGCACAGTCACACACTTGCTTCCTCAAACACCCACACACTGGCTGTCTCGCTCGCTCACACACTCGTTCACTCATTTTCTCTCTTCATTAGCACAGGTCCTTTCTATCTCAGGTAGATAGACTTCCTTCCATGCTCATTTATTCGCCTGCCACCATTTTACACAACGTGATCCTGCCTATTCTGCGCAGCTGAATGAGCATATCTATTCAGCAAGACTGGTCATCTGCTTTGCATTTGATGTAATACTTGCTGTTGACTTGAGGGGCAATGTGTACAAATAACATTGCTAAGATGTTTTTGTCAGCTAGGTGAAAAAAACGTTTTGAAAATACTTGAAGTAAAGTAAAAAAAACAATCACTTTGCTATGGGTAAATACATTTTCTGAATATAAATATCAAATACTTTAAATTGAGCGTATTCTCTAAAATCTCATGTCTGGTGTTGCTAGAATGAAATTATAAAAACTAAATAGAAAATGCTGGGTAGATTAACACTGCCTCATAGAAAGAAAGTTATGTCTTTGTAGCATAAAACACATTATTCCTGTCTGTTTACTTTTGTGTGGCTTCATTTAAAATGATAGTGGCTCTGTCCAGTCTTTGTGCTAATTAGCTAATGCTTTTTAATTAACTACCGTTAGCTTACTATATGGCTTTCCATCTAAACCAAATGGCGAATAAAAAACATTTGGAATTATTCTTGAAATAAGTGCGATGGCCAATATCTTTCCATCTGCTTGTAATTTACTTTGGGTTTACTTCGTTTGACTGTATGCACCAGCCATTTTCAGACCATGACGTCATATCAAAAACGCACAGGTGTAGGTAATTAGTTAATCAAGGCTGCATTTCTCAGGCTTTTCTTAGCGAGATGATTTCCTTCCGTATTAAACAAACGTATACTTTTTAAATACATGCGTTATTATTTTTTACACAACAAATTTAAAGAAGAAGAAAAAGAAGAAGAAGAAGAAGAAGTTTAGGGATCATGCCGGGGTCACAGTCAGGCCGTCGTTGAGACGCATGCTATCTCATGGATAATCATACCAAACAATATCACGCTAAAATAGCTAATAATGGACATAGAAAAAAGCAGAAGAGGCCATAAAATGAGACACAAGCGAACGTTTATAAAAACAGACTGGATGTTTGAGGTTTCAGCAAGAACCACGCAGGAAGACGGACTGCAAAACATTGTTGGCGGCACTTTTTGGAGAAGCTACGAGAGGTGGATTGACGGATCTGTGGAATATCCTGTTGCTGAGAACACCCAGAGAACATGACTTCTAAAAGTTAAGGACTGCCTAATTTCTTTGTTTATGGCTTTATTTTGCTGTGTTGCTGACTACAAATAGCCCCGAGGTGGACTGCTCGTGCAATGTGTTATTCTTATTGTGTTCAAGTTACTTGTTTTGTAATTTCCTCTTGCCCTCTTCACAGCTACCCACAATGCAACGCGGCCATATATTTTTTTATAAAGACGCCATTTTTCTGGAGGTGCACAAAATCCTGGCAATGCTAATATAAACAGCTAGCTTATGTAGCCAGGTAGAGCGCACTAGGTTTTTTTTCTGAATTAACGACCGAAGAAAACGCTGCATGTCTTCGGATTACATCTCTGGACTTGAGGGGTGTGCTCTAGGTCGTTACACCAGCGTAAACTAGAGCTGTGTGGGTTGTTGGATGTACAATTTATGGAATTACGACCCTCAAAAGTGGCCGTCGGGTCGATTTTGGCTGCATCTAACGTCTATCTTCTGGAAACACCAGGTGAATACCCCACTTGTCACAATAATATGATCATGCCAATGCATATATTGGGATTTTAGAGTTGACTATATTGATTAAGGCAATGGACTATGATATTCTGTATGCACCTCGCGTGAAATGGTTGATTACCAGGAAAGTACGGTGTCGCCCTCGGCCAAAACCCCGTATGTGTGTGTGAAAGATCCAGTTTTTGACACATGGCTTTTCTCTGCTTGAGGATCATTGGATTGAAAGTGCATTACTTGTGCTGTAATGGCTTTTCAGTGCAAGTGCAGTGAGCTCATTTGATGTTGTTTCCTCCTGTAGGATTCTGCTTCCTAAACATACATGTTGGAATAATGACAGCAGCATGTTTTCAGGTTATTTTCCTCAGATTCTGACCAGTACTTAAATAATGCATCTTAATAAATGTTATATCTTGTTAAATGTTCCTACATTTATATTAGTCAATGAGCCAGTTGTCACCTACATGTATATGGCTGTTATTTGGAGGGCCCATGCATTACATTGATCCTTTTAAAGGTCTAGCGCCCTGGTGTTGGACGGTGTATGATAGCATTGCAGAATGGTAGTTTTCTATATGCTATCATTACGTTTTCTTTAAATCTCTCCATATGTTTTTTCCCCTTTACACATTGGGCTAAATTGTTATAAAAGGGGGTAATTTACAAATAATACCATGATTGTTTGTATAGTATTATCTTGTCACAGAAAGCATGATATGGTCAAGGATATGGTCGACACTGCAAAGCCAGTATTCATCTGTTCCAGCATCAGTTTTTACACTGTATTGTGCTTTAAGAGGTGCAATATCAGGCTGCATAACCCAGGCCGTCCCTGTAAGGTCATCCATCATGACTTACAGAAGACACAGGCCAGTGGAGCAATCTGTGATGTCATTGCTTCTAAATGTCATTTTGAATGGAGACATGAAGAAAATGGAAGCAGAAAAAAGTAACACTTTTTACATGTTTTATCTTTGTATTTCTGAATGCTAGACTCATTTTGAGTGGCGTCTTTTTAAAATGGTAGTTTATTGGCATAAGTCCCCATTCAACTTTGCAACATGTGCTTGGTGGCTTTTTATTCACAAATAGGTTATGAAACTGATGTCGTCCTTGTTTTATGAGTTAATTGGATGTGTGTAACAACACTAAGGCCGACGCCTAACTTCGATTGTATTGTCCACACATATAAAACCCACGTTGACATTCATGTCAACATTTATTCAAAATCTTTTTCTATTAGACATAAAGCACATCCATGGGGCCTCTTTGCTGCCTGTGATGTGTTGCAATAACTCTGCAGACTCTAAAAGCAACTTTATAATGCATCTCTGAGGAACTGGGTATCTGTCGTAGCTTTGTACGTTACTGTGCTGAATTAATTGTAATAATTAATGGAAAATGTTCCGCGCAGTTAAGAATCTCTGTCAATCTTTGAATCATCTCTGAGCAGAAGAAAGAAGAAATGCAGTCTCTTGGGTCTCTTACCTCGGTACTCCTACTCCTCCTCTTCTCCCCCCCGCTTGTTCTTCTTTTCCCCTTTCCCTACCTCTTTCCTCTTGACATGTGTCACATTTGGGCTGCTGCTGCTCTCGAGGGATAAATGCCAGATTACATGGTGTAGTATTTTTATCCGTAGTACATTAACCGGCGGAGCTTACTGCATCAAAGCTTGGAGGAGATCATCACACACGCACACACTTGCACGCTGACACACACTCTCACATCAAAACTGAAATGGAGTGTAAAGTGCCTGCTTTGATCTCTCCCTTCCTCCTATTCCTAATTACCCTAGTGACACACATACATGCAAACACACACAATGCACAGATGCCCTGGCATGTACTCGCGGCACACAAAGAAAGGAATATATCCTGGGAATCCATAAAATGTAAATCCTTGAAAAAAAAAATGGTGAATTAGATGTCAAATGTTCATCTGCCAAAATCTGAACAAAAGCGGCTTGCAGGGCGCGTGATTACACCTTGCTCATTCCCAAACTATGGCGAGATTAGACCTTCGCTAAAAATGCATCGTGAGCCGATATAGCTGTAATCAGCTTAATCAACATATTATTTCTCACAAAGTCAGTGAAGTACAATCCAATTATTCGCTGCAACTGACATTGTTCTTTTTGGAGCTTCCAATGACAAACACTGAGATGAATTCAAATACTACATGGTGGCTAAGTTTGATTATCAATGTTCATACACAACCTTTTGGGATGTCTTTCCCTAGTTTGTGGTCTAACAACATAAGGGTTATTTATTATATCACTTTATTATGTTAACTGAAGTTGATTTGCAAAGAAGAGATGTAATACTATGCCTGTAAACTTCAATCACGAGTGTAGATCATGTTCACACCTTGTGTTTTCCGTAATGAGCAAACGAGATGAATCTGGCAAGAGTTTAGACAATTTTAACAAATTCAAATAGGCAACAATATTGTAGGTCTGGTAAAGGGGCCGTGAACAGGAAAAAAACCTGTGATTCACAGGAGATTATTATCTGAATAAAGCTCTCTATTTCATATTCATATGCATTGGGTTAAAGAAGATCATTCATCCGAGCTAAACTCGACAAAGGCAAAAACTGGGAGCGATTTAGCAAACAACTAGAGCTAGACAAAGGGGAAAGAAGGAAAATACTCTCCTCTCTCTAATGCTTGAATTGCTCACCAGCTATTAGCTCATCTCATTGAAGTACTGAGAGTTTCTCACCAGCTCAGCGGGTTGCCAACAGGACCTTCCTCTGGCCATTCAGCCTGCAGAGAACGCTGCCTTGTTAACCTTTGGGTGCCGTCAACCGATCAATGAGGGGATATTTTGCTCTGTTTCCACCACTGTTGCTAGATGTGTGAAGTGCCTCACCCTACTTCATGAGGTCATTTAGGAAAGCTTGGAGTGGTGGGGCGAGAGAGAGAGAGAGAGAGAGGAGAGAGAGAGTGTGTGTGTGTGGTGTTCACAGTACGGATTAGTTGCTTGTAGCTGAAATGTGGCATGCGAGTTGTTGAGAGGCTGAATTGGCCCTACAGTGAAATCAATAAGGATCTATTCATTGAGTGCCTCACTCCAGGCGTGTGTGCCTCATCCAATAATAGGTGAAGATATGTGCTATAGTGTGTGTGTGTGTCTCTCTTTAGATAAGTGTGTTACTGATCAGTTTATAAGCCCTCTGAGGAAATGTCTGTCTTCCAGTTGACCTTTAACCCCCCCTGGTTGACTCCCCTTAACTGTATTGTAATGGCCTCCCGTGCAGGGTTTAATAAATCACAAGGCGTTTTTTGTTATTAGTTTAATATTCATAACTTTTTATTCAATTAAACGGTTTTATTGGATAATGGAACCTCAAAGTTGTGAAAACTAACAACAAAAGCAACTCATTGACGAAACCTTTTTTTTCCTATTTTGAACTGACTCGATGAAACAATACATTGAAAAAGTAATCTACAAATGAATCAATACCAAAGATATCTTTTTGTTTCAAATAAACAGTTAAGCTATTTTGCATCGTATATTTGATTAGATACAAACGCAAATGAAGCAAGTGTCAGTTGTTTTCTGTAGTCTTTTAATATATGTTTCTCCTCCTAGATGAATGGGTTGTTTGAGGTTGAGTGGAGTGTTAATGCCTGTCTCTGTTTCTCTGTGTGGGGTACATACTCCCACCAGGGGTGGCTGACAAGAGCCGACTGTGGCTTACCACACACTGAGAGTGCTGCTCTTCTTTAATCTCCCTCCCTCGCCTTCTCTCTGTTTCTCTCTTACCCCATCTTAATTTCTTTCAACCCTGACACGTAAAAGCCTCCTCTCCCATCTTAACCACACAGCTAATCCTTCAGCAGGTTTTTGGGGGGTGTCGTGCTGTTTTGGGGCTCTTCTACTGACACAACGGTTTAGTATCATAATGGCTCGCAAACACCTGTCCAATTAGGCTGATTGTGATGCACCTCAAACTACCAGACAGATCCTGCAGTGTGGCACAGAGATTTAGCAAAACACACTTAATACCTCTGCTCTGGAGCGATGTTTTTGCAGTTTTGTGACAAATGTCTTTCAGTAAATCCAGGTTTAGTGAAGGGTAATTGAGGGCACTTCAAGAGTCAGTTGTCAGAAAAGGACAAAAGTCTTTCCGCCAAATTTAAGTCAGTTTACTATGTGTCACAAAAGTAGTTAGAATTATAGGTTGTCCATGTTTAATTCAACATTTTAGTTAAATTCAAACATGTCTAAACTTTAAAGTGGTGCGGTGGGCTTTTATTCGAAAGTAGCAAAAGGAGAGGACACAAGATACAAGAGACTGAAACTCAAGACAGATAATGACTATATTAGTAACAGATGACTCCATTTTGATACACCTTATTTACATTTTCTTAAACTCCTTCAGAAAGACTATTAAACACAAATAGATTATGTTATCTTTGCAATCAGTGCAATGTTCAGGGGGGGGGCATTGCGTTCAATGACAGACTGTTAATACATTAGATAGTCCCCTGCACTGTTTTGCATGCTATTCCTGCGTGTCACTGTTTGGCTTCTTATTGGACTGCTTGTTCATTCATAAGTACTGCCTGCTTCACAATTTGTATCGGGTCTGATTTTCTTCAGATCTACCTCTTTGTAGGCTTTACATGGTTCACCTTTTGGATTTGGCTAAACAACTGAAATCTTATATACTGTGTAGTCCACTAGCATTAGATCTAACAGGTGCAACTCAGGTTAGCTAGCGTGCAGTTCATTATTGCTACTGGGTCGCTTTTATTTCCCGAAGTAGAATTTATTAAACTGGCAGAGATTAGGGAATTTAAAAGGCTTTGGAAGCTTTAAAGGTATTATATCCAACAGCTGACTACGTCAATACTGTGCAGGTTGGACTTGCCCTTTTAAATGAGCCAGAACGCTGTCTATCTCACTGTAATCTTTTTCCTTCTCCGAGTGACCCGGCCTTGTTCTCAATTAAACCTCATCGCCCTCAGCACAATTAATGGGGTTTTACCAATCTAGCTATTTCGTTTATTTGTGTGGTGTGAAGGTGTGTGTGTGTGTGTGTGTGTGTGTGAAGGGTGTGTGTGTGAAGTGTGTGTGTGTAGGGGGGTGTGTGTGTGTGTGTGTGGTGTGTGTGTGTGAAGGTGTGTGTGTGAGTGTGTGAAGGTGGTGTGTGTGTGTGAAGGTGTGTGTGTGTGAAGGTGTGTGTGTGTGTGTGGTGTGTGAAGGTGGTGGCAGCCCTCAGGCTCTGGTGCTGGTTTAGGAAGACATCACTCTCCAGGCAGATAATGAAGTGTATAGAGAAACGGATAAGACGGCAGACTTATGAACATCTCTCTCTCTTTCTCTCATCAAACACACATGTACAGTAGAGGCAATCTGTTTCCTCCTTCCAGCCAAACACACTTACATTTTCTTCCTGAGCATGATTGGAAGAAAATAGTTGTCAGAGAGAGTGAGAGTGAGATGGAGAGAGAGATGAATGAAGACATGAAGGGACATGTCATACCATTCACAGAGCACTGGGTCTGACAGGAACCCTCAGGACATGGCACTCGTTTCAAGTGGGGACCAAATGGAGGTGGCACCAGGCTGTCAGTGCTCTCTAGTTAATTAGGAGACATCGCTGCTCTGGCTCAGAGAGGGCAGTTGGAAATCACAGTCAATTACAAACCAGGTATATAACATGAATTTGGCACCTCAAGTCAGCTTGTCACTTATCTGATGCCGACCATAATGGCTTCATGCTATACATGTACAGTCAATGATGTCTGTGCATAGTCCAGAGTCTACTGCACAGCACTGCAACACTGAGTGGATGAAGGAGAATCTGCAAAATGACCACACACATTGAACCTGAGGGATTTAAGCATGATGGATTTCATTTTGGTCAAATGTAGGAATGTGTGAAAACTAAAGCCAATGTTTTATACCAACATAACATCCCATTATTCATGCGCTTTATTCTTATGATACACTTTAAGGAGATCTGTGCTTTTCACCATTTTGTGTATTTATATCTTGAGCAAATCAATTTTTGAGCTGACGCATCAGAACCGACCAAACATTCTTAACAATAACCTTCCAGTAGCGCCGGATCACGCATGTCTACGGTTTAATACAAGACTATCGCCCAAAAACTGCACTTACAAAAAAGAGAGAAAAGTATTTCAAAGTTGCTTTTATTTCCTTTGTTTGGCCAGATTGAAAATGTGAGTCTCACATTTGGCCTTTTCAAACAAGTTTTTGGGGAAATGTTTCTACTCTGTAGCAGAATCTTTCGAGCGAACCACTGAGTGCCTGATCCCCATCTCTAAACCAAAGGAAAATGCCTGTCAAGTCTTGAAAGAATCGTTGTACCTGCATTGAAAATCCATTAGGGGAAGGCGTGGAAGCTTGAGTAACGGAGAGCCGTGGAAGCAGATATGAAAGGGGTGAGTCACTCGGTGGTGCTGCTGTGTGTTTTGCAGATGGAATATGGTCTCCTCGGTCACATGGGTGAAAACAGAAAAGTTTCTACACACGGCTTCACGCTTCTGTGTAGGCATTCCCAGGCCCAGTGCACGCATATGTTGTCGTTATGGACATGTGCATACAAAGATTCATGCACATTACCCTCTGTGATGTTCAAACCAAAATGCTACAGGGAAGGCACACACATCACTAGGCAGGAAGGAGAAGTGGAGGGGAGGGCAGGAGGTGGGGTAATCAAATGGGGAGAGCACTTGAGGGGAAAACGGGTAGGCTGTTTCTCTAGTGCTGTGGTCCCATCTTCTGTTAAAATGAAGGCCTGTTCTTCTTTCTCCATCATCTTTGCCGCATTATTCAATCTCCCCCATCTTTTAGGCAAAGCCAATTACCAGAAACCTCTCCAACACTGCCTCAGATTGGAGGAAAAGTGCTTATGTTTTCATGTACCGCCATTTTGGTGCTCTCTCCCCATCTTCGATCGCTCTTCTTCTTTTTCTTTGTGTAGAATGCCCCAGCTTTTTATCATTTGCAATAGCTGATGAGAGCCTTGCTCGTTTGAGATCACAATACTTAATATCCATAAGGAGGACAGGACATCTGAGATACCTGGTTTTTAAGTTGGGCCTCATCTGGTGTTATTCTCCTCTCAAAACCACTCAAAGCCAAATGAAATCACTCATGGAAAGATAAGTGAGGTTTGCAAATGACCAGAGAGCCAGCATCCACTTCACTTCAGCTGGAATCGAGACATAGGAATGAATAGAATGAGTCATTAGTATAAACAACCCGCAATTCCGTGCTCCCCATTTTTCTTATAAAATTCAATCTATTTTCTTATGTATTTTCACCTTGTTCTATCAATTTGGTTTGCCCGAATGTACTACAGTGTGCACTGCAGTCCTTATCACTGATAAGTCAACTTCTTTGGAAATGGGCACCTTTTACTTGAAGTTCCTTCTTAATATTCACGAGTGTTTCACATCCGTGTGTCACTCGTGTATTAGTTAGCAGTTGGACCCGTTACTGCTCTTGTTTTTGGGCCCTGTTTATTATAATTTGTGAAATCCGGTATATGATAAATTGACATTTGAAATGTAATCTAGATGGGTTCATTTTGAGGCCTTAAACCTCTCCAAGTAGTGTAAGCACATAATGATAGTGTTATAAATTACCCCCGTTTCATTTTGACCCAAAGAAATGCAACTCTATGTATCCTAAACACGTTCTCTATCAGACTCTGGGACTCTGCTAGTCTCAAGCCCTGACGACAGCACTGCTTTGGAAGAAAAACGAGTATCATCTGCTCGTTATTTTTGGCATTGTACAAAAGTATCAGTTCTTGTGATATCCCTAATTTCCACTAATAAGCTTGATTGGGCCTCCTTTTAGCTGGTGGATATCAAGTGTTTTTGTCCCCCGCACAGAAACCACACAGTACCTGCGTGACATGAAGGCAGGTCCGAACTACTCGATGGCTGCCGTCTTCAATCATTAGTATTTTGTTCTTTCCATTTGGCAGTCCATGAAAGATGCACCTGAAAACCATATTGAAATATTCTTCCTCTCATTTCATGGTATCATTCGAATTTTTCTCCTCAGTGGTTGATTGGTTTGCAGCATGGTCTACTGGCAAAGTAAACACACACACACACACACACACACACACACACACACACACACACACACACACACACACACACACACACACACACCACACACACACACCACACACACACACACACACACACACACACACCAACGGCATATTGGCCTAACTATCATGTCCTCATGTCAAACACTCACAACATTTACATTTTGCCCAAACCACATCCACCACAGACCTAAAACATTGATTTAGCCGTGTTTTGAGTTATGTTCTGATTGCAGATGTCATTTGACTTGCTGTAAGTAATCTATACTTCAGTTAAATTGAGCAAGAGACTTAGAACACCATGAGGAGGAACAGTAAACATAAGAAATGTATAAAAGATGCATGATAAGTCTTAAAATAACATTAGAAAATAATATTTATGGACATATTTAGGCCACATTAACTGCCTACGCAGCGCTCTCCAATGTAAATGCACATTAGCATATATTATGACTTGGTGAGCTATGCAAATAAGCTGCTTTAATTAGGGATAAAAGTCATCTTTTCCTCTCAAGGAAGTTTTCTCCAGGCGAGCGGAGCACTTGGCTGTCAACAGGGAATTAACTAAACAAAAGCTCTGTGGAAAAGGCACAACTTTTCCTCATCGGACTAATTCCCAGTGTTTTCTTAGCTAATGGTGTCATGATTAGTGGCTCACTGAGTGGTCTCAAAGCTCCTCAGCTGTGGGCTTTGAGCGGCTTCAAACCCCGGCTGAAGCAGTAAATAGGATTGGACATTTCTGGGTTGGCTAGATGGCATGTTGGATTAGTTGCTGTATTAATTATGCTCTTAGACAATCAACAGCTAAGACTAAGGCTCCACTTTGATACTGAGCTTCAGTTCTGCAGCGCATAAAGTACAAGTCCTTCTTGGATATGTGTTGAAAGTTTTCTTTAAATATAGTACATCTTTTGCATACCAAAGAGACACATAGAACTTGTCAAATTAGTAATATTGGCTTATCGGAGTTATTTCTGTTCGTGTCTCTAGGAGTACTTTCCTTCATACCATTTCTATAATAAGTACATCAGCTCTCAGGGATGGTTTGTTTTTTATACCTCAGTTGGTACCGTCATCAAGTGCACTCGATTTGTATTAGTTTTCATTTTTGTTAGAACAGAACAAACATAGACATTTGTGTCAGTGATTTGTACGATGTTTCATGAGATGAACTCAAAGATCTAAAACATTTTCTATTAACACAAAATAACCATTTCTCTCAAATATTGTTCACAAATCTGAAAGAATCTGTGACAGTGAGCACTTCTCCTTTGCCGAGATAATCCATCCCACCTCACAGGTGTGGCATATCAAGATGCTTGATTAGACAGCATGATTATTGCACAGGTGTGCCTTAGGCTGGCCACAATAAAAGGCCACTCTGAAACGTGCAGTTTTTGCTTTATTGGGGGGGGTCTGGGGGGGGTCAGTATCTGGTGGTAGGGTTAGGGTAATGTTGTGAATCGAGTGGCCAAAGGAGAAGTGCTCACTATCACAGATTTTTTCAGATTTGTGAACAATATTTAAAAGAAATGGTTATTTTGTGTAAATAGAAAATGTTTTAGATCTTTGAGTTCATCTCATGAAAAATGGGAGCAAAAACAAAAGTGCTGCGTTTATATTTTTGTTCAGTGTATATACATTTCTAGTATGGTCTTTCTGAGCAAGCAATCCATTCTTCATGAAACGCTAATAGTTTGATCCTCAGAACATGTTCAAGTTTTTACACATCATACATATCTTCAACAATATCTAGTCAGCATTTAATAGTTGGGGTGGGGGGTCCTCTTTGCACCATTTCCTTGTGATTGCCTTCCTTGCTGCTATTAGAATTGTAATGATGGTGAAAACACATTTATGTCCAGAAAATGTGCCTCATTAGCAGCATTAATGAGTGGGAGGTGACTAAAGGTTAAGGGTGCCTTTTAATTACTCCCTAGAATTGTCTTTTTTTTTTTTTGCTGACTCGCCATGGTTTGATTTTCTCACTAACTTGCAGTGATGACAAGGACTCACCTGCTGGGTGTGGTCAGAGGTCAAACAAATTGAAACTTCGACACAGAGGGCATTACAACAAAACCAAGTTTGACCATGTTTAAAACTCCACATTGGCTTCTCCTGGCCCATTTAGGCTCAACTGCAGCCCGTTACGTTACTACGTCACGTAGTCATGCTTTCTCCATGGTTCTCCGTCTGTTCAAACCCCGCTTGAAGATTCCTGGTTGGTCATTATTGATTCTTTCTTTTCTTTTTGGATGCACCTTGGCCACTGTGGCATCCACCCTGGGAATAAGGAGTTTGTGTTGATTTCATGGCGTATTATAAAGACACAGGGGGCTGGAGGTAGTTGAAGAGCCTACAGCAACCCACACACACACACACACACACACACACACACACACACACACACACACACACACAACACCCACACACACACACACACACACCACACACACACACACACACACACACAACCACACACAACACCACACACACACCACACACACCACACAGAGCTACTTGGTCGGGGCTGATTGTTTCAAGATGATGGATGTCACACTCTCACCCGTCCAACACAATACCCCTGCTGCTTTTAATTGCCCAATCAGAAAGCTGGAACATTTGTTATCGTGGGGCAGTTTAGGGCCAGATGGCAAACAGTACCACACACATACAAACACACACTCACGTAAAACACACACGGCACCTCTACCTTTCGTGAATCATCGTCATAGTTTTGATTGGGGGGTGAGCGATTTCTAAAAGAACAGAGGTGTCTGTGCCTCCTGAATGCACGATGTGGATGACAGTGCCTTGCAGTTGTCACAACACATTAAAACAATATGACACCTGTAAGTACATGCTCTCTTTAGAACGGTCCACTTTAATCTCAGGAACAACAATCGCAATTTAGCAATGAAACGTAACGGCAGGGTTGTTGTGCTGACATGAATTCATGACAAAACAGATACAACGAAAGTAAGTATAGAAAAAGAAAGAAAATCTAATCAATTCTTGCTTTTGTCTTCACAACATTTTTTTTGTTCTTCCCTTTTGAGCTTTCTGCCAAGATGTCTCCCCTGGGAAGTCAATAAACTCGCCCAAATCTAGTTTATACTGTCAAACTATGAACTCCTATCAAAGTTATACATGGCGTTTTGATGCAGTGTGCCTGTTCAGTTTGTGTGAATGCTGTTGAAAGGATGTGGGACAGAAGGTCTCATCACACACTCTACAGCTGACTGACAGAGGGTGTTGTTCTGTGCACAAACAGAGGGGGGCAGTATAATACCAGAGAAAACACATACGATACAATCCATTGGTTCATATTTCTCTGTCTGTCTCATTTCCCTCCTCCCTCTGTCCTCTCTTGATATCACTTTTTTTCTTCACACTGATCTCTTTGTATGCCTGTCTTTCTCTCACTCTTTTGCACACACACACACACACACACACACACACACACACACACACACACCCACACACACACACACACACACACACACACACACACACACACACACACAGAGCCACACGCACGAGTGTGAAGTAATCTCAAGTCTGATACACCCCGCTCAATTATGAGCTACAATGCGTGTAATTAGAAAAGAATAAAATGCATTTCAGTTTTCATTAATGAATTTCATTGATTGGCTCTGTCTCTTTGTTCCTTGTTTTGATGAAGTTAACTTTGAGGGGAATAAAACACAACACTTCCAGAGCAATCAGACCGGCTGCAGACGTGCGTGCTCGCTCATGTGTGCTCTGTGTGGTTGTCTTTGGCCGATTGCAGTGGTGTGCCTTTTTAATCTGTACTGCAGGAAAATAGAAATAGGCCCTACCACAGAGTGTACAATTGTAACGGAGAGAGGGGGAATTAAAGTCAGAAGAAAGAAGAAGTAATAAATCACAGGACAAGATGGGGAGAGGGGAGCAAACGAGTGTTAACAAAGGAACGAATGGTAGAAAGCTGGCTGGAATAGATGAGGTGAGGGGAGAAGACAGAAGACATAATTGGTGCTGTGTTTGGGGACATCTTTCTGGAACACAGTAGAATAAACCGCACAAATATGACTTGGAATAAGAGATGGAACCAAATGGGAGCACTCATGTATATTTAGGACCATCCAGTACAGTGTGTGTGTTTGTGTGTGCATCAGGGACACAGAGACACTGCTGTTTGTTGGCAGAAGTGGATGCTAACTCTCTGCATGTGTATGTGTGTTTTTATTCGTGCCTAGATGGATGGTACTTACACCTTTTTGTTTTCATGCATTTTGTGTGAATGTTTGCCACAAGCTTGTGTGCCTCCCAAGCGTTCTGTAGTGTGTGTGTGTGTGTGTGTGTGTGTGTGTGTGTGTGTGTGTAGAACAGAGGTTCTGTGTCAGCATTGGTGTGCCCTCAGTGCGCCTGTCTCTAATTACAGCCTAGGGTTTCAGTCCGTCCATCTCCCTGTTTAAACCCGGCTAAGGCAGCCAGGCCCCACTGAGCCAAGGTAAACCATACAGCTAATTAGACAGACCAGCTTCCATCTCTGTACCAACGGGGGGGGGGCCGGAGGAAGGAGGGAGTAAAATGAGAAGGCAAGAGTGGGGAAATGAGGAGAGGATGTAGAGAAAGAAAGTAGGAAGGATAAAAAGAGAAAAGTGTCTTAACATTTTGGAGTGTAAACTCAAAACTCTGCAATATTAAGAAGTCTTCATTGTGCAAATCGCCCCAAAACACTTCATCAAACTGTGTGTGTGTGTGTGTGTGTGTGTGTGTGTGTGTGGTGTGTGTGTTGTGTGTGTGTGTGGTGTGTGTGTGTGTGTGTGTGTGTGTGTGGTGTGTGTGTGTGTGGTGTGTTGTGTGTGTGTGTGTGTGTGTGTGTGTGTGTGTGTGTGTGTGTGTGTGTGTGTGTGTGTGTGTGTGTGTGTGTGTGTGTGTGTGTGTGTGTGTGTGTGTGTGTGTGTGTGTGTGTGTGTGTGTGTGTGTGTGTGTGTGTGTGTTGGCAGGGGGTGAGGCATTTTTGTGGCGGTACGATGTTTAGTCTAAAGGTGTTTTGACACCCTCTAGCGAGTTTTTGAACTTGGCGGTAATTTGCATATTGTAAACAAATGTAAACGGGGGGAGAAGGTCATTGGTCAACCTGGGGCAAGCTAATCTGCATAATTGGCTCCGGTGGTTCAAATTATAGCCTGCTGCTGCTCTGCTGAGAGAGGGAAACGGAGGGGGAGAAAAAGGGAGGGGTGCAATTATGGTCATATGCAGCCAATGAAAAAAAAATTGTCGTTTTTTTTCTTCTTCTCTACAGCCTTTGCCTCTCCTCCCCAGCTTATTCTGACCAATGAGAGCGCTCGCTGCTCCCCGACAGCAATCAGAAATTCATCTCGCTCCACGACAGCTAAACCCCACCCCCCTCGCAGAGAGACACAGAGAGAGGGAAAGTGAGGGAGACAGGAAACAAATGAATGAGAGAGAAAAGGGAAAAGAAGAAGGAAAGAGTGAGAAAGTGAGAGCAGGATATGGCATCGACACCCTCCACTCTGGGCGGTGCACAAATGTGAGAGGGGAAGACAGGGAGGGTGAGGATGGGAGAATAAGGGTGAGGGGCAGACATCGGCTCTGGAGAAGGAGCTAAAATGAGGAGAGAGCAGAGAAATGGAGGGGAAAATAAGATGCTACTGCAGTAAGAGATAGTGTGACAGATGTGTGCTCTCCCGCACCCAACACCATTTCTCCTGCCTGCTCTGTCCGAGTGGAAAAAAGCCACATTTGCAGATTCCACCTTATCACTGAAATACTAGAAATCATGTGTTTTTCCCGAGTGTGTGTGTGCTGCGAGAGGTTGGATAAGGGCACAGTAAATAAATCATGGGGGGCTCATTGGAAGAAGGTCACCGGCTGGACCCTGCCTTCACACACACACACCGCACACACACATCCATGCGTGCTGACAGGCCCCTGCCCCTCATTTCGGGGTGCTCTGGGTGATTCTCCCAGTGTAATGGCTTCTACCCCATTTCCAGTCTCCTGTCTGAAAGAAATCACACACAGACCCCTCCAACAGTAGCTCACACACACACACTGACATACACACACCTGGCCAGTCGGGCATTTGGGAAAGGGAACGGATGGAAACAGTCGGGTAAATACGTTCTTTTGTAGATATTTGGTGTTTGTCTGCGTAGCCATGCCGTTGTTCCATATAGTTTTATCTCTTATTATTTCTCACATTGCATTGTCCACAGCGTTGTGTATTTTCAGTCTTGTGGTTTTGGTATTTTCTGATTGTAAACTCTCTAAATCTTGTGCCTGTTTTAAAGAGGCCCCTGCTCGAGTTTGGCCCTCTTGAGTACGGCTCTCGTTTCTTCATCGCTTGCCGGTTTGTTCCCGGTAAGTGCATGCACAGGTACGGTACACCTGCAGTCACATTTTAATGCACTGAGTGAGGAGAGCTGTGCTGTCAGTCGAGGTGTTGCAGGAGCAGTTAGATGGATTTTACTTGCCAAACGTTAGGGCTCGACGTGATAGGGAGTTGACACCTTGAGGGATTTAAAATGGCTGCAGTGACTTATTGAAAACTCTCATGGACCATTGAGTTGATTTATTCATGTATACTGGTCAGGTCCTGTAGTTTAGTTGACGTTCAACTTCTCTTGAAGCTACTCGAAATATCTTTGTTCTTTCTGGCACCTTCTATCGGGAATTATATTTGAATAATATTCTAAATAAAGCAAAGAAAGCATAGCCATTAGTTTGAGTTGGAACCTAACTTGAGGTCGGTATTAAGAACATAAGATGATTATTGACTTTTTTCCTGGCTCAGAGAGCTCAAATAAAGCATTGTAAAGTTATTTTTTAAAACTTGTAGACAATTCACTTTTTTTATTTATTTGCATAACTGTGAAAGGGTGGTTTTAGCAATGAGGGGGTGAGACAGAGTCAGAGAGACAGAGAGTAAATGTGAGGAAGGAGCGAGAGAGATGCATATGTCTGTCTGAATTTCTATCTGTCTTTGGAGGGCGGCGAGTGGGAGGGTCTATCAATCATTCCTAATCATTTATATTCAGCGGCTCATATCACTTCACCACGATTGGGAGTGGGAGAGTCGGCTCATTTGCATAGGGAAGAGTAACTGTTGAAAAGCTGTCAGAGCAAACAAAATATATGGCTGTATTGATGTATACATTTGGTGTTTTTGTTCAGTGTGAGGAGCTGAGGATAAATGTGCATGTGCCGTCTGAGTGTGTGGTGACAGATGCAATCTCACATGCGGTGCATATAATAAAAGGCCTTTATGACAACTTCAGCATGGATTTGTTGCATTTCTAAGTTGCTTTACAACTGCCTTCCAACGCCACAGTCAGGTCTTGTAATGCAACAGTTAAATATCAGACGTCTTAAAAGAACATTTGATTCTGGATCTTTTTTGGATTATTGTGGTTGTACTTTGGAAAGATGAATGCATCAAACTATGTCCACAAGCTGATTTGAAAATACTACAGAGCTGAAAGAAATGTATTTTAGTGGAATGAATAGGGGTGACTATTCTTCTATACAGAATGATTTTGAAATTTTACTCCACAAAGTATTTTTGGAATTAGAAGAAGGAAAAAGTTACAAATCCTTTTGGTTTTCTTGACTTACAAAACTGTTTTTAGCACAGTAGCATAAATATCCACTACATTTCAAATAATGATGTGGACATTTATTATGGTGTAGTATGATATTTTCTGGGAATTTAATAAAAACCGATCTAAGAGTTGAGCTTTCCATTTAATCAAGTGTATTTAAAGGCATATCAAATCGACGTGCTTTATCAAACTGATGCTGGAAATGTAAGTCACAGTTATTACATTCATTTACATTTTTATCACATTACAATATATATTGTTATATTGCTTTTGCTGCCATGCTTTTAAGTTTTGAAGTTGCAACTCACAAACACTTCCAAAATCAATTCATCTGCAAAAATTATTGTTGGATTAATCATTCAGTGTATGTAGTGTCAAAAACATTGATATTGAAAAACTGCCCATTGCAACCAACCCAAGGTGACGTCTTCAAATGTCAGCTAAAGGTCCAAAACACAAAGATATCAATTTACAATGATAAATGAGGGATAATCATATATTAGATTTGAGAGGATGAAACCAGAGAACATTTTTGCCGAACGTTTTGTTCAGTTTGTTCTTTATGACAAATTATGATAAAAATAGTTTAATATTATTTTTCTTTGCAATTTTGCACTCTTTCAAATTTCAATTAGTTTTCTTCCACTTCCTGAATCTGGATGTTTGGGTTTAATATGAGTCCATCACCAAATACAAAAGAACATTTTGTCATTTCGTGATCACTCCTCACTTTATAAATGACATCAGCTACGCAGAGGTTATCCGTTATCCAGTTTGGAAAATCGCTTTTCTTCCCAGTCTCTACCAAAAATGTGGCCATGACACACCTTCCTTCTATATTCGGTACTTCGTCTTTCACTCTGTCCTCCATTTCTGGCCCTTTCTGCCTGACTCTCTCAGTGTGTGACCTTGTGTTCCTTCTGTGTTAGTGTGTGGAAATTGGGCACACCTAACTACAGGGGCTTAAGTATAATCATGTATTTAGCTGCAGAAATGTACTGACGCACTGTTCCTCCCTGGAAAAAGAGAACTCCCAACATTAATTGAGGGATATTACTGTTGAGATCAATTGCCATGTTTCTGACAGTGATATCCATTCCCTCAGACCTGAGCAAATATTTATGTCTGGCTGAAAAAAAGAGAAAATGACACTATGAGAAAATAAATCAATATGAAAACTATGCAATCATTTCAGACATAATTTATTCTAATTAATGTACAGTTTAAATGATATAAACATTACATTTAAGATTTCAATAGTATTTTATTTATACCATTTATATATTTTCATTCATTTTGTCCTTTATTTTCTTTCAAGGATTTAAAAAAAACATACAAAAATAACATCATGTTAGATAAATGAAATTCCCTGCAGCTTAATCTTTTCTGAAATATACAAAAAAAACAATTGCTTGAACATTTGTATAAATGCAATTCTGCATGCATCCCTTTTTTAGATGTGGCCAAGTGGTAAGACGACCAATAGGGGCCAGTGTGTAACCGAGTATAGGGCCTCACTGAAGCCGGCGCTCATTGGTGGAGAGAGAGAGAGGGCTGGGGGGAGCAGGTGGGGAGGAGAGAGAGAGAGAGAGAGAGAGAGAGAAGGAGGGGGGGGGGCTATTGTGAAATAGGAAATGGCAAACAAGGCGGTCTTTAACTCTGCTTATAGAATATGTTAAAGTGATGTCTGCGATGCGCTGTGTGAATTATTTGCCTTATCATAAAGTGCATTTATGACGCAGGGTCATAAATATGCATCGGGACGAATGTTTTCAAAATTGAACCTCTCCCCTCCCTTATTTCTCCCTTCCGCCCTCCCTCTTTTCTTTTTTTTTGTTGCTTCGTGCTAACAACATAAAAACAACATTTTTTAATGCAACCCACCGGTGGATGTTTTGGAAACATTTTCTATTCCCTCCCCTCTCCTTCTCTGTCTCTGTCTCTCCTCCTCTCTGCTGCTAAATCTGCTTATTGCATTACAATGTGGCACAATTTGAAAAATGTTTTGAAGTCACAAAGTAATTAGAAAATCCACAAATGTGTACGATTGTAGTTATAATGGTGGAACACACATTAACCTCCCCCTCCCTCGCTCTTCCTGGCTCATCTTCATCATCAAAATCCTGTTTCTAATTTCTATGGATTTCCTGCCAAGAGCAGGCACGGCTGTGACCCCTTTAACCCGGACATATAATGTTCTTAATATCCAGATTAACATTTTTTTTTCTTTAAGCTCTTTTCTACAACATGTGAAATTATTTCTGCAATCAAGCACAAAGCCAACCCCACCCTCTCTCCCCTCGGTTATGGTCTGGCCTCCACAAACAACAAGTTCTCGTGCAGATGCTCTGAATGCACCCACCACCCACTCAGCCTCTCTCACCTCCCCCTGCTCTTGTCTCTTTGCAATTAGAAAGTGAAAGACTGCAATAAAGGTGGCGCTGTACGCGGAGGGCAGTTAATGAAAGAAAGGATTATGGGTAAATGCAGCATCAAGGGGATTAGGAAAGGACGACCAGCCTCGCTGAGAACAAAAGATCCTACTGACAAGAGCTGCTTAGAACACACACACAAACACACACACACACACACACACACACAACACACACACACACACACACACACACACACACACACACACACACACACACACACACCACACACACACACAACACACACACACACACACACACACACACACCACACACCCACACACACACGAAAATGTGCATTCACCTGTTACTACAGAGCTATATCTAACATAAATGCCCACTCTGATGTATTCACATGCATAAAAACAGTCGTCCATTTTACAGCCGCCCAGATGTGCAGGTGGTTACTCTGTCTCTGAATGTAGAGACTGCTCTCTTATGAAAATCTACAATTCCAGTGGCTTATAGCGACAGATTTTAGAGGAAAGGATTTAGCCAAGATGTTGTCACATAATCCCTGTGAGCTTGGAATTAGAAGACCCCTCCCTGAGTTCATAAAGAGTCTTGAGATACTAAGCATTAAAGTTTTCACATCGAGCCAGCTATAGTTGTAGGTGGGGCTGCTGTGTTGATAGGAGAGAAGAAGAAGTTTAATCCAAAATGTTCTTAAAAGAAAAATGACACGGAAGGAGCGGTCTAGTTTAGAAAATGAAACAAATGTGCATAGCAGACAATATTTAATACTGCTAATACTATTTGGGCTGTACAGATCAGCAGAGTGATGTGTGTGAGTGTGTTTTCCAAGCTTTCCAGTACACCTAATGAACCCTTGCCTGTCCACCAGTACTCCCCACCAGAGACAGGCATAGGGTCTCTTTAAGTAGAGTGATAAGCACTTCGGCCCTGATGCTGAACAGGGAGCAAATTGAAAGTGAAGATTGCCTTCCCATAGACTTTATCTTTTCCCACTAAAACAGGGAGCGGGCGTCTACGACTACACCTATTGATTTTGCAATTTCAGCAAATTAAGAAGGAGACAGCCAGGCCTATTAGAGAGCTGTCTGTGGCTTGGACTAGCATGGCCACTGTGGTCTGTGATGGCGATGCTTAGAGAGGGAGAAAGAAGGTGTTTACGTTTTGGACTGTCGTCTAATGTTTTAAATTTATTAGCATGGGCTGTATGTAGAAACGTATATGCCAATCACACCTTGATTTCCATGGTGTATAATATGTCCCCAGCAGCTACCACAGCAGGCAGGCAGAGGCATATTCTACTGACGTATACAAATAACACAAGGCAATCAAGGTGAATGAATTACCTACGCATGTGGCCTCAGATTTCAGTAATAAAAGAAGCTAAAGGCCAATCTGTACCTAGAGTAGTATCCACTGCAATATGAAGAGTAATGAGAGGAATAAAACATTCTATAAGGGCGAGAGAAAGAGGCGCAATTTCATTATATACATCAAATAATGCGAGCTTCTATAAATGTGTTGTTGATGGCGCGTGGCGGTGTTTTTAGTTGTACTGTTGCTGCTCCATTTGGCTTGAATGCAACAAGAGAAAGCACAACGTTTGCTCACCTTCCAAGAGGTCAACGCATTCATTTCTTCTTCCTCAGAGGAAGCAACCATCCAAGTGCACTAATCCGTGATATACATTTATCGGAAGGAGGTGAATTTTTCTCAATTTTCAATCTGATTGTGTTATCAGCCTATATGACTTCCATATTGGAGTTTTAATATTGGAAATTCAATAGGAGCCGTGATGGATGATTTCTCTGGTAAAGGGTGCACATTTTTCAAACTGATAGCTTTTTTGGTCCGCTAAAAAATGATGAAATATGAGTTTTTTTGTATTGATCATTAGTCTCAGGACTGCACCTGCTCCACCAATTTGTTTCCAATCAAAATTGGCATTAAGATTCATATTTGGCATCACAGCAGCAAGATCTTCTCATTATTCATTCGATAACGAGCGGGAATTACAAAGACAGAGCAATACAAGACACCCAATTTGTTCAATTTCCTCTATTGTGATTATTTTTTAACGTTTTTTTTCCTCAGCCTGTCTTACATTGCATTTTAAACTGCTGCCCTCAGGCATCGGGTGCATATATGGAGAAGCAGAAATGAAATTCTTGACCACATTGCTTACTGAAGGTGTAAAACGGTTTTACAATCCACCTTGGGATATAAGATAAGCTAATTGGACGTGTGAATTAATTCCTATTTTTTCTTCCGTGTAGGTGCTTATTTTTTTTGTAGAAGATACTGTATGTACCAAAAGTGTCAAAGAATAAGTTGGAGAAGCGAGTGATTGGGAGGGCTGGTCTGCCAAACATTGTATTCACAAGCTAATTCATTGATTGCCCATTGGAAGAGATGGCTGCTAATTGTTAGGTAATTAACATGGCAAGCTGTAATTATGTTCGCCTAAGGACCCGATTAGTGTTTCTGCATGTCTTATGGGCGCAGAGGGGCTGTATCTGTGTGTGCGTGTGTCTAAGCCTATCTGTTGGCTCGAGGACAGATGGCACATTGTCAAAAGCTGACATGTTTTGTTTTCCCTGATGTGTGTGTGTGTGTGTGTGTGTGTGGAGGGGGAGAGAGGAGATGAGTTGCGCCATGGGACTTGTCCTTTTGTTTCAGCATTGTTAATTAAGTGCTAATTGAGTGTAATTATTTACATCATCACACACAGCGAATGGAGATGTCAAGTGGCAGAGGCACAAAGGCAGTTGGTGGGAGGCTGGCAGCTGAGAGCCGACAATCTGTTGATGCCGCCAACCCTGTGGCAGCTGAAAGGGAACAATTAGCAACAAGCTGGAAATCTCAACACAACACCAGGACCACAAATAATCATACACACCTTCAGGACACATTTAGGAGGTATCTCTCAAAAAAAGTATTCAAAATAACACAAACAAAAATTAACAAATGGCTTAATGTAACCAATGCAAAGTGGAGAGACAAAGAGAGAGTGCATGGAGTGATGAAGAGGAGAAGGAAGCCCAACAGAGAGTGACATTGATCAGTCAGCAAGAGAATGAGATGAGGCAGTATCTGGTGTGTTAACACCTACAGCTAATCAACATGACAGAGTTTAGACTTGCCCTAGAAACAACACATACACACATGGGGGGGCGCACACATGTTCGCACACATGCTCACATCCGATCTAACCATCACCCATAGTTTGAGTCATGCCCTTTCAGTACAATTATTGTGTCTAATTACACATAGAGTACACATAGTGTGTATAAAACAGGTGTAGTTCTTACAAGTCACCTCAGACCACTCACCACCTCTATATCTTCATCAGAAAATCACTGGACCCGGAATCAAATTTGGCTCCAGCTGGACTTCTTTCCTACAGTTTTGTGAAGACAAATGAGCAGCAATGAATCTTGATCATTTGATACCTCGGTCTGCGCATAAACACCTTAAAGGCCGCAGCAGGCCGAGCCTCTATTGGTTCGATGATTGTGCAAAGCATGAAAAACATGGGAATCTGAATAGCTGCGACCCTTGGTAACAAAGACAAAGTGTGCCCCAAGACAGGAGAACGAATGTCACTTAAATATGAGTTAACAAAAGGTCACTTAACAACCAGCCAGAATAAAACAAAACCCAAGGCTCTAAACAGACACGCATCACGCTGCATTTTTAGAACATGGTGTTTATTTTGAAGAATCACAGTCAAGTAGCTGTGACATATTGCTGTTTTTAGAGTTTAAATGTATTAGGAGGGAGCCAGCCTATATCGATGTTGTAAATCAATATTGCTGAGAGGGGAGCTAATACTGTGGTATCAAGTGTTCCATTCAAAACGTACACATTTTAAAAGCCTACGTGCTGAGCTGCTGCAGCGTACAGTAACTTCTTACCTTCATATACATATTTCAAATATGGAAGTTTTTGGGCAATTAAAAGTTTGGTGAAGTGATGTCCCTGTGAAACAGTCTATTTAAAGGCATATCAAGATGACTGACTATACCTTTCTTTTTGTACTTGTCTTGATCATTTGATGTTTGTCTTGAAAGACAGAAGAGGCCCATATTTAGCCTGTCTACCTTATTTGCATGCAATTTGTAACTTTCTGTTATTTCATAATTCCAAAGTTCAGTGTTTGATTACAGGGCCGGATAATAAGAAGGACATCTTTGCTTAACTGCACAGTGGTTTGTCCAAATGCTGCAGCCTTCTGATCAAGACTGCACAGTGAGTAGCAAGAGCAAATAAGGACTCCTCCATATTCAGTACGTGTGCATGCATCAGCGTGCGTGTGTGTGAGTGTTTAGGTGTTTGTGTGTGTGAGTGTAGGGGCTTAAGTGTGTGTGTGTTTGTGGGTGTGTGGAGGGGGTTAAGCAGTGGGGTATTCTCGCCTCTGGTCAGAGGTGGAATTAATTTTAGCTGGCAGTCCCACGCTGCGGTCATTTGGTTTAAAGGGAGGTGTTATTATCCTGATTTGGCCGTAACGGCTGGGGATTGGATAACCAACTGGCAGCTAGACACTCTCTTTAAGACAAAGGGCTGGAGACTGTGTTCTTTTATGACTGAGACATAAATAAAAGAGTGGAAATGCAGCTATACAAGACGGCATCAGACAGTTAAATACCAGATACAATGTTTGCACTTTACAACAATCTACTTGTTAATTTATAACCATTTTGTTTCATGATTTGGAAATAAGATAAACATGTGCTGTGTTACAGCTAGCAATTATTTATATACAATTGCAGATGACAATGCAGAAGTAATTTAGGATTAATGAACAACAAGATACATCAATAATTGCAATCAGATACTAAGCAAATTGTGATTAAGCATGTGTATGTGGGTCACCAAGTGTTGAATAAAATGTAGCAGCAGAACTTTACAGCCACATGGATGCACACAGACACAATGTACTTACTATAATCATAGATGTGGTTATAAAGTAATTGTATTGTATATTCCTCAGAATGAGCCTAAGCCCCTTTTCCATTAAATCAAAGATCTATCTTAGGACAGAAATACCCAAATGACCACATACCCCATTTTAAATACCAGCCATCTGCCAAGGAAGGCCTTTTCAGCGGCCCAGTCATTTGCATAACCAAAAGATGATTATTTTTCCCCTATGAAAGTTGAAATGACTGAATAATTATAATGTAGTGGATTAGAATGAGGAAAAAACATGCCTTGATGTCAGAGAAGATTGCTGAGTAGTCACTATAATCGCTGCTTAGGTTTTTAATCAGAGTGAAATATGGGCCATAAATTATTGCCTTTCATGCAAACTTGTGTTTTTGCACCGGCGCATCACAAATCTAATTTTTCAGCATTTTTAAGAGGCTTAAAAGATAGTTATTTTTGTTCAGGAACTCTGAATTAAAAGTCGTTCGGGTATGCTTTCACTCAGGGGGATTATGTTCGATACTGTAAGGTTTTTCCCAGAATTAAATTATAACCTCGAAATAACCTGCGCTGACTGAAGCACAACTGCCTCTGTTTTATACGTGCCAGCCTACTGAGATACAAACATGAAATACATGAAATGGACCTTAAACTTGCAGCTCACATTGTGTAATACCTGGAAACCTTCATCCTAATATCCTTAAGGAGTGCGCTTTGCTACACTGAACGTGTTGCATCACTCTGAAATCTAAAACTCAAAGTACGCGCCGTTAAATCTTACAGTTGAAGAGTGGTACTTTACAGCAGTGTAGCGTGAAAAGAAGATCTCGTACATTTATTTAAAATACCTTTCAGCTAGAAAATGAAATATAAAGTTTTAATAATACAAAACACCTCGGGATTCAGCCGCTGAGATAAGATGCTCTGAGCCTGGCAAAGAAAAACGGCACACATACATACACCGGGTTTATCTTTGAGCTCCGTTCTTGCTGCACACAAGCTAAACACAGCAAAGTCTATGATGCCTGCGCACCCCTTATCCTTAACAAAGCAGCAAAGCCAATCCATTGTGCCGGATCCATCTGTAACAAATTCATACATCCATATCGACACACCAGGAAACAAGACACCCAAGGAGAGAGGGATAGAGGGATGGACGGAGACATGGAGGGATATATTTCTCCTTCTCTTTTGGTTTCGTTGGGGTATTAGTAATCAGAGTCCCCCCTTTAGTCTTTACAGCTGCAAATTGCTTTGCCACCTCTTCTCCCAGCAGTCTGTCCTGCCAAAGCCGCCCATGATGTATCATTATCACAACTTTGGGTGGAAATCCATAGAATCAATAGGTTTGTCAGGGAAACTCGCGCATGGGATTGCTTACACGCTGTGAGGCTTGTTCATCCACTAGTCAGGCCTATCCTGCCACAGGCAACGGCAAAACAAAGCGCATATAGGTATGTGCCGGACGTACATGAACGCACATGCACACGTTCACACGGGCATATGCAGACACACATAAACGATACACAGCATCTGTAGCAGAGGGAAGCCGATATTATGTATTTTTGTTTCCATCTATCCATATATCCGTCCATCTGTTTGTTTATATATATGTGTCTATCTGTCTCTGTCCATCCTGTCTTCCTGTCTGTCTGTGTTTCACTTCATTAGTGGAGCTGGTCAGCAGGAGCTGGACGGACGTCTCTTCCCATGTAATTACTGTCCGGTAAACAGGTCAGAAGGGTAGAGTCCAGCCACAGCTGCTGCAGCTTTCAGCGACTCACACACATAGACACATGCGCGCACACACACACACGCGCACGCACAACCACACACTCTGGCTGTGGGTCCCGAGCTTTCAGAGTGGTATTGATTGGTTGGGCTGTGACATCTCCTAAGCCATGTCACCCCTGTGAAAGAAGCCTCCAAATTGACCAATAATAAAGTGGTGGAAGTTGTAGTGGCTCTCTCCTGGGAGCTGTCCGTGTGGACTCTGTCACTATGTGTGTGTGTGTCCATGTGTGGTTGATGCATGTGTATATGTATGTATATGATTGTGGATGTATGCGAGTGCCCTCTTCCTTCGCTGTCTCCATCAACGACTCGGTGACATCCCTGTTAAAACACATTTCAGATGTATTTGCTGCCGCTGTTTTTCAGAGCATCTTACAATAATCACAATGTTTTTTCAGAAGTATTGATATAGAAGTATTATTGTCATGTATTTTAATCTACATATTAGTTTAACAAATCAATGAATGGAAATAAAAACAAATGGTAGCATGATATTCACATTTGTATAACACTGTAAAGTGTATTTCCACTGTTATCAATGTACTGTGGTGTTTTTACAGTTATCTCAAACTGTAAGTCTGGTGAGGTTAATTCAGGCACAAACTCTGAACAGAGTTTCATTTAATTTGTGTACATGGGTTATAATGTAACACTTTTTCCTTTGGTCCCTCATTTAACCATTCATTCTGAGCATATATGGGACATTATACTTGCAAGTGCTCAAATGGCTAAGGCTTTTTACAGTACACATTATGCAAATACACTACACTTGGCTATACTTGGCCAAGTTGAATGTGTGCTTATTAAAAGCACATGGGAAAATTGCACTTGAACTTAAATGTCTGTAAACTGAGCTTTTGTGACTGTATGGCTAATGCAATTCAGTTTAAATGGGAATGTATTTCAAACAGAGAAAAGCCCACAATGTCTGTAATGTGAAGAAACCTCCATGTTTTCAGGGTTTTCAACTTTGGGTCTTTAGAACAAGTATAACATCTGATCTTGAAATAAGTCTTATGTTATTTGAAAATGCTCAAAAACTAAATATTTGATCACAAGTGATTTTAAAAGATAACAAATAGATCCTCTTACCCCCTCAAACTGTAGTAGGTAGGATAGTGTGTGTGTGTGTGTGTGTGTGTGTGTGTGTGTGTGTGTGTGTGTGTGTGTGTGTGTGTGTGTGTGTGTGTGTGTGTGTGTGTGACGGTCAGACACTCTGCCTGCAGCTGCACACTGATGACATTTACTATTTTTTGCAAATAGACATCTTACACTTTCTCTTTGCACTACGTGAACACACACTTTTATAGAGACCCTTCATTTACTGAGTCATTAATCTTCACTTCGAGACAGAGAGAGAGATCAAGCTTTACACAAAACCAAGTATTTGTGTGTGTGCACACGCGTTCCAACACCAACCTCATTATAGCGCCTCTTTATGCACAAAGACTGTGGGGTCACATTGATTTCACTCCCTGGAGTATTAGCATGGGATTACAGCAGTCAACAGGCCTTCAATGATGTGTGTGTGCGCGAGTGAGTAAGAGAGATGAGAGAGATGAACCAAGGGTAATTAGTCCATAGAATAGTCCGACGTGCCATAGTGTGTATGAGTTTGTGTGTGTGACTTTGTGAGTGAGAGGGTGAATGTATTTGTGTGCCCTCATTAATTCTTTGTACTAATACAACCACCACCCTGCTTGAAGTGTTAGACTCTTTCAGAGCGTCTCATCTTTATGATTTAACACTTTGATCTAAGAGTTGGATGGTGTGTAGGCGGGGGGGGGGGGTATAATATTAATGCCTGTGTGTGTCCCTTTGTATTAACTGATGCATGTCTTAGTGTTGAGTACTTCAATGTGTTTTATATCTTCACCTGCGTGTCCGTGTGAATGTTACCATCAGAAGGAAACATATCCAACAACTCACTATCAGCTTGTCCATGGCGTGTGTGTGTGTGTGTGTGTGTGTTTGTGTGCATGTGTGTTAATGACAGCCATTTCAAACACTTGGTAGATTACTCATCATCACAATTTGCATAACTTTGAAGTATTCATAGCATTAGCGAGGCAATTACAATAATTAACATGGGAATCCATGTCAATGGGCCACAGCCGCGAGGCAAGTGCAATTACAGCTATGCTAATTAGGGTTTGATTAAGCTTTTAAAGAACAATCGGCTTATTTAACTGAACATATTCAAGAGGCTGTAGAGACATGGAACACCCCCCACACACACCCACACACACTCTTGCCTGGAGTACTCTTACATACCCGCCTGATAGTTTGAAACATGCACAAGTACACACACACACACATCATATGCACACAGAAACACACATCCATATGCAAAAGCACCAGGTGTGCAAGGAGGTGGATGCACACACAACTCCCTGTCCCTGCTGTGTGCACACACTGTAGACAGGCCTGCTTGCACACATACACATCCATGCCCTCATCCACACACACATGGCTGCACACTCACTGTCTCCCCCCCCTCCCTCTTTTTGTTTTGTCCGCCAGTCTTTCTTTCTCTCCAGACAAGAAGACAGGATGTTTTTTTTTCATTGAACAAGAACAATTTGCTGTCTGATGTTGGAAGCCTCATTGTAGTGACGGGGCCTAAATTAAAGTGTGGGCTTATTAAAGCCTGTGTGTGTGTGTGTGTGTGTGTGTGTGTGTGTGTGTGTGTGTGTGTGTGTGTGTGTATGTATGTGTGCATGTGCTCCTGACACTGATCCGCCCAATAAACTCACTGTCCGTGACTAAGAGTGCGCTCGCAGCAAGACAGACACAATTGCCTGTTAAGTCAGTGTTGCTTTTATTGGGCCTCCCTGAACAATGCCTTGATGTGTGTCATGGCTCAAACCAACATGAAGACATGCCAAGATTATTTTAATGAATTAAGTTGCCCTCCTTTTTGCTGTGAGGGCATTTTCCGATTGGTGATCACTGCACACCATTTGCACCTTACAAATGTTTCATTTTGCCAGGTTTTCTGTATATCTCTATTTTTCCCTTAAATTAGATTTTCTCAGAGCAAGGTGAAATACTGTTTTCAAATCATTTAAGGGCTTGTTTTACCCTGAATGGAAAAGTGATTTGGATTCCTTCATTTAAGTCCTGCCAGTAACAAAAGCATGTTACTTAGAGGAATAGTGAAGAAAGTGTTTAGCTAAGTGCTTAATTAAATTCCAACGTTAAAGGAAAGAACAGTATTCCTCCTCACTTGGTAGTGCCGGGTTCTTCGGTCCTTTAGTCCTCCAAGTAGGATAAAACAACCCTCTAAAACTCAATCCTATTCGACCCTGTCTGAGCTTCACTTTTTTTCCGAACTAAAATGAGTAATTTAATCTTTTATCACGGGGCTGGGGCTCATTAAAATATATTGCTTCTTCGTCCAGTAGGGACCTGCCAAAAACAGACCCATGACCCATTTCTTGTTCCCAACTCAAAGTCAAGGCCAACTGTTTAAAGCGGACCCCTAAAACACAGCAGGAATTCATTTTTGGGGGATTTCTGTTGTCACAATTGCAATTTGAAGTAAATCAAAGCAGAGAAGGAAGTGACTGATGGAGTCAGATTGTCTGTCTGACGGTGAGAGTCAGTGTGGGTCAGCCAGTCGATGAACGACATGTCAGGGTCACTGTAAAGCAAATAAAGGGGTGCTTCGGAAAGTCTATAATAACCATTGACAAGAGGAGTGCTGTTTATTTGTTATGACACACAAACTGTACCTGTACATACACACTCCCTCACACAGACAAACGCACACACACCGCCTTCATTTAGCTGAAATCCATCTCTGCTCCCAAGTTACCTTTTGAGATCACTTTGGTAAGACTGCGTAATGTGCGAACCAGTCTGAGGTTAGGAATGTGTGTGTTCCCAATGTATTTCCATACGTGTGTGTGGCTGTGCGGTTGTGCAGCTATCATCATTACCCTAGTCAATAGCCACATGTCCACGTATTGATCACTTTATCGATGGGCGATGAGAGATCTCAGGCTGCAGAGCGCCGTGTGGATCTGTTTAGACTTTTACTGAGACCACACAGCGAGATCAGCTCAAGTTCAGATGAAGATCACCTCCGGGCCAAGATTATTGGCTCTTAGACGGCTTTACATGCAGCATTAAATGCACATCTGATTAGGGTATTATATCACAAAGAAATGCATATAATCGCAACAGCAGATTCTATGTTATTATATTTTTGGTGTTATTTATCATCCATTTGTTTGGTTTGTCCTCTGGTTACAGATAGACAGCACATTAGTAATCATAAGATGCAATGTTTGTGATCTTTAATCTGCCTCTATAGGACATACTGATCAAAGTTTGTTGTTAAAGGTGTATATTATGAACAAATATATAAAAAAAGTATATAATACAATTACATTTATGATATCAAGGGATCAGTAGATGAAATAGCTACATATACAGCTAAAAATCATAACTTGGACATAATGACATGCCATATGGTCGCATAGCAACAGCTGTTAAACTTCACTGTGCTCTGTGTAATCCAACAAACATGGTTAGTATATTATTACACACGGTCAGTTTTCCCACACATGTGCCGCTCTGTAAATTAAATTCCCGGGCCACCCTGGATTGGAGAAGTTATTTTAGGTTCTTCGTCTTTTTCAGCCCACGCCAGAATTAGAAGTTCGGTCCCTCACCCTGAGAAGCAGGCTCATTAAAATATTACTACCCCCGACATGTGGGAACTCACCAGCAGCAGGCCCGTTTAACTCCAACCAGAGTTCATGGAACCGATGGACCGTATCTAGGCATTATTAACATACTGAATATACTGTATCTGATTCCTCTTAACAACGTATCCTGCAGCTCAGCTTGATAATGCTAAATATCTGATTGTGTGTCACTTTTCTGCTTAAGTTTTACTGCATGACTCTTTGTGCGTTTACAACTTGCGAATCTTAGTCAAACTGATTTTTAATTCATGTGATTATCCAATCAGTTTTAATTGGAACATTTCTTACTAACAGTATAAGTGTGCAAAGGTGAAGCCTTTTTAAAAAGAGTAAAATTAAACGGGAACAGCTGTGAGAACATGGCGGTGCCACATTATACTGGTGAAGTGCAAACATGTGGTCTTAATTGCAACAAGTAAATTAGTGCTTCTAATTGTGGTTGGTTATTTAAAATGATAAGCGAGTCCATGGTAAATGGCTGTGATGGAGATAGGAAGAGTTGATATATGAAAACGGCAATGAGGCTATTAATTGACCGTCTGCAGGTGGAAATGGTTGAGCATTTGTTGTCTTTTACTTTTGTGTGTCACAGAAAATAATGTGGGCCGATTCATTTGATATTTTTATAAACTAAGACTTGACATATTTGAATGTGTTCCCTTTTATGTGGCAAATGCAACTCGGTTAACCCTAAAAGCACACCAGAGTTGTGCTTTTCTGAACAGTTTACACAGAATTATGTGATTGGTGACTGTTAACAACACTTCATAGAGTACATTTCCATGACGGCATTGTAGCGTAATGTGTGTCAACATAGTCAGTTTGTCTGAGCATAAAAAAAAAAAAAAAGCCTGCAGGCCTCTCACATTTTCTCTCTCTCCAGCTTTCAATTTCTGCCCCCCCCCATCCTCTTTACCATCACTCTCCTTTCTCCCTCCTCCACCCCTGCCCAGACCCCTCCTCCTCCTCCTCCATCCCCCGAGGGTGTCCTGAGACCCTTCATTACTGTCGCCATGGTAACACCTCAACCATTTGACAGTGGTACTGGACACCCCTCCCCACCCACCCATCTTCTCTTCCTGCTGTCCTTGTCTTCCTCCCCTCTTTCTCTCTCTTCATGCCCCCTCTCCTCCCAAACTCCCTCCTGCTCCTCTAAAAACATGGCTTCCGGACAAAAATCACCAAATCACAGCGGCAAGTGGGGCATATGATGATGGGACGACCCCCCGAGGTTTCCTCTCTCCCCAACCACTCTTAAATGGCTGGAGCAATCATAACGTCCTCACACTTTGAAGTCAAGTCCCAATTCCACTCCTTTTACTTTCTCTCTCTGTCTGTCCGTCTCCCCCGTCTCCCATTTTCCTTACACGCTTCCCTCCAGAGTGAAATTGGCCGACATGTGGGCTATATTTCCATGACGAGGGATGCCGTGCCGACCAGTTGTGAGCCAAATCAGTCGGCATCCAATTAAACACGGGAATATTGATCTCATGCCTCATTTCTGAGGATTAGTCTTCCCTTTGAAACATGCTCTGTTTGAAACATGGCCATGATGAAAACACACACGGACACACACGAGCACACACACACACACACACACACAAACTAAGCATGCTGAGAGACATGCGCGCGCTGTTGGCTGTCCGCCCTCCAGGTGAGACATGTTGATCACATGTCATTACGGCTCGCCTTCACATTGGCGACAGTTGATGATGTCAACACGAGATATAAGGCCCTCCCCCCGTTGCTGCGATGCCAAGCTCGTCCTCATACACACACATACTGTAGGCACACACGCATAACTCCCACACACACGATTGGGTCAGATATCCCTGGCCACCTCTGTAGCAATGTTTTAATCATGATCGGGTTTGTTTGTAATTATAAACACCCTGAGATGCCCATATCAAAGAGCTTCATATCATTCAGGCCTATGGGTATCCTTGGTTGCTTTTGAAAACTGACACACACACACACACACACACACACACACTTCAAAAGCAGACCCTTCTTTTTGAGCTGTGTGCGCTGCTTTTTGCACACACCTTGAAGGCCTTTTGCTCAGAGCCACAAGGTTAACACACGTTGTTTGTGCGCGTCGCGTCGAGCCGTCCCCTGGGCTCCTCGGCTCAGAGGCCGGGGCCCCGCTTTCTTTCACCGCAAATGCCCCATCCTTCAAAGTCAAAACCCCAACATCTGAGAGAAACAAGACTTAGGGAGCTGACGTTGAAATTAAAGGTGGGGTAGGTGAGTTTGAGAAACCGGCTCGAGATACACTTGTTGTTATATTCCATGGAATGCTCTTAACATCCCGATATCAATGAATATCTTAAAGTGCTTTGACAAAAAATCCATAAAAAAATTTCATCAATGGAAGCCGTGGCGCTGTAAAAAGCACGACCAATCATCTGAGCCGGCCCGGCTAAAGTAACTGGATGGCCTACCTGCCTGTCAGCCTTCCATCTGGGCACAAAACTTATCTCGTGCCCTCATTGGTCATGTGCGCGTTCGTGTGTGTTGGAGGAGGGGCTCTGTAAGGAAGTGGCAGATTTTTTCCGGCTGTGTATTTTCAAATTCTAGCGCACTCGAGCTGGTTTCTCCATTCTTACCTACCCCACCTTTAATAGAATAGCTTTAATTAAAAAAAAACAACATTTTTTTGAATGGAAAGTTGGCAATTTATAGCAACTTTAGTGTGGTTTCACAGTGATATCTTGAAGCCAACATCATCTTTAATCCCTCTGTTTACAGCCCTGACTCTCAGAGATAGAGGAACGCTACACTAATGTCCAAATAATATTGATATTCTCTGGTTTATCCGTCATTATCAAACTCATCATCTGAATGAAGAGCTCAATCTATCGTCTTCATGTTAACATGCATATTTTTAATCTGCAATCCAAATAAGTAAGAATAATCACCCTACCATACCTACCATAAGAATTACTTTTGATGCTTATGCTTACAGTGCACCGGGCCAAGGATTACACTTGAATTAAGACAAATAAAAACAAATACATCTTAAAATGAAAGTGTAAATTGTGTGTATGCCTATTTTTCCCTTAATCTTGAATGATTGTTTAAACTGATTGCAAGACATGACGGGTATGTTGTGCCATATCACTTTTCCTATATGACTTTTTGAGTTGTTTTGAATAGTTACTACAACTATAGGTAAAGACCCACCATAAATAATGTATAATATTAGTAAGGGCATATCAAGTAAGAATTGATTTGCAAGAATCAAAGGAAACTAAATAAAGTCAAAGTTTATTAATGTAATGAAATGGATCAAACCAGAACGCTGTCAGCCATTTTATAAATGTTTCAGTGAAGATGTTATTGAAATAAAATGGATTATGTTTGTTTTTGTGTGCGGATTATGCAACATAGGACTGATCACAGGCAATTTATGAGTGCGTGGTTCAGTGTGTGGGCGTTCAACATCAATGATTTTATTGACTGTTGCGTAAGCTGCACAGAAAGCTTTTGTGTTTCTTGTACTGAGGAATGTTTATTTATTTGATGATTATTATAGTTGTATCAATAGAAAACAGGGCTTCCTATTGAATGGACCCTCAAGACATTAACTGTTTGACCGATGAATCTAAATAAAACATTTTTTTGACGAGGCCTCTGGTTCAAGTTGAAGACCTGCATCTAACTTCAGCATGAATTATAAAACCCATGTCTTTGAAAACGACCTTGTACTTTCACTTTACTTTTTCCCCCACTCTCTGTAAAGACCACGAAATGAAAGAAATGTGTCTTGTTGTTGGGGCAAAGGAGTGCATGGTGTCTCCAGAGTAACTTTCATTCTCAGATAAACACACGGCAGCATCGGTAAACAAGATTCACGGGGAAAGAGTGAGACACATTTGATAGTCATAAAGGATTTTTTCCCCTCAACGAGCAGAGATCAAATAAACTCTGTGTCTGAGGTGCCGCGTAGCCTCAAGCAGTGAAGCATAAATTTAGATCAAATCGTGTTTCTCTTACAAGGGTATTACTTTAATTTCTATGCTTGGGTAAAAAAAAGAGAAATGTGTGGGGCAAATTATGAATAAAACGACACACAGGAATGTAACGTGTCTTCAATCTAACCTTCCTCTCCGTCTGAATATAATGCAGAATCCTAGTTCAAGTTGTCACCTCACAAACCACCTGACCCCGCAGCCCTCTCCGTTTTGTTTCAAAATGAAAAAGCAATTTTCCTTGGGTTTATAATCTTCAGTAATAGTCAACCATCATTTTTTAATCTTTAGATGCATTTTAAATCCAAGCTGTAATGTCTTAACTCTCCGCCAAGGTCAAATATCTTAGCAAATAAGGCTTAAGCTTTGTTTTATATGAAAGAATTACATGATTAATACCGAAGAATTAATCACGTACTCTTCAGATCGCCCAGATTGGGTTTGTGCTAAAGGATTATGCTGTCCTACTTTTTCCACATGGCATAAATTGACATGGAGGTTTGTTTAGCAAAGTACTGCTAAATACATTCTTTTTAACTCTGTCGCTTCACAGAAACCCTTGATTGCAGGCTGAGGCATTCAGAGATATTGCGTTCCAACACAACATTCAGGATAATCTTTAGCAGTTATTAATTTAAAGTCAGAGCTGTTCAAATCATGACAACTATGTCAATATGAAGCTCAGGCTTTAGTTGAGGATGTTGTACAGAAAGAAATACTAAAGTCATGAAGGTTGAATTAAATTAAATGTTTAAGTTCACCTTAAAATGAAATTGTAAGAGACGGGAAACGTGCATGTTCTATTGATAGTGAGCTGAGAGACAGTCCCTGTGACTTTTAATATGACCACTTTGAGTGCGTCATGACATTATAACTCTCACAATACAATGACGCTTTATTTAACAGTCCTCCAGTCCACTAAGTCACCTTGCCGTCCTCCCTGGAGTAAAGAGCTGTTGCTTGTCACAAATACTGATTCGGCATGCACGACAATAATGTTTTTTTATTGTCCTTCTAAGTGATGCCAGTAGACGAGATTCCAGCAGCCATTCCCTCCGCCAGACTCCGTCATCATCTGATTCCCCAAACCCAAATCATCAGCTGCCACCTCGCGTTTCTGTATTTACGACCACCCAGGAGGGCATCTCTTATTAATGCACACTTTTATAAACCGGACAGCAGTTTCACTCCTCACTCCCCTCCTGTACGTCCAAACAAACGTGATTTATAATTCCCATGATTTACGATCTATCAGGGTGCGCAAGTAGCGCCGTCTCCTCAGCCCTTCGTTTATACATGCGCCCACTACAGATAAAGTCAAACTAGATGTAGATGCATTGGATGATTTCATTCAAAACCGGCTCATGTGTTTATTATGCACAATAAATCTAAAACCACTTGGAGTGTCAAAGCAATCTGTTGCCTCTGCCACACTTTTATAGCTGGGCAAAATGATAAGTTGCTTTGTAAATTGCAGGGATAGAGATGCATGCATATTAATGGGGGATTTCGGATGTCCCTGCATTTTGACCAATACTAAATAACTGCAGAATGTTTGTCGCACAACTTGTGTGACGGTTAGTCTATGGATGCTTAACTTGCAGGACAGAAACAGACAGAAGCATTTAAATCAATGTATACCAGCCAGGCTTAGTATTTATGCATCCATGTTCGTTTGATAGCAGTCCTATCATCATGTGTGGCTCTGTTAAATTCTTTCATACGCTATCCTTTGTTTGAAAGATAAAACTGCTACTGCGCTTTTTAAAACACTCTGATCCACTATCCTTTGTTATTTTATTTTTCCATTTTTATGAAACATCTGAAATTAGTTTTATGAAGTTGGCGTGAGTGCATGCGATTATCATATGAAAGGTTATATTTGACCCCCGGAGTCAGTTGCATTTAGCATCCATTTTGAGCCGCTCTCCCTTTATGTTCGGGATTACCTTGGATATCACCTGGCTGTGACTGTGAGCTTAATGAATGCTGATGTCTCTATACGTGACGGGTATTACACAATGTTTCAGTAAAACTCACTATGTGGGGTAATTGGTGCTGTTTAAAAATGCATCAGGTTCAGCGTGGCGGTGCAGACACACAAGCATGCAGACACACATACACACACAGTTGTGCGCCAGGCGCTTTCTGATCTGACCCGTCAAAACTCATTAAGGCTTAAAACATATTTCCAACTGTCACCCGAAATCTCCATTAGAAAACCGCCAATTACCGCTGAAAGATATTCCCCCACCTGCCTGCCGCATTTGCATATGATTGGAGCGATCAGTTAAAATGAGAGCATTTTGGCGTTGCTCAAAAATTCACAGTACGCCGCCAGATCAAGGGGGGGGGGGGGGGGAGGCATAGTAATGTGAAGTCAGCGCTTTAACTGCAGGTTTAAAAGTTGCTGGGACTGCATGCGGGGGTGAGAGTGGGGTTGTGTCCTGAAAATCATGGATATAGATATAAGTTGGGCAGCGGCCTCATATTTGCGCAGCTCTCAGCATTCGACTGTTTTGCCAGCACAGAGTGGATCTAAACATCTCTCATTTAAATACATTTGAATACAAGGACGAGAAATAATAGGCGGCGAACATGCGGCTCTATTGTCGTGGGAGTAAAGAGTGCAAGCAGTGCAGTTTTGGCGCAATTATGAATGTTATAATGGCAAAGTTATACTCATAGATCTTTTTTTTGGTATGGTTTAGAAATGTGTGTGTGTGTGTGTGTGTGTGTGTGTGTGTGTGTGTGTGTGTGTGTGTGTGTGTGTGTGCGTGCAAGAGAAACAGAATGAAAGGCAGAGAGATGAAGATTTAGGGTCTTTGCATCATGGTTTTGGAAGAAAAACAGCTCTTATACCCATTACAATCAAGATCATTCATGTTCAACCCGTCCTCTCTGCGTCTCTCTCCTCTTTATTCTTTTGTCTCCGTCGGTCAGTCTGATTGTCTGACCATTAATGCCTTGATAAAGTTGTCTGGAGATGAGAAGTCAAGTCTTCAATCAGCGCAGAAGTAGGCCAATAGATGTGAATCCAAGCATATGTCAATCAGAGCCATAATCACCAAGCCTCTGGCTGAGGTGGGAACTGTAACAGTGGACCCTATGGACACACACACACACACACACACACACACACACACACCACACACACACACACACACACACACACACACACACACACACACACACACACACACATACACACACACACATTTCTATTAATGTGCTCAAAACATTCACGTTCACACAGTTGGAGTCATTTCAGGTCAGAGCTTGATAGATGTTTTATTACTTGTGTTTGTGTTTTCCTATGGTGCAAAGTTAGTTTCATACACATACTGTATACATCAAGTATCTGACTGACAATCGCTCTTGTTACTGGAGCAAAGTCACATTTGACAGCTACAACTTGTTAAATAGAGTATAATAAGTAGGCTTGTGTAGACAGAAGGCAGCAGTGAGTGAAGGGTACAGTCCAAAGAACACAGTGTGCATTACCGAGTCCTGCTGCTGCACACATTAAGCTTTCATGGGAAAGGTTTCAAGAGTCATATTTTTGAAATGGCAGATATGGATGGAGACCATTTCATAAAATAACAAAAAAAAATGGTGTGATTTCTGGCCACTGTGCCGCCAGCCGCCATGTGTCGGGTCAAAGTGTCCCTGAGCAGGACTCTGAAACCTCGAATGTACCCGCTCACTCAGTGTGATTCACTGACACTGTCGACAACACGGAGAAAAATGTGTTTACAGTTTGAGGTGTGGAAACAAAGATTAGATGATGACATAAAGGCAAATTCAGGAGCTGCTCCACTGATGAATCCATATCCACGAATGTTACATTAAAACATCTACATGGGTATCATGTGCAGCCCGAGCTTAAAATGCATTGGATGAGGTTGTCAGACTTTACTAAATGTGAGAAAATGTAAATATAATAGGTTGAGATAATGTGAATTGGGTTAAAAAAAAAAATATGGTGATGACATTGATTGTAAGGTGTGACACATTTTCTTTACACACAACAGACAGTAATGACCGGGCTGATGGCAGGACGATCATTATCACCATAATCATCATTGGTATAATCAGTACTGTTTTCAGTGGGAGATTGCTTTCACCCTCCTATTGGTTGTTCAGAGTGTGATAGGGAGATGGAGGCACTCACACATGTGTCTGTGTCGCACGCACGCACGCACGCACGCACGCACGCACGCACGCACGCACGCACGCACGCACGCACAGAGATAAACCCAGCGGCTCTAAACGAGGCTCTTCATTGTTTCCCATGTGATTAAAACCGAGTGCCGTTGAGTCTCTTATATTGTCATCAGCCTGCTTTTGTGATGTGTGTGTGCACTCAGTGTGTGTGTGTGTGTGTGCTCTCCCTGCAGTGGTCCTGCTCTAAATGAATGTCAGCTTGCCTTAGTCCAAGCATGGGCCCCTATGCGGCCGATCGATACTTCATTAGGCCTGGATTGTCTTGTGTCCATGCAACCTTGAAGCTGTTCCTTAATTACCCCGGCATTAAGGCGCTGGACGGTGCTACAGACCACGCTACACTGAGGATGGCCAGACCCAACAAAGCACACCCCCCCTTTCCCCTCATGCAACCCCTTCCTTCCTCCCTCCTGATGCAAAAATGCACACAGATATATACATACACATAAGCTCACACACACACAGACAGAAATACATACACACACCCACCTCTACACACATGAATGCATGCATGTATGCTCCTTCTTTCTCTCTCTTACACACACGCACACACAGCACCTTGAGGCTACAGTGGAAGGAGGGGTTTGATGAGCCTAAGAGGGTAAAGGAGGAGGGGGAAAGGGAGGGAGGGAGATACTGTAGGAGAGAAAGGGTGAATTGAGGGCAATGAGGGAGACACAGAGACAATTGGCAGGAGTAAAAGGAGTAGGAGTGAATTTGAAAGTGTTATTCCTTATTATCACTTGTAATATTGTTGCAGAGGAAGGCATAACATGTACAGTAGAGTTTGTGATTAAAGTGCGATCACTTCAAAAAGTTGTATTTCTTTCCTTTTAGTCACTAAATGTCATTTTGTGCCTAAAATAAATTATAAATGAAAAATGATGCACATTCATTGTGTGTCTTTCTAATCTTGAAAAAGAGGTTAGTAACGGAAGACGCACAACACAAATTACACACTGAAATGTCACCAGGCTTGACATCTTGACCTTGCAGTATGTGTGTTTATATAAGTGTGTGGGTGTGCCCTTTAGGTCAATGCATGTGTGTGCGCTTTGCACTGATTGCCATTCACTGAGAACAGAGACTTCTAGGAGCTAGATGATGGAACACAATGAGGGGAACACAAAACCTATAAATACATCCTGATCCTTTCTTCTTGTGCGCTGAGTCAGAAATGAGTGAAATGTAGTTAGAAATAGTGTAATGCTGGTCATTTAAAAGGTGGAAAAGTGATGTTTTATTGTGGAGAGGCACGCAGATCAAGAGGGGATAAAGAAAGATGAGAGAATACGCTTCAAATAAATCATCACAATGAAAAGAGAAAGGAACGGAGAGTGGGGTAGACGACGGGAGGTAAAACAGGAAGTTGAGGAGTGAAGGGGGAGAGAGAGGGTGAGATGTGGAAGAAGAGGCAGATGGGAGGGGGAGAGGGGTGCAGTCAAATGGCACTCATGACAAATGACATCCCCTGTCTCCCAGTCCCCTCTCCTCAGCACCATGATTTGTCATCTCCACTTCTGACATTTTTCATCGCACTATCAAATCACCCTGACAGAATGATATTTTCTAATTCTCCCAGCCTTGGAGCACGGCAAAAAGAATGGCCTCCACATGCAATGCACACTCTCCGTTTCCCCCACCTCTCTTTTTATTTTCCGTCCTCTGTCTCGCGTAAACAACCAGTGATTCTTTAATAATGAATATGCCGCATTGCAAATATATTGTAGTGCGGCACCTGACTGGAAGCAATCTGTCTCTCAGAGTCATTTAAGCTGTCTTATTTAAGAGGTGGCACATGTAACTGTCATTTTCAAAAGGTATACGGCTAAGTTTTCACATTTGTGCTTCTACACCTGGGATTGAACAATGGATAATAAAAGGAGACTATTTTTTGTCTCTCGTAGAAAAAGTAAACATTTTCTCTAAGATTTGGAAGAAACTTATTCCAAGAAATACAATTTACTGACTTATTTCTGCACCCAGTTTAGATGTATTGTCTGTGCTTTTCTAAATAGTAGTTGTTTGCTTTGTTGTTTCAGTAGTTTTCGTAGTGGACATAATCACCACGCTAATCCTTTATCTTTTCAATGCTAACAGAATTTAGACGAGTCCCCACCTGCTGAGCCTTTGATTTGCCAGCGTATCATCCTCCATTGTTTTATTGAATATTAATAAGGACGATGTCATATCTGCCATGACCCACCTTTCGCATAATCCGGGTCATGGCACCGCAAATGAGTTTACGGCTAATTCCATCTCAGCAGGAGATCACTATCACTGTAGCCCAAAGGCACACAAAGAAACGGGGATCTCTTTAACTCCTAGCGTGACTGCAGGCTTTGGATCCTTTTCATTACGGCTAAGCTACATGCATCTATTTTCATCTTTTTTTAAAAGTGTTTTTTGAGGGAAAATGGGAACAATACAAAGTTAGGGACATGCAAACAATATCTTTAAAGTTGACAAAGCACTTCTAAACTCCCTCATTTATAGCACAGTATAACATCATATTTTAAACAAACCTCAAACATTATCTTACTTATTCATAATCTTTATAATCATTTACTTTTTTTTACTCATAGTAACTAAGCCCTTTAAAATAATGTATTTCAATGTGTGCTTAACATAATGCTATAGTGCTTAATATATGTGCTTATATATAAGGTAAATGTATTAATTCAGAACACATGTTGAATATTACTGCTTACAAAAAATGAAAACAGTAAGATAATTATACATATTCAAAGGCAGATAATCAAAGTGTATAAGCAAATATATAATACGTTTAAAGAAATGTGTGCTTCCCCTTTACAGATCGTTTTAGTAATAGTTCGGGTGTTAATGTATTGTAAGGTGGTTTGTACGAGAAAAAACAACTCAACATGGTTTTCAGGAATACTCATTGTATAACAAAATCGGCATTTTATCAGAGCATCTTCATCCTAAACCGAGTGGGTGGGTGTGTGACACAATGTGACATATTTTTATTTATTAATTATTCTAATACAGCATCTGTGTATGCATGTGTCTCATGTTAAAGTGTGTGTGTGTGTGTGTGTGTGTGTGTGTGTGGTCAGTTGTACAACGTCTGGGGTAATTATGCATTATCCAACGAGGGATCAGTGTCTTGCTCTCAGCAGCACCCGGGTGTTGTTGTTTAATGTAATAAATGTCATGTATGCATGGATTCACATGCGCTTCGTTAGCAGTTTAATGCTAACCGTTAAGCATCACCAGTGCCTCCCAGCTATGAGCCAACGTCTGCTAATGACACCAGCATTTAGCTCAAACCATCACGTAGAGGAAGAAAATCACTGTGTACTAACCGCATAGTGACACTTTAAAAAGGAGGATTGGCTGTAAAGAGAATTAAAAACGTTCCATACATACATAATGTGATGCACAGTAATACTCGTAGTGTCCAGAAACCTATTGATGAGTAATGTGATGCACAGTAATACTCGTAGTGTCCAGAAACCTATTGATGAGTAATGTGATGCACAGTAATACTCGTAGTGTCCAGAAACCTATTGATGAGTAATGTAATGCACAGTAATACTCGTAGTGTCCAGAAACCTATTGATGAGTAATGTGATGCACAGTAATACTCGTAGTGTCCAGAAACCTATTGATGAGTAATGTAATGCACAGTAATACTCGTAGTGTCCAGAAACCTATTGATGAGTAATGTAATGCACAGTAATACTCGTAGTGTCCAGAAACCTATTGATGAGTAATGTAATGCACAGTAATACTCGTAGTGTCCAGAAACCTATTGATGAGTAATGTAATGCACAGTAATACTCGTAGTGTCCAGAAACCTATTGATGAGTAATGTAATGCACAGTAATACTCGTAGTGTCCAGAAACCTATTGATGAGTAATGTAATGCACAGTAATACTCGTAGTGTCCAGAAACCTATTGATGAGTAATGTGACGCACAGTAATACTCGTAGTGTCCAGAAACCTATTGATGAGTAATGTGATGCACAGTAAGGCAAGGCAAGTTTATTTATATAGCACTTTTCAACACAAGGCAATTCAAAGTGCTTTACAAAAAATGAAAGACATTAAGAAAATGGCATTTAAAATCAGTCATTAAAAAGAAAAGCTAATAAAATAAACATTAAAAGAAAAAATACATGGATAAAAGTTACAGTGCAGTTTAAGATGTGAATAGTTCAATTAAAAGCAGCGACAAAAAGAAAAGTCTTCAGCCTGGATTTAAAAGTAGTCAGAGTTGCAGCGGACCTGCAGGTTTCTGGGAGTTTGTTCCAGATATTTGGAGCATAATAACTGAACGCTGCTTCTCCATGTTTAGTTCTGACTCTGGGGACAGAAAGCTGACCAGTCCCTGAAGACCTGAGAGATCTGGATGGTTCATCATTTAGCAGGAGGTCAGAAATGTATTTTGGGCCTAAACCATTCAGTGCTTTAATACTCGTAGTGTCCAGAAACCTATTGATGATTTCACATTTGCCTATCAGTGAAATTGTATTGCAGTTATATAACAGTTGGAAACACATTTACAGTAATGAAACTTGAACCTTTTGTTAATTTCCATGTTATAATTTCTGCTTTAATGAATTTGAAAGTCAGTTGATCCAAACATAGAGCTTCATAGAACAAGAAACATAAACAAAACTAACTATACTGTACATAACCGCTTTGGGCTTGCAGCTACTAATGTTCATCAAATACACACACTCGCATTTGGGTATAACTTTAAATTTTTGTTTGACTTCTGAGCAGCCTTCTGGACTTCAATGTTCCCTTAGCTCTTTTTAGAGGTCGTCAGGTCTACCTTTTGATAAACTTTCAACATTTCAGGTTAACTTGATTTTCTTCTTGTTAGTCAACCCTTTGACTGTCCTGTTGTAATACAAAGTACTATGGCAGCAACACGCTGAAACTGAGAGAATATTAAACCAATTTCAGCCCTGCTCTGAGATTGGGCCAGAGTCAAACGTAATACCAAAGCAGAAGAGATCAGTTTTCTATCATCGGAGAATTCTCTAAAGATGAAATAGGCCTCATAAATGAGTCTCAATGATAACTGATGTATGGTAAATGATAGAGAGAAGATAATGTAGGAAATTGGGCGAATAGTGTCTGGAGACTGAATCAATTCATTGCGAAGTAGATATCTTCTGTGGGTCCTACATTTCTTCTCTTTTTTTAAAGGTACAGGCTGTGCTTTGCTTGAGATTTCATATTAACTCCCACATCTTCATTCACACACACATTGCCTGGATGGTCAAGCACGTGCATTCACACACACACTCACAACTAACTTCACTAAGGAAATGGAAGAAATGGTAATGTTAAAGAAGACTGGTAGGTAGTTATCTGCAGGAGCACAACCACTGGGCACAGGGCGCTTGATGTGCTCTTCAGCAACACACCAGTGGCTTCAATGTAGTTTGCTCTTGATAAGACTGCCTGACTAACATTTTGGGGAGCAATAGGAGATGAGTGAAGGAGAGGGAAGTGAAAGAGGTAAAGGAGAGAGGAGAGGGGTGAGGAGGAGAGATTGATTTGTCCGGCCAGGAGATGACTGCTGATGAAGGCCTCTCATAGACAGATGGATACAGCGTTGGGTCCCCGCTCCTATAAGCTCTCGGCCTAATCCGCCTCAAATTTCCCTCTGATTGCTTCTAAATTGCCTTCTCCCATAGTTTCCTGCTGATTTCTCACCGAGAACTCCTCCCGCCTCTCCGAACAGGGAATGATGTCTGGCCCGGTACGCCGCTTCCTTGGGTTTGACTGGAGAATGTGTTAAGAGAGCTATGGGGAGAGGGTGTGAGGGGCGATTGCTCCTGTGCCCTTGTGGTGTGTGTGAGTGTGTGTGCGTGTGTGAGTGTGTGTGTGTGTCCCTCCGCTCATAAAACCAGTCTCAGGTCTTGTCATTAAAATGCATTATCATCCCACTGTGTCAAGAGAGGAGACAAATAGTCTTTCCCTCTGCCGGCTATCTCTCCGTCTCATTCTTATTCTCTCTTTCATATACTCCCTGACTCCATCTCTTCAGGGGTGTGGAGAGGTGATGGACGGGGTCTTTTTTTCTCTTTTCCCCCTCCTGTCTTTTCATTTCTTACTTTTTAAAAAATAACTCATTGTCTTCTTTTCTTTCTCTTAATGCTCTCACTGTTTCCTCTCATTGGGCTGGAGAGGCCTGCACTCAGCTGAGCAATAACAGAGCTATAGTCTAACGCACTATATTTATTTTTTTGCCGCTCATTTATCAAGTGACCTTTTCCTTCTATCATTAATAAAGAGAGGGAGAGGATAGACATACAGAGAGACAAAACCAAAAGCATACATACATATATACATCCAGAGATGCAGAGAGAAAGGTCAAGTAAAGAGGCAAGCAAGGTAGGAAGGAGCTAGCGAGAGGAGAGGGGGAGTGAAAAGAGAGGGAGAGAATAAAATTGAGCGAGAGAGAGAGATAGCAGGGAAGGAGTAGAGAAGATTGCATTTTAGAATTACTGGCCAACACCTAACAATTTATGCCCTCATGCAGTGCTTGGCAGCAGCTGGAGCCTGCAAAGCCTGCGGTGAGTGTGCACGTGTGTGTGTGTGTGTGAGAGAGAGGTGGAAGGGAGTAAAGGTAAGCTACAATGCTCGATAGAAGCGAAGTGACATTATCAAGGGGCATTAACTGAAAGGTGTTCGGTATCGCTGCCTCCGTACACCGATACGTGTTTTTATTCAGGAAAACAAGGTTCACATGATGCAGTGTTCACAGAAACAGAGGACAGAGCCATGAAAACAGAAGTGTTATGTTATCGAATATCTCCCCGTTTTTTATCTAATCTTTAAATTTTAAGATGAACCCTAACAGGCACAACATAATAGTACGAGACAGTCGATCAAAGGAACCTACCACTAGACTAATGTCGGAAAATTGTGTGCGATTCAGAAAATGATGCAGGTATGTTCTGATGTTGTTGTTATTTTCGGTGGTATGTTTTCATGGGATTACAGAGACATTATAGATTCTAAAAAACAAGTAATTTATATTTTAGGATAGTTCATCATCTTTAGAAGTAGATATTTTTCTGCTGTTTTTAAAAAATAAATGCACTGATAATCCTCCTCATAGTGATGATTTTTGTTAAACAAGACTTATCAACTCCACAAGGCCTGGCAGACAAACACCTCTGCCCGGCCAAAACTGTCCAAGCCTGCGAGTATACACACTAACACAAACCATTTGTAGTGCTGTTTTTTAGGAACAGCTATTCCATAACAACATGAGATTTCAGTTAGGAAAACTTTGATCCAGCATGGGGCAAATAAGGATAGCAGTTATTTTGTCAGTTTTCTGGTGGTTGAAAGGATTAAACTAAAGTGCAATTCCTGTTCTTAAAGGCCCCCCACATAAAAAAGGGTAGGAAAACAATATCAGTCATAATCATATCTTGTACTGCATATTTAGGCACGCATCGTTAAACACACACATAAAAACAGGCCTGCTATTTCCATCAGTCTAGTGTGTGTGAGAGACCACAGTGAGCGCTGTGGGCAGTGGAGGTGATGACGTGGGCCAACAAAATTAAACCTTCTGCAGGGAGCTCCAGTCGGAGAATACTGTATGAACAGAAAAATGAAGGTGACATTTGAGAGAGAGCGGGAGGGAGAGGTGCATGGGTGAGGGAGGGAGGATTTAATAGGTCCCTGAGACACGAAGGGTGTGAGATGAGATGATGAAACCAGAGGATAGAGCAGAGGGAGGGCGGGAAGAGAGAGGGAGATTGTGTGTCAAAATGTGGATGTTTGGAGATTGGGCTTCCAACCCTGCCAAATGATTAAAATGTTCCCTCTGACATTCATATTCCCCTATCTGGATCCCTGCCTACATACCATCGGCCGCGTTGAATATGAATTCAGAGGGCCCTATGCAGTTTGATCTGAGGAATGTTTATGGTCGTAGATGGAATTTAGGTACTTTCGTTTATAACACTGTTTATTTAGAGAGAAATAGGAAATATAAGGTTGAATGTGTCTTATACATGCATTTTCATATTTAACAAGCATTGACTTGTCACCAGCAGCTCTGCTAATTACATTTAGACAATATATGAATATATGTTTTTATCATCCTTAATTTTTGAATAATTATTACATGAAAAAGTTTAATCTAAATTGTTTTAATTTAAATGTACCTCACTTTTCTAATTAAAATATAACATGTAATTAAGTTTTGACCAGGCCTGACATTAACTTTGTAGTTTAATAATTAAACACAATTTATTTAAATTAAATAAAACAGTGTGCTTCACACACACACACACACACACACACACACACACACACACACACACCACACACACACACACACACACACACACACACACACACACACACACACACACACACACACACACACACACACACACACACACACACACACACACACACACACACACACTTACACACACACTTACACACACGTGGACACACACAGTAAATGCACAACAAAAGAAATCAGGGGGACCTCAGACATCAGAATCTCCCTGAGTGTGAGTCGCCATCCTTTCCCTCACAACGCTCTAGAGATGAGGGTTGTCATGGTTACGGGGGCAGAAAAATCACCCCATGGCCCAACCCACCCCCCACACACACACACACACACACACACACGCACACGCACACATATAAATACAGATACACCATTTTTTCCCTTCAGTTGTGCAGGCATTGCTGATGTCACTGGTGAAAGTATGAATTTATCATACAGGTCAGGAGATGCATATCTGGGCCGAGGTATAAGACGCTCAGAGAAAGAGGAACAAGAGCCTCGTTGGCCGACAGATAGACACACCGTCAGGACGCCCTTGAAATCTAAAAGACAAAGTAATAAAAAAAAACAAGGGGAAATTCAAAATTCAATCTCAAAAGGTCTGCTGTCGAGGATGTTATCCTTTTCCTCCCTTTCTCCTTTTCAGGTGCAATTAGACCCTTTCCTCTGGTACAAAAAAGAAATGGAAGAGAGATGGATGGTGAAACAAAGCAGGGAGAGGTGGAATAAAGGATGTTCTGTGAGAGTTGCTTTTGTTTTTCGCTGGCATTATAAAAGAACTTCACTAAGCACTTAGAGGATTACAGTGCACTTGCTTCTGATAAACATCTTAATTTCGATGCGATTTTTAAGCCATCAACATCATTAATATTTTTCATTTTTCTTCCCCTTTCCAACTTGTTTTTAATGAAGACCCTTTTCAATAAACAAATGGATATGCATTAAGGGGGATGATGGGGCTTTCAAGTATAAACCTTTCATGTCTATTAAGTGCTTCCATTACACCACATATCTCCAGCGGCCCCCCCCCCAGTCATGTTTTGTATTTCTTGAAAGCAGATCTGTGAGATTGTACAGATGCAATGAGGCACTGCTCAATGTTTCATTTCTGCTTTTACTTGATGTTTATTCAGATCCTAAATGAAGCATTTCAATTAATAATCACAAATAATGTATTTCTTGTTTTCTTCGACAGTAAAAACGATTTAAAAACATCTCTTACAGATCATGCATTTTTACGTTTAATTTGATCAATATCAAATAGATTATTCTAATATTATATGTAATATTGTTCTGTTTAATTATGTAACATTTACATATTAAATTACTCTACTACTCTATTGCTATTATATTATTAGGTATGGTTTAAACTATTCAGAATATTTTACAAAATGTACATGATTAATTAAAATATAACAACACTTAATTAAATGCATACTTGTTGATGTTAAATCATTTGAATGAACATAAGACATAGCCAGACTCCTAACTGTTAGACACATTCTGCTGAGATACAGGACGATACATCAGAGCAGTACATCTGGACGCTATCCTGACATAATTAGTGTTTGATAACTCTGATTGACTATTGATCGGCACCGAGTTCTGACCCCGGCAATAAATCCAGAACCTCGGTGGCCAGGACACTGCATCGTTGAATCTGAAATATTTTATCCGCGGCTTAAGAGGAATAGCCACTTATTCTCCCCTTACACACGTTTTTCTTTTTTATGACAGCAGTGCTCTCATCTTTCCTCTTAAGTTTTACCCTTTTGTGACCTTTTGGAGAGACCAAACATATAGGCTGTCCTGATGAGACGGGGAGGTTATGGAGGGGGTGCATTAGCAAGCCCCCCCCCACTCACCCCAACCCGGTATGGCGGAGTCCCCAACCCCAACCCTTACTCCGCTTCACTTCATTCATTTTGTTCGTCCCCTGCGGTTGGCCGGCAAGGCCTCTAAATCCTCCCTTTATTGTACACGGCGCACACAAAGGCTTGGCTTGCTCTCTCATTTCCTTGATGTGCCTTTGGACAGCGGCGGTGGCTTTGTAGGCATCGACGCAAACATTAGCATAAAGCAGCTCCTGGGGACGAGCAAACAATCAACTGTTTCTGGTCAATCCAGCGGACTCACATATGTGTGAACACCTGAATGAAATACCTGTGCAGCCTCACATTTCAGACCTAACGGGCAACACGAGGCAGCCGGTGTTTAGACAAGAAGGGGGAGATGACCCTCTTGATCTCTGGTGACGTGAAGCCTTTCCTCGGCTGGGGCCTCCTCTCTCTCTCCCTCACCTTCCTCTTCACAGCCAACAAAAGTGGGATTACCCAGAGAGAGAGAGAGAGAGGGAGAGTAAGAATAAAAGTTGGTGTGTTTATGGCCGAGTTAGGCTTGTTGAACAGGGGGGGTTCCCTCCCAACATAGATTCACTTCAGGCTTCAAGGCTTGTAATTATTGACCAGGAGTGAAGAGTGGAAAACAACACACTCATTACACATGGAGATTGCTCGCTCGCCACTGAACACCAGAATGGCGATGCAAATTGGTGGCTGCCCCTTTTTGGTGTGGTCAGAAATCTAGAGTGTCATTAGACTTGATTAGGGCCCGTTTAATGTGTCTGAGTCACATGGGGGAGTCAAGCTGTCTCTGAGGGTCTGGCACCAGGGAGGCCATCTCCTTCAAAGGCTTCCTCAATCTTTCATGTCTTTCTCATGAAGTAATGAAAAGAAAAGCATCTGTTTTTTTAGTTTCTTTTGGTTCTTTACCTCAACAATGAATCTTCATTTGCGTGAAAAGTAGATATTTATTTCATGAGGATCTTTTGTTTCTTGGATGTTGAAATAAATACGTTAATTCTTTCTTGGTTAAATTGTATTTAATATTATCAAATATATATAAAAAGGTGTCTGCCATGATAAGAATTACATTAATTTCACATCTGTTTGAAAACTTAAACTTGAAAAACATGCGAGCTAATACAACACAGCATTATTTGACACTTATAAAAACACTCTTCTATTTCTTTACGCCAACACATTTCAAGAATTCGGCAACATATTTGAATTGATTTCCTTTATGTAGGAGAGATAATTATTTAATTATTAATTCATGTTTTGTAAATAAAATAATGTCAGGTATGCATTTCCTAAATCATGACTAATTCTATGAAGACATTTGATTCATGTATATCTTAAATGAATATATTTAAGATGCATAATTCATTTGTTCGCTGTAGTAAAATAAAAAGTCTTGATTTGTAAATGTAAACATTAAAGTCTATATTAGACATTATGCTGTAGATATTGAAGTCTAAGAAATCATTTTTTCACAATTTCTTTTCTCCATAATTTGAACTACGTCTATACTTTTTGATATTTTTTGACATTTGCATTAGCTTGTAATATTAACCATATTACACATTGTTGTATGTAATAGGAATGTTCACCCCTCATCCTCCGACTCCTCTCCTCACCATGTGCCTGTGTGGGCTTTCTAAACATAGAAGAGAAAACAAACACAATTCTTCAACATACTTCTCTTTCGCGTCGCATTCGCTGCATTTATGAAACGAGATTAGCATCGCCTCTGCATTTTTCAATTCCCAAATGTTTATCAGGCAGATGAGAAGCAGAACAGTTGTAATAGCAATGTGTCATTATTCATAGTCGATATTAGCTGTGTGACACCGTCGCCTCCTCTGCGGCGTGGCAGTTGGTTTATTTCTACCCATCAGGCACTGGGGCGTGACAGGGGGAAGTGTTGTTAGGACCGAGGTCCCTACAATTCTCCCCTGATGTGGACAGACATTATAAATGACATCGCCCAATCAGATGCGAGATGGCGACCGGTGGTGGTGGTGGTGTGTGTGTGTGTGTGTGTGTGTGTGTTTGTGTGTGTGTGTGGGAGAAAAAGGCATAGTGAGGCAGGAGAAGATGAGAAAACATGGGGAGCCTCATTTGATGCAGTTAATGTGCAGATTTATGTAGAGGGACAGTGGTCAACATTCATAAGATCTTCCTTCCAGCCTCCCCGCCCCCGCCTCCTCCCACCCAATTTCTTTCTATCGTTCCCCCCCTTCCCCCCACAGGCTTTCTCCTTTCTTCCTCTCCCACTCTGTCACTGACCATTATTCCTCCCTTCTCTCCCCTGTTTTTCCCTGTCTCTCATCTGTCTTTCCTGACTCCCTCCCTTCCTCTCTGCGTCTGCTCGGAGAGGATTCAAATTGTTGTGGACTGCAGCGATCAGACCAATAGGAGGCATAGGTAGACCACAGAAACAGACCACAGCACCGAGCTCACATCCAACATTCAATATTGTATTCCTGTGTTGCACAAAGCTGCCTGCGTTTCTGTTCAACACAAAACAGGACATTTACTCTTAAACAAAATGCATTTTAATATGCAAGGCTTGACTATAGCTTAGATCAGAACAGGTTGATAATACAGTTTGCACAGCTCTATGTTAAATGACTTTATTATATTTTTTACAAAATAATAATTTCAGTATAGTTTCATCTCACACTGATTTCGATACCAGGGCATTTTGGGGACAAATAATGTGAGAAAATATTATATTCATCAATAAGAACAATTAAGATCCTAACATTTTTGCATTCTTTATATTTTTGTGAATTTAACAGAACCATTGCAATGTATATTCATTTAGTTTTATTATTATTATTATTTTATAACCTCAAAACATCCTCAATCTACAATATTTTAATAAGAGATTATAAACCTCAAAGGACGTATCAATTGAAAAAAAGCGTTACATTTGATCCTTTTCATATTTTGCGGATGTTCTTTTAAAGTAAAAGTTCGTATCAATTCAATGTTATTTTCTCACAACCTTAAGTAAACAGCCAGCATCAATTCATCTTGGCATTACATTTGATGGAAAATAACCTTATATTTTTGTCCAATCCTGCAAAACCTCAGTATGTATTAATGTCATGCTGTTTTATATTATTTGAGGAGATAGATTATAGGTTTTACACACCTTTTTTTCACTCCGATAAATATACTGACTCGTAAAAAATAGATACCTGCTTAAATCTTTATAGTTTTACACCAAGTCTGTATCTAGTTTGTGGGAGCTCCTACTGCAAGTGCTCATGTGTGGGCAGAACTTTAGAGCAACTTTCTGCCCTCTGCTGAAGTGAAACAAATCCCACATTTGAAATGTCACAGTATCCCTTTAAGCATTCTGCATTATTTTCATTATAATAGTGTTAAACCTACGCATGGCTTCCTATACTGATTGAATCAATTTATTTCCGAATTAGCCCCCAAACCCAAACACACACAGCTTCCGTCACTTTCTCATCTTCTTGCCCTTCATACAGTATACTTTCTCCCTCACTTCTATTTTCCTTACCCCTCTCTCTCTCTCTTTCCCAGTCCACTGAGTTTTCTGGTAATCCCTCTCAATCATTACAGAGGCCCTTCACTCTTCGTGGGACTTTCTCACCCCTCGTTGCGCCCCTGACTTCCACCCATTTCCCTTTTCTCGCACTCCCTCTCTCAAACCCGCCTCGGCATGTCTTCTCTTCCCATTTCCAAGGTTGAAAACGAACTGCAATAACTTTTTCTAAGATGCTGCTTCAAATCTAAAATGTTCACGTATTAGTTTAGGTCTTTGCTAAACTTAGACCTACTTAGAATTAAGAATACAACATGTGTATTACAAAATAAGTGTGCAGTCCCTGAAATGTTCAGAGCTCTTTTCATAGAGTTGCATCAGATTATCGAGGCAAAAAAACACAGTATATGTGTGTACTTGTTGGAAGATACTTTCTCAGAAGGTGAAAGAAAGCTAATGCGATCAGTAACATTCAAATGTGAGTTTCACTTTCATGCTAGCAATCATTTTGTCACACATTTCCAAACGGGGAATATCTTGTTTTGGAATGAAACTCTTGAAGCTCAGTGTTTCTACCTGCAGCAGCGACCGTCTGTAGTTCTCTGTCTGAGAGCCTAAAGCTGTAGCTTTACAAGTGAACCTGCCAGTGTGATCTCAGGCTGGCTGCACCCTGGGGCAAGGTGTGTGTGTGTGTGTGTGTGTGTGTGTGTGTGGTGTGTGTGTGTGTGTGTGTGTGTGTGTGTGTGTGTGTGTGTGTGTGTGTGGTGGTGTGTGTGTGTGGTGTGTGTGTGTGTGTGTGTGTGTGTGTGTGTGTGGTGTGTGTGTGTGTGTGTGGTGTGTGGTGTGTGTGTGTGTGTGTGTGTGTGTGTGTGTGTGTGTGGCGCTTTCGAGACCCTCAATATTATGATCTCTGAGATTCCTCGTATGCCAGGACGGAACTTATAGATTTTAGGCGTTGCAACACTAACAGCCTGCTATTTCCATACTTTGTCCTTTAGCCTCTGGAGAAGAGGGGCCTTGTATTAGCCTGGCTTTTATTAGCCTGGCTTCATGCTAGCTGCTATCCTCAATGTCAACAAACTGTAAAATTCAGATTACATTTTATTGATAGCAGGCATGAACATTAGCAACTCGCAATGCTCTCCCTAATGAACATCAATGTAACAATCCAATAACATTATTGACTTTATAATGACCTCATGTTATGGCATTTGTTTTTATTTGCTATGGCATCACTATCACGTTTGTCTAATATTTCCACAGGGACTAATTTCTCTGGTGTGATTTCCTCTCCATTTGATTATTTGGATGACTTTAGTTCAGCTCCCATCTGCTGTGTCCAGTGAGGATAATTCTGCACTAATGCAGTCTGTTAAAAGTGGAATTACTCAGGCAATGAAGTCAGGACACACCCACCATTGCGTTATGAGTTTATAAGATGTGAAAGTGTCCAGAATCACATGCTTTTTTCACAGACCACATATTCATTTCCTTTTCTGCATTAGAGTCTTTAGCGCTATTTATGGAGTGCAACTCGAATATGTCATTTTAAAGTAAAGCTGTGATTTTAAAGTTGACAAAGAGTTCGCTTTTAATCTAGTGAGGGGAAGGATGGCTTGATTGACAGAGAAACACTTGAAGGGCGATACAAAGATAGCTGGAACGGCAGGAGAGTTGCGCTTGCTAATTAAAAGAGAAGCAGCTGTCTTTCTTTCTGTTTCTGTTATTCCCTTGTTCCTGGGAGTATTAATGTTTTATTCAGGAGAAACATAACTACAGATGAAATTAATAAAATCAGACCCTGCCTTTCCCTTGCCATCTCTTGGGGGGGGGGGGGGGGGATTCAAACGCTTGTGTCTCCCGGCTTTGAAACTGCAAACTCAAAGTGCTCCGTGTTCTGTAGTTTTCATTTCCTGCATATTAAGTTTCTTTTCCCTTTTGTTTCAAAGTGCCCTGAAAATAAAGATCAATTTTTCAGTGTGAGAGGCTTTGGAATTAGAGCAGTGTTTTTCCACACTAGCAGAGTGATTTACTGTAGTGACTGCATTATCTTCACGGGATGTGTTATGTGCAAGGAATTCCTTTCTCCCCTCCAAAAATATTTTGTATCAAACTACGGAGTGTGGAGCCTTTAGACCTGTTTTAAAAGTCTAAGTGAGAAAGCATGATTATGTTTAGTATGCCGTGTCTGTGTTGCCGTGTGCCGTCAACACTTTTTGTTGATTGTGTGAGTCCGCACGTGTGCATATGAGTGCGTTTCATTTGACTATACATCCAGGCCCAGGGAGTATTTGCCTGTCTGATCACCTCATGTGAGTCTAAGAAGGGAAGCCATGCGCGAATAACACGCACTTCAGAGTTGAACTAATTGTGTCATTTTTAACATGAATCTGTGCTTGCCCACATTGTAGGGCTGTGCGATTATGGCAAAAATCATAATCACGATTATTTGGGTCAATAATTGATATCACGATTATTTTGACGATTATTCATTGACCATTTATTGAACTTTAAAACAAATAATATTTTACCAATAAACAAGATCAACAAATATGTTGGAGCGCACTTCCAAAACCATACTAAACATATATTATTAATATGATAAATACAAATAAATTAGACCAAAATAAATGAAATCAAATATGATTGCAGTGCACTGTCACAACCTACTGAAAACTCCTTAACATATAGCCAACATTTTGGTTAAACATATTCAACATATTCCACTCAGTTAAACGTTGAAGGCTGGCCAACCGTCATGGTCCAGAAGTAACAGGAAATAAATGTTGAACTACAATTTAAGACCAAATAAAAATGTTTAGGCCACCATGGCAAATGCTGGTAGGGCTGCTCAGTGTCATCTCTTAAAGATTTGTTCGCAAGAAACACCAGCCTGTTTACATGGTCTGGGTTTCAGAGATGAGCGCAGGCAGGTGACAATATTGCCACCTGTACTGAAGACCCTCAGCCACGCCCCGACACATGGGGTGACGCCGGCCAATCACAAAGCTTTGATGCGTTCAAGTGCATTATTCTGGCACAGGAAGATTATGTTACCGGACATAAAACAGAATATTGTTGTTCTATTTTTAGACACATCTCGCGATCGACTGGTTGGGCACCCCTGGGCTAGACCATAGGTCTGTTGTGGTGGCAAAGTAGTCAGCTGAAGCCACATCTCTCTCAACTTCCCCACGGCATTTGTCATATAGTGCAGGCAGCGCAGACCTGCTGAAATAATACCGAGACGGCATCGCGTAACGCTTGTCCAACGTGTTGACAAGTTGCTTAAAGCCCTCGTTGCTAACAGTGCTAACTGGGCACATATCTTTAGCGATGTGAAATGTAATGGCACCTGTAATATCTCTGTGTCTCTGCGAGCTCGTCGCGTAGGCCGCTGCTCTGTACAATGCGTCCTGAATCGATGACTGTGATGATGTTGTGGATGAAGTCGAGCGGCGTCTGCTTTTTGTTGTATTACTGCCCGGTCGTATTGCACGTTGTGGTTGTATTTCAGATGATTAAAGAGATTGGTTGTGTTAGCGTGTGGTGCCAACACAACCTGGTAACAAATCCTGCACTGTACTTTGCTCCACGTCGGACTCCTGAAAGCCAAAGTACTTCCAAATAGTGGAAATAGTTGTACCCTTCTTTTTAACGAGTTGCTGCTCTTGTTCTGACATCTTCGCTCGCGCTGAACACTCACAACACGTCACTCCCACGTGGCCGAGTGGGCTTTTAGGGAGGGGCGAAGCGCACCCAGCTAAATAATCGTATTTTGTCAATTATGCTGTTTTCATAATCGTCGCAAACCATAATCGTAATCGCGATTAAAATACGATTAATTGCACAGCCCTACCACATTGTATTCACTCTCTTTCCTCTCCCTCTCCCCTGAGCCACACAATGAATGCAGAGTGGAGCGGGGCCTCGCATCTTTCCAACTCTGGAGGAATTTTCAATGCTGCATGCAGGTGTATCATTTATTTCTCCCAATGCTGGTGTTTATAAGTGTGTGTGTGTGTGGGCTGTTATGCTTCTTCCTTTGTGAGAACCAAGATGGTGTTGGTTGGTGCTTATTGTGAAGTTCATTGTGCGATATTCCTGAGGTTATTACTGGGGTTAGAGTTAAGTGTGGCATTGAGGTTGGGTATGATGATTACGCCTGTATGGGCTCAAATGCATCACTTCAGCTTTGTGTTATTAGATGGTGACCATGGAGGACCACACTAGCGGTTTTGCATGTTTTAGTCCATTTGGTAAAAACACATACTTTACAATACCGCTGACCATTTTCCAAAGCATAAAATAGTGTTTAAGAGTAATTTACTATGTCACAAGAAGCCAAGGCCCTCCATTTAAGCCAGTATGGAATAAATCAACGTTAGACTCATGTAAGATATGCAATCCATCACAGTGTAGATTTAGACCCCTATATTTATCTTTGTATCACTCTATTCTGAATTATTCAATAGTTGTTTAGCAACACTATAGCATGCATAACATTGTGAAAGTGGACTAGGTATGTGAAAATGCATATTCCCTTAGATATTCAGTAAATGTTTTCAACCCTATTTTCACGAAGCATATACAGTCATTGTATTACAAAATATAAGGGAGCAAATAGTCAAAACTTCCGATGAATATTATTGTAAATGTGCCGGGAAACGAACAACAATGCAAGCAAGGCTATGTTTCTAGAAAAAGCCTGATACTTTGAATTTCAATATTAATGTATATCATTTTGGTGTTGTACAACCAACTGTTGTTTTAAAACACTTGTCAGCCTCTTACTAGTCCCATTCTTAAACATCAAATTTGATAGTGTACAGACTATAAACTCCCACTTTGTTGCTGCTGATATTTGAGCCTCTTCCCTGAAATGTAGCTGGTCAGTATCAGAACAATGGAGGAGTCAGTCTGATAAATGAATGATTTTAAGATAAGATTTGTTCTATAATGCAATTTAAAAGTTCCTCAGACGGATAGAGCTTTCTGTAATGGCAGACGCTCATAATTTGTGTGAGGATGACTATATATATATATATATATATATATATATATATATATATATATATATATATATATATATATATATATATATATCCGGGAGTATACAGAGTGACATGCTGCTTTACACACATGGAGGTGTTCAGTGTACGGGTTAGATGCCTTGCTCGAGAGCACAGTGACAGAATAAAAACTGAATTTTCCTCCTTAATATTTGAAAAAGAACATTCTCAAAAAGGGTTGCACAAAGGGTGAAAGCAGCGGTAATTGATGCCTTTGCAGCACACTGTTTCACTGTCATTGAATCTAAGTACATCTGAGTGTGTGAAGCCATTCTTCACACCGCACTGAGTACCGAAGCTTTTTAATGGCAGTCTCTGTCTCTTAGCCCTGTGATCTCTCACTCCACTCAGCCAAAGCCACAGAACCTTAATGGACTTCCTACTACACAAATAATGAGATAAGTTAAGACGTTACGGGGGAACAAGGGGGATGACGTAAAAACAAAGAGAGAGGAAGTTGCTCTGGGCTGAGCGATTACACGCCAAATGCAGATCCATGTATTTAGGTCCACAAATATGCATCGCACACATATCTTTACACACCTAACAGCAAAGCACACTAACACACACATACACACACTAACACACACAAGCCGAGGCAGTGCTGTCTGGTTGATCAATAGTTTCCTGTGCAGGGGAGGGGTGATGACTGCAGACAGCAGTCAAAGCCCTGAGGACCAGAGGGTGACACCCCTTATCAACTGAGCAAGGTGAAATGTCAAACACTGGATCTGGAGCTCTCTCTCTCTCTCCCCCCTGTGCATTTCCCCCCACCCTTTCTCTATCATTCTTTTTCTATCAGAAACTCTGCATTTTCTGCAAATGCTCCCGGTCTGATTGTCTTTCTCAACTTCTTTTTACAGATCTTTCTTTTTATCTGTATTTCTGTCGCTCCCTCTCACACACCTAAGTATGAGTTCCCATCTTTCTCCCCCCTTTGTCATTCCCTCTGACTCTTAATCTCTCCCTTTTTGAACGTTAACCTCCCTCTACTACTCTCTCTGAGCCACTTTCTCTTTTTAAAATCTCAGAGTCTCTATCCCTATTATCTGATTCTGTTAATAAGCGCCTCACCCTTTCCGTTATCCATATGTTTCTCATTGTTTCTCTCAGCAACTGTTCCTCCATCCTCTCCACGTGCTTTCCTGTATTCCTCTCCAACGCTCTCAAATACTTTTCCTTCACGAAATAACTAAACCCAGCGCTTTTCATTTGACTCTTACAGAAACCGCAGCACAGCAGAACAGCCTATTGAGCAGAACACAGATATAAATATGAATTTGAATATGGCGACAATGTTTGTGGGGTGTTTCAGTGCTAATCTGGCTCATATGCACTCTGCATGTCTTACACTCTGCCCATTTCCATAGCCCTGAGCTTAATAACAACACTGTAGGATTAGTGCAGGGTGACTTCACACAATAACACAAAGAAGAAAAAAAAAAAATGGCACTCTCTCTGCGATGCAAACGTTGTAGGCAGCGGGAATACAAACACGACTATGTAGGAATTCAGTTGAAAGCAAAGGATATGTTCTTATATAGACTATCATATTAAACACATGCTGTTATATACCAATACTTTTGTTAAAAGATCATTTAAAATGGCGAGATCCCGCTATTCTGTTGTACCCATCACTGGTAAACAAGCCTCTCCTCCCCATCACAAACACATCGCTCTGACCACCGCACAACATTTGGTATTAATTCCTCATCTGGCAAAAGGATTATCATCCTCCGATTGGATTTATGATCTCAGTGCTCAGGCAGGTTTATCCAGCCACCATATGTAGAATCATCATTAGAGCTATAATCCCCCTGCAGACCACTCACACACGAAAAACACACACACCCCCTCCGCTGTTAAATGCCCAGGGACGATGGCGATTGGCAGTTAGCAGGTCTTCACTTCTGTGTGTTTATTATCAGTCAAAACACATTCCTCTGCATGTGAGTTGTTGGTGGTCAGTTCAGTGATATGGAACGTAAAAACAAATGTTTGAAGAGGAGAAATGGGAGGGGCTGAGAAAGTGTATTAGGAGAGATGGTATATTGTTTTCTTACTATAGTCCTGTTTTTAAATTGAATTCCGTGTGCTTTTTCTTTGTTTGCTCTGACTCGGTCTACTCTCCATGATTCATTCACTCCCCCATTGACTCGGTTTATGTCTCAATCGCTCCTCACTCCTCTGTTTGTGCACTAAGTCTTAGTCAACATCGTATCAATGCAAAACAACAGCATACTTCCAGATATAATTTCGAGACGATATTAAATTGAACTTGCCTCGTAGTATTCCACATCGTTTTATTGTACCATCTGTCTTTAGGCCATTTGGTTAAAAACCAGTAATGCTAAAAAGGCAAAGGTGACATTACCTATCAGCGAGGACCGAGAATGAACACTTCTGGGCCAATCAGTGTAATGTTGGGAACAGAAAATATTGCTGGGATGCATCATACTCCAACAGTTCAATCAGAATCTGATCAGCTCTGTCAGTGGAACAGAGAGAAACGACTCTTCCCAAAGCCAGCTACCTCAAAATGCAAAGCCCTTCTGTCTCACACCCTTCATCTACATCTACGCTTCATGACAGGAAGGGATTTAATAAGTCAAATCGATACAAGATCAAGGCTTCCACCTGAATTCAACTGGTTTATCTAGTATTTCAAAGAACGAACACCTGTTCCTAATCTTTGGTGCAGTGAGTGCTCATCATTACTGATGTGATTACTCATTCATATACTCCCCACCATCCTCTCTCCCTGATAAGTCATCACCGTCACCTCCCCCCCTTTCCCTCTTAGCTCCCCCAGGCTTTGCCGTCTCTAATCAAGGCCTAATGAGCCTAATTGGTCGTTAAAACATGCCAGAGTATGACACAGCGGTGCTACAGCGTCTGCCATATGGTCTGGGTTGGCCCGAGGCCCCCGAGCTGCCAACTGTTCCCCCGTCAGCGCCTGAACTGTTCAGACTGGCTGACAGCGCTGCGGAGGGAGTTTCTCTCCTGTTGATGATTCAGCACAGCTCTGAAAGGATCAGAGGACAAGACAAAGTGTGTGTTTGTGACTGACCAACACACTTTCTCCATGTTGTCTTTCACAGTTTGCCCTTCAAGCTGTAGACACATAAGTGGAGGTGAAAGGCGTTCTATATGTTGGTATCACATGGCAAATACTTATTATAGTAACAGGTTCCAACTACTGATTACAATAAGGAATCACCATCACCATTTTTTAGGCCTCAATGTGACTTAAAAACTGCTGGATTTTTCAGAAAAACTCTATGAAACCCTAATATATTTAGTCAACAATAATGTAAAAGACAAAAAACCTAATTGTCTCAGATATAAAGCACTGGAACCATTTCAGCTTTAAAAATAACCTGAACTATATCTCAATTCAACATTATAACTGTTATAATAACATTTTGTTTCTGGACTTATTTGATATCTAACCTTCTTTAATAGGATGTATCGTTGTTTTCCTGCAGCAGAAATAGAGCCATTTGCATTTTTAAATCTGTTATTGTTCTTTTGACTTTCACCTTTTGACTGTATGCTCTCCTCCAACAGTGACCCCTGCACCAGGGCGGAGAAATAAGTAGTAACATTATATTTCGTAATATTTAGACATCCTATTGCACTCAGGGTGATGTGAGCTGCATCTGTAATGTGTTGACTTCACAGTGCTGCATGGCCCACTAATTAATTTGCCTCCATAAACTAGGAGCTGTGAGGCCTGCTGCCCTCAGCCAATTTACTCATGACCTTAATATGACCCAAGCACAGTAATACGTGGCTGGGTTTTAGTGTGTGTGTGTGTGTGTGTGTGTGTGAAGAGGTTAAGCATATTTTACCAAAACAAGGAAGCCCAACATAACAAGAACTGATTATGTAAATGTTGTTGGCAGCTTCGATACCACTGGGGTTTGAAGTGTGTGTGGACGTGTGTGTATCATGCAATCAGGCTTGAATTGATCCCATGTCTCCCACATTCAAAGGGAGCTCCTCCAGTTTTTGGTCAGCCATGATGGACAGTTCATTTATTTATTTGATGAAAGGTTAAAATACAATGAAACGGTTTATTCAATTATAATAGCAGTTAGAGATTTATTTTCCCCCAAAGGAAATGTTCCCAAAACGTTTTTTTTACAATAAGACTGATGGCCAAAGTATAAAACTTAAACATTTTAAACCGTATTTACTCTTCAATGCTCGCGGCACCTGCTTTGAGTCTTATTTTGTAGCAAGCTCCCTCAACACTTCGCTTCATTATACCTCCCCCCTCCACCCTTATTTCCTCTTATTCCCTCACCTCTTTTTTTCCAACTGATGTCTTCATCAGTGATAATTCTGGGCCCATGCAGAGTGCGCCTGATGTCCCTGTCAGTAGATATAAGCTGATTGAAGACAGCCAGCGCCCGTCAATACCTCTGCTTGTATTTCCCTGCGTCCCGCCTGCCTCCAACACAGTTGATTATTGGAGACCTCTCATAGCAGTATTGAGCTGCTGTCCCCACTCTTGTTACCTAGCTGATAGTTTCATTGTTTATATGCAGATGGAGGTGGGCTATTGAACAACCAAGACACTCGCCCCTAATGGTAAACAAACAATCGGAGTGGCGTGCGGAGAGAAAGTGAGGTCAATAGAGTTGATTAATACACGTAAGGGGACACATTATGGACATTGCGATCTATATTTTCCGCCGGTCCCATCCTCGACGGTGTTCAGATGAAAGCTCTGTGAAAGATGGATGAAATGTCAAAATAGTGAAGATGAATACGCATGAAAGGCAGGAACATTTAGCTTATATGTGGTGTATATGGAACAGATATGTATATACTGTATTGGCCTGTAAATGTTAGATTATCTAACAGCGGTTTTGTTATCAGATTGTAAAATAACTTGAAGCAAATAAGTTCTGTTTAGTTATCCGGGGCTCAAAATAGCTGATTGGCTCCGGTGCAATCACACAGTTGGTGTGTCATTACGTCTATTGCTGTACTTTCTCGTGCTACAGTAAATTACAATGCGAGTTACATATGCCTCTTTTCACTCACCACTTTCTTTAAGTGCCTCTAATAGTTCCATGATCCCTCTCTGTTGATTGTTCTTACGTCAGTCCACACTTCTTCTCTGTCCTCTTCTTCACCTCGGTTCCTATTCTGAAAATCTTTTAATTTGTTTCATCTGCTTGTGTGCACTTGTGACGATGTGACAACTCGAGTGAAGTTTTCCAGAAAGGCACACAGACATCTTTGTGTCAGAGTGTATGAAGGCTCCCCAACAATACTGGCCTACTCAAAACCACATGTCTGGTTGCAACCTTAGACAAAAAAAAGAGGAAGAAATTGAATTATTTCCCTTTTTGTATCTGGCCCTGTCTTACAGAAGTTCAAGCAAATGTGACTGAGCAGAGCAGCAGTCTCATCTGTGATGTGTGAAGTTTGAAAAACATATACTTCACTTTTTCACCTTGAAAGGACTAGGTACACGCTGACCCATACATCAAAATATATCAAAGGTAGTCTTTTGATGGAACTTTAAAGTGAAAGGAGCCGTGTGATTGGGCAAGTGATGTTCTGAAATGAGAACACATAGTTCAACTGATGTTTCAATGCCTTAGAGTTTAGTCCTCAAAAGCCAGGAAAAAGCACACCACCTTAGAATGTATTTGTTTGCCTATGGCTTACATAAACCCAATTAAAAGTTAACATTTTACTGCACTTTTTTACATGTTTTGTGTTTAGTTTACACAAAGGAGCTAGATGCAGAGAAAGGGAAATAAACTGAATGCTCTGAGTAATACAACATAGTATGTTGTGGTTGTTTTCATTTAATGCCACCTTGAAATGATACATCATTTTATAAAAACTATTTTAAATTGTTAGGTGAAAAGAAAAAGCACTTGCATGACATGCTCACGATCTATGGGCAATAAATACAGTTCTTTCAAATATGTTTGAATCATCTCTCTCTACTGTAACACATAAACAAATCTTTCTCTCACAGGATCTATGCACATGTTTACTGTTTTGTTCTTAGTTGTCCTATATATGTGGCCTATACATGCTGAATGTATGAGAAAAGCAGGCAAGACGGTTCAAGATGATTCACCTTGGGTTGTGCATAAAGCATCCATCAACTCTCTCAGGAATAAAGCTCATGTCTGGTGACCTCTGAGAGGTTAAACCCTGTAAAAAGGTTAAACCTTGAAATAATTATTTTCATTACTTTTCAGCCATTCCAATCACCCTCTCCTCTTATGGGAATCATTGGATTAGTCCTTAGGTTGTACGCTTTTGCCTCTCTCTTATTGCTGCAATATCACCTCATGCAGTTTTTGCGTTTTCCCCCATCGGTTTAATCATAGTGGAAAACAAAGTACTGCATATCCCCAGGCCATATATATACACAGCATGCATGCGGGGTACAATTAGCTTTCACTTAAGTGATGGAACCACTTACTGTACAGCAACCCCGCACACTGCGATGCCTTTTAACATTTCAAAGTTAATAACTGTTGCCATTTTAAAGTCTGCTGACAGCTGAGGTTCTTTTCCCCGCTTCGCTCCGCCCTCCTGTGTGCATCTGCATGCTAAATAAGGTCAAGACATCAACCACAAACAATAAATTGTCTTGACAACATAAGGGGAAGTTCAGAGACCAGTGCTGTGCTGTGGCTGGAATTCAAACATCAAAGCATGAAAAAATAAATAATGTTTCGAATCAAAGCTCTGATACTAACCTCATTTTAAGCCATTGAGTTGTTTACTGTATGTGGTCCATTTTAAATCTTTGACCAAGGGCTTACTTCATGTATGAAATGGCTATTGATCATCTCCTCTCATAATTAGCACATTGTTGAGTATAGTTTACCACTTTTACCTCATATGTAATTTTTTTTGCTAACTACTTTTGAGTTATGAAGGTGCTGAACAACTCCACTAATGCAGGCCTCATCTGTTTGTTTGTTTGCTAGACATGCACGAGTCAATTAATCGGAACAATAAAAACAGAACCCCCATTTAACTCGTTAATCCTCCATAGCCTGTTGTGATGTTCTCAGTGGCACATTTCCGTTTTCATTTGGCTCATTACTGCCTAAGTGGTGCCACAAATGGTCAGAGTGATGTCACTGATTTGAATGAAGACCATGGGAGTGATTGGTTTAAATGCCTCGGTGTAATTGAATCGTGTTAGCCAGATATGCAATTGAATTATGTTTACTTCACTGGATGGGCTTGTGTACTGTGTGTGTGTGTTGGAAAAATGAGCGGAGAGAGGAATGATTCAATTGAGAAAATTCACTATAAACCTCATAACAGCACAGAGCAATCAACATGAAGAAAGTCCAAGTCTGTAAAGCCAAACTTGCATAATTTCTCACGTACTTCTAGTAGAATCTAAGGTTTTAGTTGTTGCTTCAGTTTGCTGATTTGCGTCCGTTTGTTAGCAGGATTACCAAAAAACGACTCGCCTGATTTTCATCAAACTTGGTGGAAGGTTGAATATTTGCAAATGAAGAACTGTTTGATTTTGAAAACATCTGCATCATAGGGCGAGGTACACGTTTTTTTTAAAGGCCTCGCAGAGGTTAGCACTCTGAGTGCACTCCTTGTTAAGGTCATACTCCAGGATATGAGTTAGCTTGCAATACTACAAATAAATTGAATTTTGGTTTTGGAAGAAAGGCTTTAGTAGAATCCTGGTTTCTGTATTCCAATTGAACCTAACTATGATGTTGGTTACAGAAATAACCTCAAACTATAATAGCTTAATGCTGAGAATGCACAAACACATTTCCAATGGCCAATTCTTTTTTTAAGAACAGCTTTCAGTATTCTGCCAAACGTATAACCCCTTGTATATTTTCAAAGACCTGCCCAATACAGTATATCCGTTTGAATTAGATATATACTGCACCTGTGTAAAGCACATACTTATTTAAAAAAAAATTAAACTCATGGATAAGTTCAATCAATGTTTTCGTTATTTTCCAACTGGACAAAGGTCTGTAGAGCCGTCATATGAAACATGCATAATAAGTAACACAAGCGTGGTATGAGATTCAAACATGTCCGTTCCACCCCTGTCATACTTTCTCTTTTTATGCACACACAACCATACAGAATCACCACTCAGCATACACACGTGCGTGGTGTGCTATCTGACTTGGCAGACCCCTAACTGTGACCAATCGGTGTGTGTGGAGTCCGGACAGTCGGATTATCTGAAGACACAAGCTCCTTCTCCTCTGGTTTCCATACTGTTGTGTCGGTCATTAGAATAACAATAACCACAATACATACGGCGACATAAGCTGACATCCATCCAATATGCTGTAGCTGCAGGGGTGAGGTCAGGAGATACAAGTGTGTGTGTGTGTGTGTGCACGCTAATGTGTGTATTGGTCTCTAGGATAGAGGGGCAAGATGTTAATCACAGCCATCTTTGTCTTTGTAGACTTCAGTCTTTTATAACACTAACAATAGTTTGTGTGTGTATGTGTGTGTGTCACAGTCTAATTATGCAGCAGTGATGATGGCGGCGCGTGGCGTCCCTATCATGTGGCGAAAAATTGATTAGCTAAGGGTCACACTCACAACGGAGCCTGAAGCGTGTGTGTTTGTGTGTACTTCTGTGCAACAATGTGTACGTGCTTGAGTGTTTGTGAGTGTGTGTGTGTGTGTGTGTAATAATGTATGTGTAGTCAGACCTCCTAAGCTGAATATTGATGTATTGATCAGGCGCTTGTGTTGCTTAAAGCCATTTGCTCCTGGGGGAGTCCTTCCTTCTCACACACACACACACACACACACACACACACACACACACACACACACACACACACACACACACACACACACACACACACACACACACACACACACACACACACACACACACACACACACACACACACACACACACACACACACACACACACACACACACACACGGCTATTGAAGACTGTCATCTTTTCTATGAAGACAATTGCTGACAACCAGCGTTGTGTCTCGTCATATTGTGTCATTGTCTTATCGGACAGAGGCAGCGTGCTGCTACAAAGCACACCTGCCACACATCCATTCACTGGGATGCTAATACCAGCTCAAGAACATAATACCATTATAGAACATAATAGCCTTATGGCCCACCTATTGGCCTTCTACATGTGCCACTGTATTATAATAATGATGGCATATCCCAGATGTGATTTATCACAGTTAAAGACATGTCAACAAAAGTCTAAATGATGAAAAGCACCTGGAACCTAATCACTGCACCTGCTTGGCTTTTGTATAACAGAGCAGCACAGGGTTTCAGAAATTACAAGGTTTGGGCGTCAGGTGGCCTAAATGGGGAATGGCTAGTTTGATTGAGGCTGAGGGCCTTTGTTGCACTTCTGGCGCCTCATTTCATTTATTTTCTTTACGGTCATTGTCGAAAATAATGCCACGTTTGCACCAAAAGAAAATATTTTTAATACTTAGATTCTAAGGTCAACAAATATGTGTTCTGTCGCCTCCATCTGTGCATTTTTCAATGTATTAATGGTGAAACAAATGTGGTGAGGAAAGTCACTAATGAGCTTTTCAACCTACTGAAGGAACAAATAACATTTCCTTTTAACTTGTGAATAAATTAGAGAGAGAAACCTGCTAATTTGGATTTGAACTTCTTTTCCTTATACGGCACGGGCACAACTCTGGAGGCAACACAATACAAATTGCTCACAGAAATCAAACACCACAGTAGAAAAACAGTTAAAAGAAATCAATGATTTTTAATAAGATCAGAAACAATCTCTTAAACAGGACATCAATCAAACTCTGTCATTTCTGCCCCTGTGTGTGTGTGTGTGTGTGTGTGTGTGTGTGTGTGTGTGTGTGTGGAGACTGCCATTTAGATGAATAACCATCAAACAGTGCAATGATTCAGCATCATATGCACTTTATCAATCAAGCAGTGTCTGAGAAGCACAAATGCAATTAGCTAATATGTTTGCCTAAACTCATCAGAGGACGCAATTAGCGAGGGGAAACAGATAACCTAGCATCATCTATCAGAGAGGTGCAAGCAAAGGCACAGCAGGGGGGGAGGAGAGGTGAGAAAGGGGAAGTGAGGTGACGGGAACAAGGAATAATTTATTATGCAAAAGCCATCATCTTTGAACAGGAATAAAGAATCAACTTTGCCGACTGAAACACGTCTTATCTGTTGCACCTCACCATCCATCTCCCACCCTCCTCCCCCTCTGTCTCTCTTTTTATAATTACAACAGATGGCATTGAAGTGGCAGCCGGAGCATATTTCATCGGGAGGGAATAAAAGCAATTAGACATTCAATTTGGAGTGTAATTAATCCTACATTAAAGCCTTCATTAGTGATCGCTCGTTAGTGAAACATGCCTCTCTGAGAGGCCCAATAATAGCCCTCTTCGTCAGGGGATCAGCGCTAAGAGGGAAATCAAACAAGGTTAAACAAAAGCCATTGTTCCATTGGCGGAGAGACGAAGACAAATGAGGTGGTTAGGCCGGGGTTCGACTCACTGTTTTACACACATTTTCCAACTCAAAGCTGTTTTTCTGGTTAGAGGTCTTAACTGTTAAAACTCTGGCTTAATGTGATTGCCTTCTAAGTCAGCGCTTCAGCACTTGAGTTCCCTCTAATGCCGCGTTTCCACTACTCGTGAGAGAGGGAATATGTTCCTTTGAAGATGCTTTGAATACATTGAAGACTTTTGAAAACAGTTTACTTTTTATGTAATGACTTTATGGAAAGTCTAATCCATTCATCCATCCATCCATCTTCTCCGCTTATCCGTGGTCGGGTCGCGGGGGTAGCAGTTCCAGCAGAGAGCCCCAAACTTTCTTTTCCCTGGCGACATCAACCAGCTCTGACTGGGGGATCCCAAGGCGCTCCCAGGCCAGCGAAGAGATATAATCCCTCCACCTGGTCCTAGGTCTACCCCTTGGTCTCTTCCCAGCTGGACGTGCCTGGAACACCTCCCTAGGGAGGCGCCCAGGTGGCATCCTAACTAGGTGCCCGAACCACCTCAACTGGCTCCTTTCGACGCGAAGGAGGAGCGGCTCAACTCCGAGTCCCTCCCTGATGACCGAACTTCTCACCTTATCCCTAAGGGAGACGCCAGCCACCCTGCGGAGAAAACCCATCTCGGCCGCTTGTATCCGTAAAGTCTAATCCAATAGATTTATTTGGTTTGGTTGACAGTCAATCATATCCATGGCCAATACAAGGACAACACTTCCTCTGGGATTTGAGGATACCTTTAGTTGAGTAGAGATCTGTTGAGTTTGAGTTTCTGCAGGTTGTGCGCCTACGTGTCTTTTCTGGTTTGATGGCTGTCACTGCTGAAGTAAACCACCCATTCCTACATGCATTAAGGACTTGTTGGTAACAGCTTCATAGTGAATTGCAACATAGTATTATGCTAGTTTGAGGTTCCAAAATATTTTAAAAGTCTGGATACTTGTTAACTTTAAAAAGTCCTTGAAAACATTTTACACACATTGAGTCGGCCTACAACTCAAATGAAATCCTGCTCAGCTAATAATAACAACACACCTACAACACAGTAAACGTTACACATCCTCTGAAGGTTGTGAAAGGCATGACGGAGATGTTTGTATACGGAACGGCACAACACAATTACAACCTATGAACACACCTTTGCTACACTTTATTTGCTATCAATTGTTTTCTTTTAAAAATGTGTCCACCAGGTTTGGCCGAGGCTTTTGTCGTGTAGTATATTATATATTTATACACGCGCACAGGTAGGAAGAGGCGCTAGTTACAGCCTGTATCTCTCCCACACAGACGCGGCTGTCAGAGCGTGAAGCATAAACTCAAAAAACGTATTTTATATTCCCTCTCAGGTTGTTAAGCTGGGGTCTTACCTGTAAACAGCACTTTTTTTTAATCACGGTTAAATTAAAGTGTCATAGTGTGAAGCTCATAACACAGGTTTTTCAATAGAAGTGTTTTTTGCCGTAGAAGGCGTTAGTGTGGGTGTCCCTTTTCTCTGTATACCAAACAAACAACATCTTAACGCTGACATTTTCAGACATATAACAATCTTACTCACGGATGTTGATGTAGTAAACATCAGAACATACACACAAACACCTAGATGCAACCCAAGAAGCCAAACATCCCTGACCCCCAGATATCCAGCGAAGCGATGGTCGATATGATGCAACACGTTGAAACGCGCTCCAGGTGCACTGTATCCAGTTGCATGTGTCGTTTTTGTGTGCGCTGTGCTTCTTTGTGTCCCCAAGAGGAGATTCAAATCCACCTCTGATCTCAGCCAGGAGAGTCAGGTGAAGGGTGGCAACAAGGAAGAGTACCCACATGCAAAATTGAAGTGAGGAAAGGAACGGGGGAATGAGAGGATGAATAAAACAAGGTCTGTCTCTGACTGGGGGGTGCCTTCAAGAACTCTAAGATTTATTTATGATTTACTCAAGAGGACGGGCTCGTGTGTGCGAGTGTACCATTGTGCACACTAGTGTATTTCCCCATGCATCTGAGAGTTGCTTTGTGTGTGCTGTCCGTGCGCATAAGAGTAATACAATATCCTTACAGAGGGCAGCGCTTGCTCTGCCTGCTGCCCCAGACACACAGCCACGATGAGCAGATGAAAAATGAATTAAAGAACAACAGAAGAAAGGGAGAAAGCAGAATAAACAATGAGGCAGAGCTGTGGCTCCAAATAGTCGTCTGGCTAGTGTAAATGTGCGTGAGTATCTGGATGTGTGCGCGTGCGCACATGAGGGATGTCTTTTATTTTATGATTTACACTGTGCTCTACTTTTAAACGTATTTTCAACCTTAGTGTGTGTCCATTGAATATTTAGTGTTTTTGTACTGACAGTGGCTCTACAGAGGACTGGTCTCTCACAGAGGGAAGATAAAGTCAGAATTAGCAAAGAGCTCAGCGCATTTTCCTTTGATAACCATGATTCTTTTATGCCATGCATGACCTTGCAACTTAAAAATATAGAAAGTCATATTTTAGTGTAATTAAAACTTGGTGCGGGATGTGTAATTCAGTTGGATCCTGTGAGATCAACACAACAGATGAAGAAGGGCTAGTGAAAGTTAGCACTTAAATGTAGAATAAAATCTCTTAATTACATTGTTAAGGAAATATTTAACGCACTACATCATGACAAAAAGCTTTCTAGAAGTTTTTAAAAGTGTGCGTTTGTTGGTTCACATGTGTTTGTAAAGATCTTTGCATGAATTCACGAGTTGTTTAAGATCACAAGGCCATGCACCACTTTAGAGTAATTAAAGCATTTTTCCCTTCTGTTTCCTTTCCCCCCTTTCCCTCTCCCTTCCTGCCTGTTTGGTAGCAGTGAGGATTTAGGAGGATGCACAGTTTGTCATTTGGCCAGTGAGACAGATACTAAGAGTTTTGGCTGTGACTTATTTGAGCTAATGGTCCAGAACATTGTGAGCACCCCCACACCCAGAGGCAATTTCGTACGCGCACTGGGCCGGTACAAATGGCCCATGGTATACCTCCATGGTCAACACACACATGCCAGCCCTACGCTCATGCACTCACTCACACATTTACACACAGGCAAAGCACTCACAAATTCACACCTCTCCCCCATACCTCATCTATATGTCCTGCAGAGGCCCTACTGGCCAATGGAAAAATAGTGATAAATTCCTCATGTAGCTGCATATAAACAAAGGAGAGGGAGTAAGAGAGAGGAAAGTAATCAGACTGTCAGACACAGGTAGAAACAGCGGCAGATGCATATAATGAAAAGGATATATGAGAAACATACAGAGGAAGAGAGAGATGGACAAGCATATCAAGAGAGAGGAAATGAATATGAAAGGGAAGATAACATGAATGCTGGTGTGAGGCGGCCAAACACAGGCAGCTCTGGTGAATTGGAAGAAACTTTTAGAGCAAGGAACGGACAGTATCTGTGATTAGACTGTCTGACTACATTTCTGCAGTGATACGGTGGCTGAGAAGCCCTCTAATTCTCTTTGAGAAGTCCACTCCAGACATTTCAACTCAACATTTAGACTGTCTGAACTCAGCAAGAGGCCAGAGTGACTGGTCCATTATTGCCCTCTGGAGAGGACACACAGATCAAGCTTTTGCATTGAGTACACAAACACACAAGGACATGTGGCCCCAGAACACAGACACAAGAAACAACATCAATGGTGTGCACAGAACCCCCATGAATGAAGTTTAAGACTTTATACGACATTTAGAGCATTAATTAATGGCATTAATCAGAATATTCTGTAATTTGGTAATACATTTTTGCAATACCCTCGGTTTTAACTAGTGAGCCTGTTTCTCAAACCATTTTTATACTTATAATAACAACAAATGTTGACGCTTATTTTGTACTAATTCCATTTGAAAGCTCGGAAAAACAATAACAAGCAATCGAAAAAATGTCTTTCTCTCATGGTTGCTGACATTTTGTCCTTTTGTGGTTTGTATACAACTGGCTGGCTCTCACACACACACACACACACACACACACACACACACACACACACACACACACACACACACACACACACACACACACACACACACACACACACACACACACACACACACACACACACACACACACACACACACACAGCATGCATACAAAGACTAAGTGCTCTTACAGTGATGAACTGTCTGGCCATGGCACGACTCAGACTCAGCCTATCACCATGGCAGCACATGATGTCAAGGTGTTCTTATGTCTGTGTGTGTGTATTTGTGTATGAACATTTGTCTGTATCACTCGGAGTGATTCTCTGGGATGGCAAGCCAAAAAGACACATGTGGGTTACATTGTTCCGTTTGTCTGTTCGGTTTAATCTTCTTTATTATCCTCACATCCACCGAGGAGGTAATATTTTTGGTTCAGTTTGTCGGTCTGTTTGTCAGCGGGATTACTAAAAGACTGTCAGTCTGACGTTCATTAGACTAGGTGGAAAGGGTGAACATGGGCCAAGGAAGAACACATTATATTGTTGAGCACATGTGAATCACAGGGCCGATACATGCATTATGTTTCACTTCTGGAAGCAGCCTTGGTGGAGGTCTGTGCTCTCCCAGTGCCCTTCTAATTATCTTCATGTTTTTTCCCGCAAATTTAACGGTAAACATTATAACCTTGCGATACAAGTTTGAACCTGGTGTTTTATAGCAGTGCATGGCTTTAAACGGCAAATAAGAAAACCCTGTCTTCTTCTATGGTATAATTCAGACGTGTACTGAATTGGCGAGTGTAGTTCGTTGACATCCTGGATGTGAATGAACAGGACATGTAGATCATGTCTCCTAAGAAGAACAAAAATAGAAGGATGCTTTTGTAAAAATGACAAAAACGCATGTCTTAAACTTGTTTTTTTTCGAGCTCACAGTGAAGTTATTAAAAAATGGTGTGTGCATTCCCTTCTTTTATCAAACAGATTCCATATTATTTGTACAATACACGTCATGTGCACACCTTAAACACCCCCACCACACTCATTCTCTTAACACTAGCCTGCAGGAATTCATGGAGAAGTTCAAAGGTTGCATCATTCTTTCTTTTTTAAACCCAAAGGGGGAGGAAGAGAAGACTCCAGGTTAGCCTCGTTACGTTTCGTGTGCTTCTAATTTTGTTCCGGCCTGCACATTAGAAAATATAATTAACTAGGATAGTTATAAAACACTGCAGGGTACGTCCTTGCAATAGTCAGATCAGAGTCCAATGGAGCCAGAGTGGGCGCTGTTAATTTTATTTTCATTTATTAGCACATATCTCCTGGAGGTATTTAGACTAACGAGCTATCAGAGGGCCTATGCTGAGCTTTATGCGCCCTGTCATTATGGATTTTACCGAGCGCTGGCCGTGATGAAGACAATACACACTGCTCTGTTTTGTTGCTTATGAGAAATGAGTACACTGTGGCCTTGTTCTTGCTGGGAGACAATCATGTAATGACAGAAATGATAATATTGACTCATTGGAGGGGGTTGAGGAGGCTGATGTTTGTCCAGGCGTGAATGTATTACACAAAAGTGAATGACGCAGAAGTCCAATGTTGCACCTGGTGTTGTTTTTCTCCTTTTTAGAAACCAATATGCTTTGTGTTCTGATACGTTGGACTGATGGGTATCTTTTCATATATTCTGAACCAATAATTGGCCTCAGAAGTATACCTTGTGAAACTACCAAGTAGAAATGATTTGGACATTTCAACAGAAAGATTTGCTTTTTAACTTGGTGTCGTACTCCATGCAGTGGTAACATGACTTACAGTACATATTTTGTAGCAAACATACTTTAAATGCACCCAATATTGGCTACAAAACTGCATTATTCTGCAAACAACCCCTTAGAGCTTGTTCAACCTTTGAATGCTATTGTAATAGAACCGAGCAAACTCAAGTTGTTGTAAGTTGTGGTCATAATTCACAGTGGGTGCTTGTAATTAATTCTCAACATGAGTTTCCAACCTTGAAACTCTTGGAGCGAAATGGAGCAATTTTGAACTTTTCATTGTAGTCAACACAGTTGCTATTTACAGTTGTTTTTGTGCTTCCACAGTAACATTTCCCAGGACAAGATAACCGTATTTCATCAATTGAACTTGAATTGGAAATAAAGAATAGAGAGGAATAGTTCAGGCTTAAATGTTGGCAACAACTTGTAGCAATCATTCACTCTGATGCGTTGTCTTTGTGTTGTGTTGTGTTGGGTTTTTTTCTGTGTACGTGCACAATACCAATACTGGGAGAATCACTCATTCTTCTTTTGACCGCTAATTTGGATCAATGTTTTTCGATTTAGAATTGAACTCTAGCAAGAAGATAATTCAAAATGTCATGTTGGTAAAACTTTCTTTCTAGTGCTTATGCTACCACTACACTTAAATTGCTATTAATCCCTTAACCCTACTCACATAGCCTTTTGCTGAATGCAGTAAGTTCGTTCTTCTTCTCTCAGGGTTCAAAGGCCAAAACCATTACTTGGGGCTAGATATTTCCATTAACACACAACCCAAGATAAACCATTCTGTGTTTCAATGAAGCACCTTAGACTCCTAAAGAGCTGGAATATGCTGTTTTCTAACCATTTAACCTGTGTATGGCACTTCTGATACATCTAATGTCCTTTGTAATATTTCAGTAGTGTTTACTATTCCAAACAAACATGCAGCTATTCTATGGATGAAGTGAATCTCTCCATATATACGTGCCCTTGCAAAACAAGCACCATACAATACCAAACACATATATGACCCTTGAGCTATACATTCAAAGCCTTTGTACATTCCCTTCAAAACCAAGACTATTGAAACACTGTTGAAAAACAAACATAAACACACACTTAATATACATTTAATAAACACAAATAATTCTTCAAGTGTAAATATGCCGGATTTTAGCTTTGAGCTAATTTCCATCCGTAGTCCCTGACCTACAACATATAAGAACATGATATTCGTAAGCATAGCAAGAAATAAATACATGATATGCAAAAGAGCAAGAGCAGCACACACAAGTATTTACCACATAGCAGTACACTATAGCAGCAACGACATATTAAGTGCAAGAGATGCATAAAGTGCAAGAGGAGATACCCCTGTGTTAAAGTGCATTTAGCGGTGATTACATGTCTGTTTGTTTCTCAACCATTCTTTGAGTTGACCTTTAAAACTATTGAGAGTGGGACAATCCCGTATCTCAGTTGGGAGGCTATTCCAGAAAGAGCTGCCTTTGATGGAGAGGACATTTTGTCCAAAAGCGGGTACAGAAATCCCTCCCAATTCTTCTTATTCTTCTAGTGCAGCGTCCAGTGTGTGTTTTGTGGATGAATTCCCCTAAGGGAGGGGGGGCCAGTCCATGTAAACATTTATAAATAAAGAACATACTTTTAAAAGACTTAAAATTGTCAAAACTCAAGAAATGGTGTTTTTCAAGGATGGTACAGTGGTGGTATGCATGTGGTAGCTCAGTTTCAGGTTTGTGGCACAAGCAAACAACCAGTTTGTCAAACAGTATTCAATGTGGGATAGAATCATACAGTGGAGGTATGACTTTGCAGCATTAACAGTTTTAGAAAGGTCTAATTTGTTTAAAATGTTGCAAGTTGAATTTAATTGTATTGGATACTTTCTTAATATGTTTCTTCAAAGTCAAGTTCGAGTCCATTATGACTCCAAGATACTTGAAGTGGGAGACTAGTTCTATTTCTGCTCCATTTAAAAACACATTGGATCCTTCGAGTAGGCTTATACATGTTATTGTAAAGCTTCTATTTATTTGTAAAAGGTAAAGAACATGTACATTTTGAACTCTATTAGAGCTCTAGAGTGTCTATGTAATGGAAACGGCCAGTTATCTTGAATAAGGTTGTTAAGATCCTCTACTTATCTGTTCCTTTGCCAGTAAATGTGTGTGTGCGCATGTATATTTGTGGTGTTGTTTTTCTGACCTGGGACAAGTCGTTTACGGTTATGCTTTAGGTGAGGTATGTAAAGAATGAAAAATATGAACAATATAGACGTCTTTATGCACAATGTCAAGCATTTGAAAATGTATTTTATGACTTTGGTGAGCTCTTTCCTCTTAAGGTAAAATACGTCATTCCTGTTTTCCTCTTCTGACGTCAGAGGCTGAACGGTTCAAAGTCCAACAAAGCACGGATGCCAACCATCAGGCCTATATGTAATAAAGGTTAAGATGGTTTAGTGGACCAGTCATCAGGATCAGCTTGGAGGAGTGGTAGAAAAACCATGGGTACACCAGTATTCTAAGTTTATAGCAATCACATTGGATAGTGATCCATTACAAAAGAATAATTGCCTAACAGGCTTCCGGTTTGTTGCATTAGAATGATTGTTTGTCTGCATTTTGGGTTTTATCTTTGTGTTTTTTTCCCCCTCTGCCCTGAAAGGTCATAGTACCTCATCCTGCTGACATTTAGAGCATTGATAATATTCCCTCACATATCAATTTCACCTATTTTCTCATCATTCTCGTTTCCCCCTAGCAGAAAATGGAATCATTTGTGCTTTCAGCAATTTGTTATTGATTGGGAGAGCTCTGGAAATAGAGGGTAGCCATTATGGCAATGCTGCAGCTACGGTTAAATTGAGTTTTAAGCAGGCCTGCAAATGTATCATTTCACAGCCATAACACAAAAGCTTTTAAATCCATGAACCTCAGGATGGATCAAATGCCTAAAAATACCAGTATTCTCATCATATCGAGAGCTATTAGAATTGCTGCCATTGAGAGGTTTTTCCGTAATTCTGTAGAATGTGACAGTATGTGGCTGCGTTTAAGAGAAACCACAGTTAAGATTGATTCTCTGACTGGCATCAGGCCCATTTCAAATGTGCCATTGTGGGTGAAAAAATAGCGATTCAATGACTATTGATGCATGCCAGATATCTTTTTTTTTATGTACGCTGAATTCCTGGCCTGTTTGGTCGCTGTTACAGCTTTGGAAGACAATAATAAATGTAGGCTATATGTGTGTGTCCCGGATTTGCCTTTGTTGGTGTTGATATAATCAATGCATGTCTGAATTCATACAGGATCAGGTGCCCGCACACACACAAGGATGGGCAAAGAAATACAGTATACCATCAGTATGTACCTGTAATTCTCTTACAATAGCACGTGTATACATGCTGGGCACAGAGGAGAGGTGGACTGCTCTCTTCAGCTCTCGACATCTGCCCCCCAGCCCTTTTTCACGCTGCACCCAAGGGACAGTGCATCAGGCCCGGGTAAGAGAGGCAGTAGGAGCGCCTCAGGCTGAGTCTTCACCACATCATCCCAGCTCTGGTCTGGTTGGGATACCAAAGAAACCACGGGCCTGTAGCACCTCTTCTCGTGGCTCATAAATAATGCTGCCTGTTAATAATGAATTAGTAATTACCCCAGCTGTTTTATTTTTGTTGACCAAGGAGCAGAGGGGCTCGTAAATTAGTAGCACGCCGTCTCTCCCAGGGCGTAGTCCTACTCCTGAATCCCCAGAGGAGAGTTGCTGGCTTTTTATGGCCTGTGAGGCGAACACCACCCCCCCGGTTCAACTGGCCGCTTGGCCCTACAACCCCCTACTCCCAACTGTCACTCTCCTCACAAGCATGGCAACCTCAAGGTTCTCAAGGCAGTTGCAGACAGAGTTCATAATCCAATATTAAGGTATCAGTATGGTTTCAGGATACTTTCTGTATTCCGGACTCATTAGTCTGTAATATAGCAACGATAGACGGAACAAGTCAGAGGGTTTGCATATCAAAACACTCATTGAATCCTTTGCATGCATGCATCCTCATATACCTTCTGAGGGGCATTGGGACTTCCATGCAATCCATTTGTTTTTATTGTAAAAGTAAAACTGTCTTGCATTTTAAGTTAATCTATCATGCCAGTTGAGGATACAACATATAAGAGTTCACAATTGTGTAAGGGTGTGCCATGGTGGTTAGGGCTGCACGATATTGGAAAAAACTGACATTGCGATATTTTCTTCCCCTGCGATATGAAAAAATCAAGGGATTGAAGAAAATACCGTTTTTTTTGTCTGCAAACCATCCTTTCTTGAACTTTAATGCTATACAGTTGGTATTTTTTTTACAATATTTAACCGGATGAAGGATTTTAGTCACGGACTTCTGGATCTTAAGTTATCAGAGCAACAATCTGAGCTAGCTCGGTTATCCTGCTGTGATCAAGAATGATTGTGATTGGTGGTTTGCTGTGCATCAGAGCCTGCATGTCACTCACTCAAGTACCCCTGACATGAGAGCCGCGCGAGTTTTCCTTTTGTAGCAAGCAGCAAAAATAATTGTAACATTACGTGTTTGAGTTCATTTGCCTACTTAATACCGCACGTCCTAAAAAAAAAATCCTGCGATGTGAATATCGCGCATAACGCGATTATCGTCACGACACGATATATCGTGCAGCCCTAATGGTGGTTCAGTTGTCCTCAATGCAAGAAGGTCCTTGTCTCAACCTTGACCTTGTCAGCTTGTTTTTCTCCCAACAGTCCAGACATCCACGTCAAATTAATTGGAATCTCTAGATTACCCCGTAGGTGTAAACCTTTGTCTATCGATGTGTGTTGTGGACTGTCCACCTGTCCAGGATCTATCCATCAGGAATCCTTACAGTGGTTTGTTTGACAGGAGCTGTCTCCAGTACCTGAATGACGCTAGAGTACCACACTATTTCCACCTGTCTCATTCCTTGGAATAGAAAAGGAAAATACAGCTTAGCATTCAGTGGAGTGGATACCGAAACTATTTAATGATTTAGGCTGCAAGTAATGATAACATGTGCATACAGACCTGTGTACTGTATGTATGGTTATGTTGCTGTACATGTGTAGCTTTCAGTTTAGTGATAGTGTGGCTTTAAATGTACATTTAAACGTGTGTGTGTCTATGAATGCACGCAAAGGTGTGTGTGTGTGTTGTCAGAGTAGGTTGATAAGCAGACCTGTGCATTCCGTCCATGGTCGTGTCTTTCCTGCCCCTCACAAGCTTTGTCTCACTTTCCTGTAAAGGTTAGCTGTGTGTGTTTGCTTGTTGACCTGGGGAGAGAAAGTGTGTGTGTATGTGTGTGTGTTTTTGTAAGAAAGAGAGAGAGACTCTTAATGATCCCTCCAGAGAGGCCTTGCTGTGTGTGAGCAGCACCGGGGCCCTGACGGAGAAACACTGGGAAATTAGCTATTTCTCTCAATAACCTCCGATAAAAGTCTGCCTCCTACCGGCTCCTCTGTCACTGGCTCCTCAAGACAATAAGCCAATTAGACCAAATCCAGCTAAGGGCCTGTGTGAGTGTGTGTGCATGTGTGTGTGCATGTGTGCGGCTCTGTGTAGTGTGACTAAGAGGTGAAACAGAAATAGAAACATAGTACACATATTCCTTGTGCATAATGTTTTTGCTGTTAGGGATGGATGAAGATGGAAATATAAGTTGGCATTTGCTCTTTTTGACATGTATAGAGGGGAAATCACATACATGGCAAATATTACAATGAAAATGAACATATGGTTATGACCCATCTAATATACTAGAAGTTTCAGATCATGGGCACATAAGATATAATACAAAAAACAGAGATGATTTAGCCATTTTATGTATAACATTTCCAGCAATAGTTCAATTGGATGCCCAATATGAGCTGCTGGTAAATACATGTTCAAAGTGTTGCTATCATAAAGCTACATTTGGATATTGCACAAGTATAATTTATAATATGCCATGCTATGTTGAAGAAGTGAAAATGATGAATTCTTCATAAATAAACGGTTTAGTATATATTGATATTTATAGGTGCTGATGTTACTGATTACACTGGCAATATTGCGTAATGTGTTTAATTTAGATAGCAGCATTTTGTAAGATTAGACGTCACTTTTTTAGAAAAAAGGGATATTACTCTCCCTTTCTCTCTCTCTCTTTCTTGCCCCCCCATCCCCCTCTCTGCCTTTCTGAGATATTGGCCTGTCTGTTTATTCCATAACTCATACTTTACTCGTGACGCTCAATTAAACCGCATACATTAAGGGAGTTGATGGGGAGGTAGGACATTTGTAATCAAGCATATTTATTCTCTTTAATCACCCTGGGGACCTGGAGACCTCAGTAAGGCACACGCACAATGATGACACACACACACACACACACACACACACACACACACACATCCTCAAACAAACATGCCTTCGAGCCAACAAGACACGTGCTACCATACACACATATCTAAATGCCCACGCATACACACACTTATCAAATGCTGCTGCTGAACTCAATCAAGCCAAAGCTGGGCAGCCCTGACTCCGTCGCCCCCGCAGCCCCCCCTCTGCACCCTGGTCCCTCGACCCCAACCTCATATTAATGACAGCACACTAGTTTACATATTAATGAATAGCGTTGGGTTTTAATATGCTGCTCACTAAATCACGCAAGGCAAGCAGACAGGCTATTAGTGCTTTGTACTCCTCTGGTGTATATTAAAAATATATGGGGTGATTTGTATAGCATGCATGCCTGTAGGTGTTTTTGTGGGGGGAGTACATCAGCAAGTGCTGTGTGTGTGTGTGTGTGTGTGTGTGTGTGTGTGTGTTCTCTGTTTGTGCTGAATGCTGGTAGTTTTGATGTTTGCCTTTTGTAAAGGAAATGCTAAAGTAAAAGATTTGTATGCAACCAAACAAAGTTCAACATCAACTCCCTAGCTTTAAAGCATTGCAGGAGTTATTTTCGTCAACTTGGATAAACTGTAATCGTGTGCAAATACACCCCACTGTCAGTTAATCTCCGGTCGCTTTGAGTAATCACATATAGGAGAGCGAATGGGATGTGAAAGGTAGGAAATAATTAGAAATATTCCCAATGGCTGCGTTGTGACTGGAACTTTACGTTTAATTAAGACCAAGAAACCAACACTCATAAAAGCCCTCACAAAAGTCCAGTTTCACATTCACATCACACCATATACATTACACATCTACACATACATGCACTCACAGTGACACACACACAACATTACACACTCCCAGTGAGCAACAGGGGAAATAAAGGCTTGGTTTAAAGAGGGCTTAGAGCCGTCCATGACCTAGAATGAGTCTATATTCAGTGTGTATGTGTGTGTCTGTATGTGTGTACAGGTATGAATGATGCATTATGGGTCTTTCATGACACATTTATTTGTTTATAAGCATGGAAAAAGAGGAATAGAAAAGTAAGAGAGACAGAAAAAAATACACAAACAGGGATTGATCAACAATTTCACAGTGGTCCTCCATATGCCTCTGGAATATGAAAGACACACACTTGCAATTCTAAGGAACTCTTCTTCTGTTGCGTTTCTTGTGAATGTATCTCTTTGCATTACATGTCCACAGAATAATCTGCACACATGCTCACACATGTGTAAATCTCCACTCCATTCAATGTGTCATTATACATAGGATTCGCTCTCAATTTCTATTGTATGAGCGCCATTAAGTACCCACTACATTATCGAGCTCCCATCTGCTAATGACAAAATAGACAAAGAGAATAATCAACACTCTTCTACGTCTCCCAAGCTTTCTCCCTTTCCTCTATTGTGCATCAGCTCTCCCCTCTCTCCTTCTCCCCAGTCATTTGGATCAAATCAAGGGAGCGCCATATGTGTGTGTGTGTGTGTGGCAAGTGTACATTCACATTGTTCCAGAGTATGTTTTTTTTTTTAATGTGTGTGCACACTTGCCTCCATTGTGTGTGTGTGTGTGTGCCTCTGCACATGAAGACCACAGACGAGATGCAATAATTGAAGGCCCTCCCGGAGATTTCACACAATCAACGTGGCCACACTCTGGAGGTGATGAAAGTGAATCAAAGATTGAAGGGAGAGTTGGTTTTAAAAAGGCTTTCTGAGTCCCCAACCCCCCCCCCTCGCTGGTTCCTCAATTATCCCCACAATAGCTTATTAATACCGCACCCACCTTCGCTGCATCGCACCCTCTTTATTTCCTTTCTTTCTCTCCTTTCCACATCACAGAGCGCTATATTCATATTACGCTGTGCCTTCATATCTGACCAGATCTCCCTCATTGCTCTTCCCCCTGAATCCATCCTTGTCCTTCATATTTTTAAAGAACCCTACTGCCCTTTGCCTTCATATCTGCCCAGATCTCCGTCACTGTCAACCCCCCCCTCTGCTCCCCTCTCCCCCCATCCCTCCACCTTTTTCTAAAATCCTTTTTAATGAAACGCAGGACCCTGCTGCCAGTGGAGGTGATCCTCATTCGCCAGTCCCAGTGTGCGCTGATTGTCTGTCTGCAGAATGGCTGGGGAGAGGGCTGAATAGGATAGATGAGTCTGTATTGGCCCCGCTCCTGTAATTCACATAACACTGCAGCTCATACTATTGCCTCCTGCTCTCTCTTTCTTTCTCCCCCCTTTCTTTTTTTCCTCTTGCGTAAAGAAAGATAAGGCACACAGATGATCCTGGAGATTAATACACTTCCATTACCAAAAAGCAAGGAGGAGCCGAGCCATTAATTGTTTGGCATTTGGTGTCACTACAACATATGCATGGGACTCGTGGCATGTATCATGTCTGAGGGGGTTCAGGGGAAAGAAAGGAGGGGTTGGTGAGAAAGGAGGAGAAGCAGGAGAGAAAGAGAGAGGAGGCTGTGTCTGTTATTATCCACAACACGTTTTGCGTTTGATGTTGCCACCGTCATTTTCCCTCCGTGTGTCTAGATCTAGCCAGAGAGCAGTTTCAGGATCACAGCAACACGGGGGAGAAAATATTGAATCAATGCTTCCGCCGGCTTTTGAAAGCAGGGTTAGCGTTTGATGCTGCGACATCGGGTGAAAGTGAGAGAAAAAGAAAATATGTACGAGGAAACACAGACCCCCTCTCCCCCTCCCAGTAATTTTCCTCTCACCTTTGCTTTCTTTCCGTCTGTCTTTCCATCCGCTCCCTCTTCACTGCTTACCGCTGTCATTGTCTCATTTAGCCTGTCTAAAAATATAGTCTTCCTCCCCAGATGTAAAAGGGGGAGACATTTCGACATGTGTGTTACCTTTTCATCTGCGAGGCGGGGAGAGGAATCTTGGGGGAAATCAGGTGTCTTAATGACAGCCGAGTGTGCAGCATGGGTAATGCCGAGCGCCGGCATTTGCAGTACACGCATTAAATTATTCACATCAAAAACTCATTGTTTGTTACCTGACAGAGCCGCGGAGAGAGGTGGAAGGATGATGGAAAAGCGTGATGAATTAAACATCAGGAAGATGGAGTGCCTCAGAGAGGGAGAAGGAGAGATGCTAAAGGAGGGAGGAAAGGCAAGAAGAGAGGAAGGTGTTTAGAATCTAAAGATGTACTCTTGTCTTTTGAGAGAAGGGAGGTGGGGTTGAAAGTGTTTGTATGTATTTACATCTGCCATTTTATGATAATGTGAAAGCCTGTTTATAGTACCCGCCTATTATCTCTGCCACCAATGACAGGCAGTCAGGATGTAAATCAGGAAGTCAAAATAGGAAGTGAGAAATGCTCCAGATCCTGAGCGGCACAGCGGAGCTTCTCATACATCCAGTTTTATTTCAGCATTTTTCTAACTGTGACAGGAAGAGGATGAGGATCCCTGATGAACTGTTAGAGGAAATATCACTGCACTCAAGAGCAGGCGAATATTTGAACATACCACATTGTCTTTCTCCAATTAATTGATCCATATATCAGGTTCCTAGTTAAAAAATAGTAATAACAAACTTGATTTATACACAACAGCATTGAGATTGGGTTTAGAACGTGTAGAAGAAAAAGGACATCACTTATAATCATTGCAGATGGCAATTTAAAAACATTCTAATAATAATATAATTGTGTAAAGTGGAGTGTACGTGTTAAAGAAGGTTAGCCTACCAACATTGATTTTAAAGGCACGTCAAAATGTGACACTAGTTTGGGTTTCCTTGACTTCAAGGGGCCTAAAAACAAACTTAGTGAAGCAAGTTACTAATAATTTAATATTTTCTTGATCAGTCAATGCAAAGTAGTAGTTGGTCAAAAAACGGTCAGAAAAAAGTAACAAATCACTATTACATTTAAACAATCCTAACAATAAATGATGTGATACTCAAGTGGGGAGTATTTGGATATAAATGCTTTAGGAATTATGAAAATAGATGTAAATGAAGTATTTAACTAAGTGTTTAATCTTAAGAAAACGCGCTTTGCTGTTCTCCTGAAAGAGTATTCAGGTTTAGAAGTGTGACCTACTGCATCCTTCACCTCCACACATTCAGTCCATAAGAAGTGAGGATGTTATTGATCCAGGGAAACACACTGCAGCTTCCTCAGTGACAACAACATAGGACCAGGAGTGTTTCACATTTTTCAGACAAATGTTACAAAAAAATGACAACCGGGGTGTAGAAACTCTCAGGCTAACCAGGAAGTGAGTGAAAAGCTCCTCAGAGTTAGTGATAGTTAACAGTCGTGGGAAACTGAGTTTGATGAGGAAAGGCATTAGCAGCAAATGAATGTTTTAGCAATCTTTAAATATGTATTAGATTTAATACTTCATGAAGTACAATGATAATAGCTTGTTTCACAGAAGCATAATGTAGCACTTAACAATGTACTGTAATTAATACATTATGCTAAGTCGTGTTATGTTAATTTCTGACTCCGAAATTAAAAATAGATTATACAACTAGTTGGAGTGTGTTTCCTCTTGATTGGGAGCAGAAAGCGAGAGGGGCCGAGCGAGGGGGAAAACATGCATTTATCAGAGGGTGATTAAGTTTAAGGCAATGATTCACTAAATATTTAACAGCTTTGCTTGGTGCAAAGTATATTATGAATTATAGATGGCAAGAATGAGCATGTCTTGATGTAAGACAGTGTTTAAAGACTTAACCTACAATGAGGGAAGAGCAATTACCATTGTAATAAATGAGAGTGGAGTGAAAAAAGAGCTTCTATTCGTTATTTCTAATTAATTTCTGAGGATGATCACAACGGGGGGAGAGAGAAAAGGATGGGGCCACGTCCATTTGTCTCTGACACTTTGGGGCCCTTTTGTCCTTGATGAATGGACTCTGTGCTTCAAATGATACACTCAAGTGTGCACGCGCTTGCGGACGCACAAACATGCTCACAGGCATTCATGTGTGTTTAAAAACAATTTCCACAAACGCAGCCCTTGCATGTTTTTTCCTCCATACATTTCAATCCTCCTGCAGTGGCAGAAGGTTTTAAAAAGATCTCCCACTTTACTCTTAAGATGGTGTTTTTAATAAAAAGTGTCTGTAGGAGCCATTTTTAAGATCGGATAAGGTTCATTCACTATCTATATGCACGGCTGACTTTGTGGCATTGCATATGTGTGTGTATATGCATGTCATACAAATCCCACATGAAAAATGCTCAGCCTTTGGCCGAGACTACCTTCCAAAACCAATCCTCTTCACATATCCTATATTTCCTCTATGATTCCTTGCACTAGTTTCCTTAAAGGCTCTGGTTTCTTCCTGCAATTCCCTCACAGATTTCATTAGGTAAGGGGGGGGGGCTTGATGCACTGGTTCTTCAACTTTCACTGCGCATTACTTGATGTCATATCACTAAGGGAGAGAGAAGAGGTGTACGCACGGGCCCTATATTCAAAGTCACTGGAGCATTCCATGTGTAGTGCTCTGAAATATTGATGAGTAAGCAAAAACACACTGCGTCCTGTCACTTTCAGGAACGCAGAGGAGAATGGAAGTCACAAGGAAGAAGGATGATGCCTTTTTTTTTTTCAGGCCGTAGCCATTTTAACTGTCAGTGGAGGTAATTCACTTTTGTAGAGCCCTGAGACAAGAACAGTGAAAGTCAACTGATTAGCCATCGAGTGCATGAGAGAGAAGAAAATAAACCAATCATCTAGATATCTGTCTGTCTTTCTGTCTGTCTATCCATCTTCTTCAATCCCAAAATGGATGCATATTAATCCACCACAATGATCTCCCAACACCTCTGATGTGCATTATTCACTGCATTATTCCATCTGATGCTCTGAACACATCTAGCATACACGCCGAAAAATCACCATCAAATTTTCAAAATGGTGAAGAAACACTTTCCCAGCACTCGTTTGCATCCAAAGAAAGCTCTCTTTTATTCATTCCTCAGCTCTTGTTTAATTGATTATTTGTCTTTTTTCATTTCACAACCTTTTCTTCTTTTTTTTGTCTTCCGCCAGAGTTGAGGCAGTGAGTGCTCGGTTTCAGTGGCTTGTGGGGGCTACACTGATGTTAAGCCTATCTAGTTTGTCTGTGTGTAGTCGTATTGATCCTTGGCTAAGACATTAGATCTGTACGTCATGTCAAGGGTTCGGTGACCTCTAGCAGCCTCTCTCCAAGTGATAGCTTTGATAAGCCCCATCCCTCTCTCTGTTCTATATAGAGCCGTGCTCTAACCTTTAGCCTGACTCTGTGTTTGAGCCTGACCTTTCTTTGATGTGTAATACACACCACGTGCCGTCCCACCACTGAACACACTCGTTCAGACACGAGATAGACACACATGTACCACATGCATGGTATGCACACACACGCACCGCTAGTCAACACCCCAAAGCACCAACTCCCTTGGAACCTTATTAAAACCACCTTCAGTGGAAACGGGGGAAGTTCTGAAAGTTTCCATAACTTGTATAATGTGTTGTATGAATAATGTTTTCCTCTTCTCATTTCCCCCTCTTCAATCGTTAATGCAGAAAAGCAGAGGCTTCACTCACATAAAAAGAAAAACGCCAAAGTCTGCTTGCCACTGATGGGCATATTTACCAAAGGCAACAAGCCGGCCTTGCAGGCAGCAACAACATACACACACACACACGTGTGTTGAACACAATCGTATTCAGCCAATCACACCCTGCATATATACATGTGTACACACAGGCTTAGACACTCTCATACACACACACCACTTCTGTTTGATGTTTGCCAATCATCCCAGATCCCTTACAGCTTGCCCTGCCTCCTACCAAATAACAGTCTTCATTAATTAAAAAAGAAAAGGCAGTGTTATTATAATTCTCTTTGCTTGCCCCTTGATGTAATGGAGGGTGTGTGTGCTGTTTTGTGGCTCTTCGAGAGTTTGCTTTCATCATTGTCTGAGATTCCCCATGGCTTCGCCTTACTGCCATCAAACTCTCTTTCCTTCTTTTTGTCTTTTCATCCAATGAGATGAAGTTTGGGAAAGTTGCTCTTGCCCAACAGGATCCTTTTTAGCAGTTAATGCCCTCCCAGCTGGCAGACAACTAACAGCCCACTAGCAGGCCACTGGTGGCAAAGTCGGACAATGTTATTATTAGCTCGCCAGCTTTTTGCAAGCTTATAGCTGATGGCTTGGAATCAGCGCTGGCTTAAAGCTGCCAAACACTTGGTGAAGGTTTTCTGCCTAGGTCAACTCTGTTTACATGTTTTGTTTGTGCAAAGAAGGTTTACAAAGAGGTTATTGATAATAAAAGTGTATTCAAAAACTAAGGTTTGCACAGCTCTAAATGATAGATACAATTGAACTTTAAAACGTTTTTTTACACTGCATGCTCCAAAGTGAAGTTGGTTAAGAACGCTTGAAGGCCAGTGTCCAAAGATGGACTGACTTAATATCTAGGTCTGTTATGTGACATCCATGTGGGCCTTGAGAGACAGGAGACTATAGTAGAAGACAAATGAAAGGACAATCAGAAGGACAGACGTAACAACAAAACACAGATACAGCTGACAGGTCCAGAGAGCTGATGAGAAGAGGAAGGGAAGCAAATAAGAAAATGGAGCACGTGGCTGCACTCTGTTTGCGAGGGCTAAACTTATTAGTCTGTTCTTAATGCCTCTCAGTGCAGATAGCATTAAGAAATACATGGTAATGATGATTTGTGTTCTCCTCAGCCAACAGAGGGAGAGGAGCCCACTTATTCCACATGAGTGTTATAATTGGCACCTTATTGCATTAGGGTAGAATGCACTGTGATTTCCTGGGTGTCATTTTTGACTAATGGACCCTTAAGAATAGTAATCTAATCGTTGTCATTATTTCATCTCCGCTGCTTTCAGAAAGAGCTGCGTTGATTTAGGGGGGATGGAAGTTTTAGCCGTGGATGTGTTGGGGCATATTGCAAATTAATCTGCACACCTTGTAAACAGAAAAAGAGAAAACAGAAATCAATTTGCTTGAGTGAAGAACTCCACTCTCAAGGCTTTTAGTATCCGCATTAAGCCAACGTTGTTTCACTTTACTCCGTTTTTTTCTTCCCGTTTTGGCAGACAACTTTGTCAATCAGCCTATTTATGTTACTCATCAACACTGTGTCTGATATCTGAATTTTCAAATCTTGTAATTGTAAAGCTAAATCATCAATACAAATGTGTTTTCAGCCATTATTACTAGCAGCTGCCGCATGTCACGCTTGTTATTTGCTGGTATAATTTCCAGCCGTCCCTGGCTCCCTATTACTTTGTGTTTCAAATTTGAAAAAGCTCGGCAGCGCTACCTGCCCCTCTGCTTCCATTTCCACATACCTTGATCCTGGTGTTGTGTCACTAATAGAGGTGATGTACTGTTTATTTTATTGATCATGTGTTTTATCCAAGCATCAATGCAGGGTTCACTCACTGGCATGCACATTCCCTTTATGAAAGCAGACACTGGACCTGTGCTTTGAGGCTTTCATCAAGCAAAAACACCCATTATGGTGTCTGACTGGCTGGCTTTCTCAGAAAGATATTGCTGGTGTTCCCCTGACACAAACAATCCCAATTATGCCCGCACAGATGGGAATAAACACTTACACAGATACTCTAACAGGTATAAGCACTTAGGATTTTATTTAAAGCTCTGACACACATTTTGTTGTGCGCAAAGATAGCCGTTTTATACACAGTAAGTATTTGTTTCGTTTATCGGAGACACACACACTCATTCATTGAGCCTACGATGTGTATTCAGGCTGATGAAGTGCAGGAATGTCAGAATAGAGGCTGATCTGATGGTCAGGAGACTGTCCTCCTGAATAACCCTCGACACACACTCAAACACACACACACTTTACAGCTAAACACACAGCAGAGAGAGAATGAGACAGTCCACCACACCTTCCCGACATATCTTATCACCCCCTCCTCTTCGCAGCCGTTTCCACCATCCCTCCTGTCTGCCCCCGCCCGCCCGATTCCCCCATCCTCTCACCCTCCACTGTCCTCCCCACCCTCCAGGGAGAAAAGGCTGACTTGCATTCAGCAGACTCTCTCAGGAAAGGAGAAATGAATAAAAGAAAGGAGACGTCCCGTTGACAGTCAATGTCTGCGCTGCCAGGAGCCAAAATAACTGTCAGCAAATGCTCGGGACTGTCCAAAATGCCACAGAGACAGAACATAAAAGATTGATAAATAAATAAATACATGAAATTTAGCAGAAGGAAAAAAATAAACTGTCACCTTCAGAAATAAAACTGAATTATGAGAACAAATAAATAAATCTCCTTTTAAGGGGAGTGCATTGTTAATTTAATCGTGCAGCATTATAAGACACCCAACGTCCTTGCTATAAAGGCAGTGCATGGAGGTCCCTAACAATACACTATGAATACAATTAGGTCATTTCTACCCAAGTGAGTGCAGTCACTGCCATTCAAATGTGTCACATGTATTTTATGTCCTTCAAGGAACACAATAGAAGCCAGTTTATGCAGCCTAGCACCATGCTGATCACTGCCAGCACTGTGCACTATATTTTATTTCCCTCACGCTGACTTTACTGTAAAGCCTTGTGTAGTTACACTCATAAGGTTTGTTCTTGTGCAGTGCTGTGTACTGTTTAACACATGATTACAATAACAGCCTCTGTAGAGCAGACGGAACATAAAAACACCTTGTTATTTACAAAATGTGTAATTCTGATCAGTAATCGGTTACCGTTTTATGCAAAAGTGCCGCTGTGTTCAAGTTTGATTCATGGGTGCACTTTACCCAAAAGTGTAATTTGTTTTAGCATTATGGAATAGTCTCAAGCAAAGCAGGATCTTGTATCTGTGTTATTTTACAACAACCTGTAAAATGCTGACAACACTTTCCACCACTGCTTGATTTATATTAATTGCAATAGATCAGAGAAACCCTGCGTGACCTTACATGTCAGTATCATACCACGGACTGCACCGAAAGCCGACTGGCTTAATCGCGTGCATTTCTAATTTATGGGGCTGGAGTTTGCCATTAAGGACCTGATCCACGGAATTAAATAACTAGCAGACCTTCGCTGGTCCCGGACGGTGGGCGGAGGAGGAAGGGAGATAGCGTGATGAATTGCCCACCCCTCCTCTTCCTCATCCTTGACTTTGAAAAATAATGTCTCTGCGTTTTAGGTCAGCTTCTGACAACAATTAGGCACATCGAAATAGATAGACTGTGACCTTCTTTTTCTCTCCCCTTCCTTAAGTTTTTTATTTTGTATTCTCTCACCTGCATTATTCTGGGAGTGGAATAAAAAAAATAGGTGGTTATAGGAGATAAGATGCACAGATATAAGTAAAAAGCCCACTCCCATTTATATATTCAAACATTTCAAACTTGAGGTTCATTCCCAGTAGCAAGCCTTGGTCAAAGATTCACATCTGCTAAATGGATAGAATAGTGGCAGCATAAATAAACAGTGTGTAATCCCACACCTTTATTAACAGATGTGTCATTTTATTTCTCTTCATTTAATTTCCCACTGAATATCTTCATGGACGTTGCTATTGATCCTGCAATGTGACGGGGGTCGAGCCAGCTAATTCCCTTTTTCATTAGAGCAAAGCCCCCCAAATTCTCTTAGTAGATCTGCCTCTTAGGGGCATCCAATCTCCTGCCTCTCCCAATGACATGAATATAAGCCCGTGCTGATGGGGCCTGGTGTAAATGTATTAGCCCTGCGCCTGTGCCCCTAGCACAGCCAGCCATAATTATGTTAGAAACCAACGAGACAGCTGGGAAATCAATATGCTAAGACAGATTGAGTGGAGATGTGTGGCCAGTGGAGTGGGAATAGAGAGGCCTGGCAGCTCCCTGTGGTGCGAAGGGGCTAGAGTCGACGATTAAGCCATAGACTTAGCATTTACTGCTAGGATTCACTGCCTGAATCTAGTTAGCATTTAGGGAAAGATCCCTGCATGCAGACACTGTTACTATTACATGGAGGCTTCACTCGTTAGATACTATTGAAGAAGATGATAGGCTGCTCGCTTATCATCTGCCGGGGTCTGGTAGGGGCAGAAAGTGTTTCAACGTGCTAAGCATTTAGTGTTTGAATCAGTGGATCCAGTCTACTTAGTAAGCATTTCACCACCATTTACTGTGGGTTTGGCTTTGAAGATCAGGATTCAGATGACCTTTAGCCAAAGGATTGGGTCGCCAAATCTAACAATGACTCAATAAATGAATTGTCAGAAAAAGGTCACATCTTCTCAGTAGCTGATATTCTAAATGTATGATTTAGTTGGCATTATCTGAATCTAGATACAGTAACCATACACATGCAGTGTTTCTCTGAAAGGAATACTCCACATGTACAATTCCCATTTGTATATCAATTCAGTCATTTAGACGTATGCTTACTCCTTCACAAACACATGCATTTGCGCTAAAACCTTACTATTTTCAAATCTTTTTTCATTATCTATAATGGCATTTCGCTGCAGCTACAGAAGCTCCCTATTACATAAAAAAGCCTTTGTCCAATACTCAACTATGATATACCGTGAGGCAAATCAATATTGTATTTTGAAAATACAACCAAAATCATCACCATAAACGGCTGCAGGACGAAAAGGAGCTGAGCAGGAAGTGGTTGAGGAGGAGTGGGGTGAGGGAGGACAAGTGGAGTTAGGTCAAATGAATTATCTCTCAAAGAAGACGCCGGGTCCGTCTTAACTTGGATGATAGTCGGTGTAAACCAAAGCACTGCTGTAATTCATATTCAATTAAAGAGGGGAGGGGGGCTGCAGAATCAAGACAAAAGCTTGCTGGGTTTTGGGGGTGCAGAGGAGTGTGTGTGTGTGTTTTGGGGGGGGTTGCATCTGCTCTCAGCCCCAATCAGCGGCCTCAAAGGCACCGTCCCCTAACAATGGACTCCATCAGTGCAGGCAGTGGAGTCACGGGCGTGAGTGCACCCAATAAGTGTGCAATTTCTGCCCATATGACCATCCTGACACAATTGCTCTAATTTCCCTCCTTTGAAATGTCTGATAAAAGACTTAGGTAATTGCTACATCGCTGAATTTCTTCCATGATCAGGAGGAAGGAGGAGGGAGGGAGGGTGGCTGAGCGGTGTGTGTTTGTGCGAGTATGGGTGAGAAGTGACGGAGCCCCGGGGCCTGAGGATGGAGACCAGAGTGTCAGTTTGTGAAAAATCCCAAATTAATACTTGTCGTTTCCTCTCCCCCTCTCCGAGAGGCCGTCCTCTGCCTCCACCAAGGATCTTATTAAGTGGAGGTAATTTGTCCTGACAGTGTATTGGAAATCACTCAATCAGGAAACTTCTTAGAAAAGATATTCAAAACATGGTGGTGTTGAGTTTAGATTGCGGCTAAATCTAGTGCTAGTCTGTCTCTCTACCATTCTATTTTCCTGTGAAGTATAATATAGTCAAGTGATTAAACACAATAAATGGATCTAACCACACCTCACACACACACAAATACTGTGACTCCATGTAAATACAGTCTTCTTTATTCAAAAACTCCCTGAACATCTCTACCCTACGCCTTGTTGAAGCCATGAATGTGTGTGAGTGTGTGTACTGCGTGTTGCTTGACTCTGATAGCTTGGCTCCAACCTGTGTCACCCCTCACTATGACCTTGTCCTTTGTAATCAAGCCTCTTTTATCTGATTCCTCGTGTGTGTGTGCGCACTCTTCTCACACCCATCTCATTGGAACACCATGTATTTTGGACGGTGTCTTCACTTGATTGGAGTTCAGTTACAGGGCCAGATAGAGAGGTGGAAGACGGGCAGAGGGAGACAGAGGGAAATGGATAAGAGAATAGTAGTTTAGTCGCCTAACTAACTGACTAACTAACCCGGCAGCACTCCCAATCAGCTTCCTAAAACGGCATGCGTGTGTGAGACACGGTGTGACAGACTCCTGAGGTCCTGATTCTAAACACAGTCTCTGCCAGTGCCTGGGTTATGTTGGCTAATAGCTTAATCAATACTTATTATGGCCCTATTGGTTCACTAAAGTGAGAACAGAACCTCGTCACACACAGCGCCTCAGTGGAGGGAAAGGAAGATGTAAGAGGAGAGGAATAGGAGAGGATGAAGAAGAAGTGTCTTCTGCTGATCCAGATGGACAGCCTAACCCCCCCTCATGGGATTTCCTTATTCAGGAATCCAATTTTCCCAATGTGATAGATGTGAATTGGATCCAGTGGAATAAGGCTAACTCTTTTAGCTCCCCTAATAAAGCGCTAATGGCTTTGTCGCTGATTTTCCAACTTTTCCCTCTTCAACTGGACTGGTCGTCTGCAATTAGCGCTAGCAAAGCAGTGGGCGGTCGAGAAAATTAAGTGATGGGGAGAAAAGTGGAGGAGTAAACGGGGGAGCATGAGGAAGAGAGAGGAGGTGATTAGTCAGAGATAGTGGAGATAGGTGCGATCTCTGAACACCATGTCCTTACAGCACCTTTAGAAACACAGCCAGATGAAATGGGATGGATTGCACTCAGACATGAAACTTTAGGTTTAATTATTATGATGATCAGAAGACACACTTTCCATTGTATTAGTGTTTCTGCAGCAGTAGTTGTATTAGTAGGAGCAGACCATCTCCGACACAGCTGTACATTTAAACTCTGAATTAATGTGCTGTGACATTAAAATCACACAAATAAAATAAATAACATACTTTAATACTGTGAAAAGATCCTCATCATATCACCACAGTGTTTGTTAATAAGTCCAAAGTTCCATTTGCAAGAAACAATTAATGACATTGAAAGAAGATTCTCAATGCACCAGTTAATTACATGTATATGCGTGTGCAGTCTTCATTAAATCTGAGTGCTACAAGTATAATGATATTGACTTAGCATACAATTATGCTCAGTTAATGAACAAATATAAATTGGAAAAATGTCAACCGTGATAGTTCATTATCAAACTAAGCATCTTCTTAAAGAGAAATAAATATAATCATTTTATGGAAAGTAATAATTAGATATTTTACATACAGTAAACAACATGGCAAAATGAGTTTTGCTCATCTCATCAGCCAATTTGCATTATGACTAGGAGCAAAATCAAATATGTATGTGATTGGGATAGAGTATTAAGCTGGTGAAATGAACATCAGATATACAAATATAATTAAATCTCCATGTCAAAACTACTTTTTTCCGTCTTTTGAAACACATAATTATGAGGAAGCAATATTTAATTTTCGAGACATTTCTACCTCCTGAAATGATGGATTTAATATGAAGTTGTGCAGTGTTCAATACTTAACGTTGGACTTTCCTTTCATGACATGACAGATGCACATGTGTAGTTCATCCATCTCCAAACACTGCAGAATAGTTTTACATTTGACAAGACATCCACACACAGCATGACAGCCAGTCTAGCCACTGGTGGTGCTTGTGTCTGCCACAATATCCCTACTGTTGTTTTGTACATCTTTTGTGACTCTATTTCAACCTAATGGTTTAACTAGTGAAGGCCTCTTCCGACAGCGAGCCTTCTCCCGTCAGCAGAGTAGCATGCAGTGAAATGGACCTGCCACGCAAACTCACTGTGGTGTACGGGCGGGGGATGTAGAATAATTAGATTGGATGCCACAATTGTAATGTTCTACATTTCAGCTGTGCTTCACTGGCATGGTGTGCCAAATGTTGTGAATAGGCTCTGATTGCGCACACAAACACATGCACTGAAAATGCGATACAAACACACACAGACACACACACCCCACAACCACCAATCTTCTCGCGTTCAAGCGCTTGTTGCTGTTCTCAGGAACCTTGCAGGGAAAAAGGAGGGCTCCCCGCAGGAAATGGGAGCATTGATTGACAGATTAATCATTCTGGTTGTGTGTGTGTGTGTGTGTGTGTGTGTGTGTGTGTGTGTGTGTGTGTGTGTGTGTGTGTGTGTGTGTGTGTGTGTGTGTGTGTGTGTGTGTGTGTGTGTGTGTGTGTGTGTGTGTGTGTGTGTGTGTGTGTGTGTGTGTGTGTGTGTGTGTGTGTGTGTGTGTGTGTGTTTGGATATCGGGGAGGAAGTGTGGGTGTGTGTGTGTTTGGATATCGGGGAGGAAGTGTGGGTGTGTGTGTGTTTCTGGATATCGGGGAGGAAGTGTGGGTGCGTGTGCATGTAAGCGTGTGTGTCCCCGCTGACCTTGACAGCTCCATACGAGAGCAACAGCCACTTCCGAGAGTCAGTCATTCAGACGCAGCTGGCGGCTCGTGGTTACCAGTCTCTGCAGCTAACAGTTAACACCGTGTCTGCTCTACAATTATCCATAGAGAGAACACTTATCAACCTCTGCATGCCTTATAATTGCTTTGAATTACAATGTAATACTTAACACAACCTATTCAAACATATTGAGGAAGAATGACCTGCTTAGGATAATGGGAATTAGTAATATTGTAATGACTTTAATACCTTAACTAACTTATCATTACCATTTGGCGCCTGGTGTCAGGATGGTTAAACCCACTGTTGTCCTGTGGCTAAACCAAAAGCATTGGCAGGTTCAGTTTTTAATATTTTGATTATTTTGTTGGTGCTTAAACAGCATTTGCATAGCTCTCTCTCTGCTGCACGGTAACCTGGGTCAACCCTATGTCTCCCGAGGACCTTGAACTCAGTCACCTCTGACAGCTCCTTAATATCATCTCCAGCCCCCCAGCCACTGATCCTAGAACAGATATTTTCTTATCCTCCTAATGGTTAAGGTTAGGGAGCTGGTCCAGGGTAATCTGACCCTGAATCTGTGGTGGGAGACAAGTTATTCCTCAGGCATCTGTGCTGCTCGACAAACAGAGAGAGGCGAGGCGAGCCAGGGGGCAGTATGGGTCTAGCAACCCGCCCTGTAGCAAGGTTGTGGAGTGTGTCTGGTGTTTGTTTGCATGTGTTCGCGTGTCGGCACATGTGTTTGTATGATTTGAGCTCTAAATATGTGCTTGTATATTTGTGAGAATTAAGCAACAACGACCAAAGGTTTTCTTTTCACTTTTTTTACATACGTAGCTTTGGACATGCAGGTGAGTGAGTGTCTGAGTGTGTGTGTGTGTGTGTGTGTGTGTGTGTGTGTGTGTGTGTGTGTGTGTGTGTGTGTGTGTGTGTGTGTGTGTGTGTGTGTGTGTGTGTGTGTGTGTGTGTGTGTGTGTGTGTGTGTGTGTGTGTGTGTGTGTGTGTGTGTGTGTGTGTGTGTGTGTGTGTGTGTGTGTGTGTGTGTGTGTGTGTGTGTGTGTGTGTGTGTGTGTGTGTGTGTGTGTGTGTGTGTGTGTGTGTGTGTGTGTGTGTCTGCACGTGTGTCGGACTTGCAGAGGCGAGGGAGATGTCATGTTCAGTTTGTGTTTGGCTAACCCTGTGGTCTCCACCCCTAATAGCAGGGTCTATGGGGTGTAGACACATGCCAATATTCATTGGCAGTTGAATCAAGCCACTTAGATACCATCTGTAAACAGGACTCAGAGGGCCTTGAATTAAACCGAGGGCTGAAAACAGTGGAGCTCACTGCAGAGATTACCAAAGGTTCAACACAGGTTAATGGGCTTTGTTGCCATAGATCAGTTGTATAGATATCGCCAGAGCTCTGCTGAAAACCTCACATCTCCCATATTTCTGTGTGAAATGACTAATTATTATTGCCTTTATCATACTTTATTTAGTATGAAGAGACTGCTACATGAGCTAAAATGCATAATCATTAGGCAAAACAAACAGATATCAGTCGCTAAATCAATTGGGACTTCAAATATTGCTGGTAAAACTATTGATTACCAGTAGTTTTCCGTATTTCAACATGGATTGTTTTAACCTTTCCCAATTTACAATTCAAAGCCAGTATCTTTAAGATAATACAACAACTCGATGCGTCATTAGGGCGCAACCAATCAGTATTTATCCCTCTTCCTCTCCTTCTCTCCCTCTGTCTCCCTACTCCCTTTCGCCACCATGGCGCTCTGCTCACCAACACTGATTCATAATCTATAGCTGTGCCTGGGAGACCAGCAGCTATTGATTTAACGCCTACAGTAATCCAGCGCTGTATCCGCTGCTTGTTAGAGACGCTGGGGCCCGGGAACTGGGGCTCGCAGAGGAAGAGAGGGACTAGGACTGATGGAGGAGACTTTTTTGTTGCAATTCTTTATACGAAAAGCATATCCTTTAAAAAAATGGAACCTATAAATTAAATAGAAATGTCTATACAACTGCAATTTTCTTAAGGTAAACCCTCTAAAGGGGTCCTATCATGCAAAATGCACTTTGTGATGTCTTTTATACATAAATGTGTCCCCGGTGTGTCGGGGAACTCACGCAGCGTCAGAAAATAAAACCCTCTCTCTTTTCCTCCGTACCCAAATCTTTTAAAAACGGGTGTACAACGAGCGGATACAGATTTCCATCCGCTGTGACGTGTCCATCCGCTGTGACATCGGCGGACCCACAGAAAGTTGCAATCAGAAACAATGCCCGACGTGTTTTGGACGTAATCTCGTCTTTGTTTACATTAGCAAGCCTCGCTAACACTCAGAGCTAACATGTACTGGAGAGCACATGTGTTTTTAAAAAGCAGGAAAAAAAAAAAAAAAAACTCACCTTGTGATAAACCCGCAAGAGAAAAAGCATTTGAGCTCCATACTGTTTCAGAAATAATCCTCGACGTGGTTTAAACGGGATGGCGTTTTATCACAGCAGAATGTAACTTTATCTCCGGTAGAATTCTGATCAGGCATTAGCTCCGCCGCCTCCTCTTTTTTTTCAAGCTAAGGACCCAAGATCTGTGTTTCTCTAACAGGGCTGCAAAAGAGGGGTTTGAGCAGTATGAGGCATGGCTACAATGGGTGATCTGTTTGTGAAGTTTTTTTTTCAAAATACCAGACATGTTTTGTATAGGTATGGCCCTACAATATATTTTTCAAATATAGCATGATAGGTCCACTTTAAATGTTATAATTATACAAGAACATTTGAGGTTTTTTGGTAAAAATTCATTACCAGGCATATTCAGTTCATGGAACAAAATAAGAAAATAACTAGACGACAAAATATCTTTAATATTAATCTTTTTTGTGACAGCTAACCCTAACCCTAACCATACCACAATAATAATTCAAACTCAATACATTTTACATCAGAATCAATGAGTTACACTTTTAGCTGTCCAGTGATTAAAGGATGAAGGAAATACTTGGTGCTCTGCATGGATCAACATGTTTTAACATAGGAATATGTGAACTCTAAATCACAATAATAATATCCTTTTGTAGTTTATTGAAAGATAGTAATTTATGATAAAATAGTATATCTACCAAATTATTTTGTTATATATTTCTATAAGAAGAGGTTTATCCTTTTTTGATGAACATTGAATCCAATTTTAGAATCAAACTTTTCTAATTACAATTGTCCTTCTCTAAATGGCTGGCCCTGATAAAGTCCAGATCTCCTGAGTTTCTGTCTCAATGACCCGGCCCTCACTCTCACAAAGCAGAGCCTGCAGTGAGCGACAGCTGAGGGAGCCTCGACATTTTCATACAGACTGCCAATCATGCATGATACAAGAATAATAGACAATGTCGCTTTCAGTTCATTAAGCATCCAGGTAAGTGGATATGTGATTTAACTGTTATTATCAAATCTAGCTAATTTGGTTTGGCCCATCCATCATGATAATAGCACCATTCTGTGCACATCTTTCTATTGTGACAAGCCTGTATGAAGAATAGAAAAAAAGTTCCTTTCCATTATAGATAATTGCAGACCATGCATTTTAGATCTCTCTGAATGTTGACCACGAAGTCCTTCATTGTCATGAGTGACAAGAAATTATGCCCACCTGTATACAAAACTGAAATCTTGTGGTAAATTCCTTTCAGTGTATGAAAGGAACATTTCTGCAGTATTTCTAAACTAATGTGAACATTTCCATGGGGTGTTTACTGTTCGACTGAATGTGCAGTCCAACATTGTGAGCTGTCAACACTTTACACAAAAGAGAAATTGTGGTTTTGAATGCAAAAGAAAATACAATAATATAGAATATATGTGGGTGGGTTTAAGACAGGTTAAGGACAGATGCAGTATTTATACGGTTCTTTAATCAAGATGACAGATGACAGGAAGGTTGAAGAGGAGTACTTATCCCAATCAGGTGCATGCTGTCAGCATGGAGACGGACAAGCACGCTGACCTTCATTAGCCCGGCCAAATAATTAGCTGACCTCGGCTAATAAGCACACACACACACACACACACACACACACACACACACACACACACACACACACACACACACACACACACACACACACACACACACACACACACACACACACACACACACACACACACACACACACACAATGCACTACGTTTTGTATACTGTATGCCTCTAATGACAAGAGGACTGACGCACAGTGCTGATTGCTTTGTTCTGATGAGTTTCTGGCTTAAGTAGTCCACTTGATTGATGGATAGATGAACAGAAAGAAGGATGGATGGATGAAGAACAACAGAAAAAGGAAAACTGTGAAACAAATTAGTTTAATGTTAGGCCATATACAGAGAGACAGACAGAAAGCAGGAGTTAAATGCTTGTTTTATTGGACAAATGGTGTTTAGTCAAGTACTAGGATACATACAATGACATTTACAGAAACAATAATTGGGAATAAATGTGTTCCTTTACAATCTACTCTGAAGCATAGTGTACATTGTGAGCTCCAAGCAGCATGGCTGTATTCGTCCAAGCAGTTGGGCTATTTTCATGTACTTTATGCACAGTCACATCACTATGACCAACACACTAATCTCTGCCATTCTCCTCTGCCTACAATGAGCTTAAGAAGGTTAACTTCACCTTCCAGGGTAAATAGAAAAATGAACCTGAATGACTGTGTGGGACGGAGCTTTAAACAGTCCTTAGTAACTCAGCTTGGAAACGTGCTTACTCACCGGGGGACTTGCTGCTTTGAAGATAGTTTTGCTGAAGTAAAGAGTAACAAGAATCAATAGATGATTTGTTTTATTAAGAATTAATGTAAATACAGTGCAGAGCGGAGGCTGTGGGAGATTTTTATGTTTTATTCCTTCCAGATGTAAACTGATCTGATGGTAATCTGACGTTTGAAGTCGTATTGACGTGTCTTCAGAGTTCACTCCAGCCCAGGAGTAACTTAGTCTTTGTGAGTGTCAAGGATGTAATTTGCATTGGAGTAACTGATACTTCGAAGTAAGAGAGCTCTTCACAAAAGGATAAATACAACCACATCACGGTGAAACATTGTCAGCAGAGCGTAAAACAAGTCAAAGACTTGAGGAATAAGTGGCTTCACTTACTCCAGTCCATTTCTAGGTCGTTGGCCTGACAGTTTTAGAACACTGGTAATATATTCTGGCACCAGGTCTGAAGACAATTATCTGAAATTGCTGCTTTCGCATCTAGATTAGCTTGTCTCCACCATTTTCATCTCAATCCAGTCCAATCTAAAACCATTTGAGCAAATAAAATGATATTTACCTCATCTTCAAGCTTCAAAATCCAGGCTTCGGCAAAAATCAATACAAAACGCCAGTTAGCGGCAGATGTAGGCTATGCTTTGTGAGAATGCTAACTTTTCCTCCGTGTATGTCTCCCCATTCCCCTACATAGGTAGAGGGAAAACACTGGGAGCAGGAAGAGAAGCTCCTCACACACACAACTAGGGGGGGGGATATATTGTGCTGGATGTTTATAAACTACTTGTGCTTGCAGGCCGAATGCACGATTGTCTTGTCCGAGACGCTAACCTTTAGCATCTGGCTGCGCTTCGGCGCATCTTACAAAGTTCACTGCGAGAAGGGAGTCTTGACCCTGCGGATGATTTGGAGGACTGAAATACCACTTTCATTTATTATTTATCCTGGCTGGCCGAGGGGAAAGCAAGCCGTGGCGCTGTCATACCTGACTGGCTAATGTAAGAAGTGGCCATCTCACTGCAACCCTGGGGAATCAAAGCCCATTACTGGTTTGAGAGATGGCCTAATGTCCACTGTGAACACACACACCAGATCAAAACATTAGGACGAGAGTGAGATGTACATACACACAAACACCGTGCAAACAAGACGCTGTGCTGCACTCTGGGATGAGAGGTGAACATCGGAATGCTTCAGAGTCCTGGAATAAATGAGAAGTAAACATTTATAATTCAAATCTGGCCTTGTTGGAATTCTTGTACCTCTCGTAAAGCCAATTCATTATGATGTACTGTTTATTGCACCGGGACCATGGCATTCTTGTAAGTAATCACTGAGACAACAACAACACAGGGAAGCTTATTGTCGACCAGTTTATAACTTATTGACAAAAAGAATTACAGCATCCCAACAAAGCCGGATACATTTAGTTATGATAGACATGTTTACTTTCTACGTTTTCTTCTTGTTTAACCAAATATTCTTTAATGGAAATGGTGACTTTAATATGTGTGTGTTTGTACTGATTGGGTCTTTACATTTTATGAGGCTAATAACACTCATTGAGGGAACAATCTTTGAGGTCAAATGACTACTTTTACACATTTTTAGCAGGTTGGAAGGTGCATAGGCTGCTTTATCTGCATTCTGTGTGTGTGTGTGTCTGTATGTGTAATTATCAAGATGGAGGCCTAATGACCCTTTGGATCTGCAGCCGAGGTGTAGCTAATGAAGCGTATGTGTATGAAGCACAAGCCCCTGCATTTTAATGGAAGATTCCTATCAATACCATAGATCGGATTAATATTTCAAAGTTAATGTTTTTGTTGAAGAATTTGCAAAACAAACATGAGATGAGGCTTCACAGTCGCTTGTGCAGGAAAATGCAATTTTCTCAGACTTAGCCGCTCATATTTTTAATTACGGCCTTAATAGCTTTATAGATTTTTGAAAGATGAATTCTTATTGGCATTTTTATAATTACTGGTCTTTATTGCTTTTTATGAATATAATCGTCAAGGCTCATTTAGCGCACAAACCCTTAGGCCTCGCAGATGTGTTTCAATGATGGGGGAAAATAACCTCCTAAACATTGCTTCTCATTTTTCAACTGTCTGTATTTCTAACTAAATCACCATTATTCTTTTTCTTCATGTAAATAACAGCATTACGCCCATAAAACCAATTAGTTAAGCCGTTGAACACTCTCACTTTTCAAAACCAATAGATTCAGTATTGAATGTGTACAGACAATGAGTGGTATACTTAAAGACAATGCAGTACTGATTACACAGCACGTTAAACACTATGGGAACCCCAGAGGCAACCTTAACCAGAACAATGCAGACCTATAGTGAAGCGAGACTTGGCCCGAATATCACACATGTCAACATACTATCAAATGTGCTGCTAAAATAACTGAACCTCTTCAGCATTAACACATGTATAGAGCCAGAGCGAGCCAAGGCTGCTTCAGAGCTCTGACCGTAGAGAAAATATATCTGGACACTTCAGCAAAAACAGATTTAGAAGAGCTGGCCAAGGTTTTCCCATGCTGTCTGCAAAGGCCTTCGAGTGCAGCGGCCTTAAACAAACAGTGGCTCCGAGCCATCCCTGCTAATAAGTTCGACAATGAATTTGGGCAGGCAGGGGAAATTCAACCATTAGACTTTGTGGGATAAAAAAGCAGGCAAATGATCTTTTGTGAATTCCTACCCACCAATGGACGAGACTCTTCCAATCACTATTTAATTTAGGCTGCGTAGAGGGAAGAGTGTGCATTTGGCTAGCTTCATCACCACTAAAATGGAAATATGCATTGATTTAGCCTCCCTGTTGAACTTGGCTGGCCTGCTGTGGTTTCCCAGTACGTTCCCAGTCCTTCCTCCTCCAGCCTGGATACAGACAATAACCGGAAAGAGTATTTAGAACATTTTGGAATAAAGTGGATGGACATTTCACTCTTTACATTTGCCAGAAGCATCTGTTTTATCTATAAATGCTAAGTTCCAAAAAGCCAAAGTTATGGAATATTTCAATCCGTGCTCTATTTTATTGGTTTGGAACCACACAAGGAAAGAAAGTAAAGTCAAAATATGACTTTTTCCCCCTGGACCCCCTGCTAATAGGCATGCCTGGCCCCGCTGTAAGCTATCACAATCGGCACTTTCTCATAATAGGGCCATGGGTACTTTGCCAGGGCGAGGGCCAACTGAACATGTTCACAGCACTAAATGGTAAGAACAAGTCATTTGCTTGCATATTGTATACAAACCAGTTGGCAAGTCGGATTTATGGCACCGAGATTAAAGTAAAACCCATTCTTTACTTTTAGGGGGAAATTGGGTTTCTCATAGTGTGAATAAGTGTTGGCTTAGCCGGCCTGGCCTTGGCTGCGCCTGCTAAAACTCTAAAAACAGTCGCTGTTTCGGGTCCAACATGTTGGGTCTCTATGGCGCTGGGTCTGTGCGCGGCAGAGTGGAGTCAGTGTGGTCTGAAGAGTCTCTCTGTTTGTCTGCTACACATGTGAATATGCTCGACAGATGTTAGCTGGCTCCCAGGCAGGCAGGCTCTCCTCCCCCTGGCCTTTTTGGCTCTGGTTGTGACATGGTGACACACAGTAGCATCTGGAGTTCAGACTGGGTCACCCAGGGCAAACACGATACAGAGCAATACATCACACACTCTTTCAAGACCTTCCATTACTTTGAAACGGATGATCGTGGGATGGATAAATGCTGGCTTCCCTATCTACCATACATGTTTAGGATGTTTTGAATTCTCATTTGAACTCCACTCATAGTTTTGCAAATCAATCAAAGTGGTTTAACTCAAGAGGAGAAATATAGTAGCAACTGGTAAGACTGAGAAATATTCGATTGTAAGGTGAGGTGTTTGTGTTCAGGTGAGGCAACCAACAAAACACATCTGATTCTATATGGAATGGACCCAAAGGAGAATAAGTCTGCTGTTGGTTATTGATTGTAAAACTACTGAGAGTAAACTGTCCAGATAAGGACGACTTTTTCCAGTCTCCATACTGCAACTAGACTCCAGTGTGATAGGATATTGTAATAACCCTAAAATGAACAGTCGACATGAGGTATTTCGTTTTAAAAAGACCAAAATGTATTATTACCAGAGCTTACACCCAATGTTAAATGCAACAAAGGACAAGCCCCAAATTCACTTGAAGTCAAAAGTACATTCCCAATAGGCGTCCTTTAAAACCATATGTGAATTCAAATTAAATTAAACCCTATAGCATATTTAGTACCAAAGGCAGCCAGCCTCAACTCAATCCCATTTGCTGCCAAAGTAAAAAAGAGGACATTTAAAAACGAACAATAAAAAAGATGCCTGGTTGCCTTTAAACCACAAGACTGTGGTTTGTTGTGTTATTTTTTAAGTTAGGCGCTGAGAAGCTTTTAGGGGTTTCAAATGTTGCTCATTTCTTATACATAGTGCTTTTTTATGATGCTCTTTTTGACAGGATTATGAACATACTGTAGTACTGTATTTCTTTGAAGGCAGCTTTCTGATTGCCAACAATGAATATGTAGAACACGAAAAAATGCACACCTATACAAAATATCCCTTTTTCTTCTTTCTTGCCTTTGATACAAGACTATTTGTCTACATTTCCATCGTTTGCTGACAGTCAAGCGTCAGCTCATGAAACAAACATTTAGCAAGCACACAACAGCAGATCTGCCAGCTGACGCGCACCCGTTCAGATCCATCCCGTCATGTAAATAACTTGTTTCAGTGTGCTTTCAATTAAAGCGGAGGACGGAGTGCCATTGCTGCCTTTGATGGATGAGCTTAGATATTGGAGTGTACCGTTGGATGACAAAACGTTCCCCCACTCCACCTCAACTCCTCCTATTGATTGTCCTGGCGGTTATTCATCAGGGCGGTGGCCACTGTCAGATCAACTGCTCCTTCTCCTCACAAAACACATTTTCCACAGTTATTGATAAAGCTATTTGACCTTTTATTTAAATGTGTGTGTCTGTGTAACGTGCACACATCTGTGTTTTCTTTCTCTCTGCTCTTGCCAGAGGCTTGCAGATCACTGCAGCTACATGAATAAAGCCAGGCTGTTTTGATTAACGCCAAATGAGTAGGTCTATTCTTTGCAGATGTCTGTTTCAGCAGTGCTGAGCTTTGCTTTCACATAACAAAAATAAACCCCAAAACCTGTTTTACAGTTTGGCAAAGGTAAGCACACACATACTGTGCATACATATAGTTTGCACACATTGTATGTCTGGAGTCATATACATCAGTGGTCTCACACACTATGACTCACATACCTACATACATACTTTTTAATGTTTTGAATATTTTCTGCTCTTTTGTCGAGGTGAAGACAGGCTGTCTTGGCTGGAAGTCCTGCAGTAAATCTGCCCTGAGTTAAAAAGGCCAACAGTGGAGCCTTTAGTTGTACAGTGGCTGATTGAAGGAGAGGCTAATGACTTAACAAGACCTCAATGCTGTCAATGATCATAGTGAACCTAAAGATATGGACCAGAATCTAGAAATCTGTAAATGATACCACATAGCAACTTATTACCGATCGATATACATTTATCAGTGACAGTTAAAAGTTCAAATCCCAAATTGTTGATGCATGGATCACATCAATGATCCTACATTCAAACTGTTTAACTAATAGCATATGCAATAACAAGCAGCTACCAGCACTGCATTGGCTAAACAACCACTATTCCTGTTCACATACTAAGAAAGTCCCATTTCAACATGACATTGTTTTGTATTTTTAATTTCAGTATGAAACAATGGAATCATGTCATTGAGGTTGGCAATTGCATGATCAAAGCAAAGAAAGATTTTCTCTTGCGGTTTCTATTTATATGGTGACTCACAGCTGAGTTGATATGGTGTATGATTTTAAACCCTGTTGAGATTGAAGCACAACTGTTTTATCCTATGAAATTCATACTCATGTCTTTTCTTTGCTATCAATAATTAAGAGTAGATCTTGGAATGAAAAAGTAATTTCCCTTGAAAGAACCGGATAGAATTGACATAAACCCCAGCCCTAAAAACACACCCCAAGAGGCAGCTAAAAGCTCAGCAGGTGCCAATAAAAGAGGGGAAAACTGAAATCTTTCTAGCAAAACACAACAACAAGAACAAGAACAAGTCATTGAAGTGGAGAAGTGAAAAACAAGAGAGACTTAAGGTGATTCTCATCTTCGACTCCAAAGCCTGGGCACTCAAAAAAAAAAATGGGAATGTAATTTCCCAGACTAGGAACATAAGCCAGGAGTAATCTGGCCTGTAATACCTCATAGTCCTTAAATAAAAGCCCTCCATTTTAAGTCTTCAGCCTCGTCCCCCCCCCCTCTCCCTTCCCCACCTTTAATAGGATTTGGTAGAAAATGGCTTTGTGAATCGCTCCTCTCCGTCTTGCTCAAGGAAGAGCGGGCTATTCTCAATGAAAAGTGCTTAATTGCTTTAAATGACTGATGATACATCTAGGGAGAAGGGCCTTGAGCTAGGGGCCACAGCCAACCACACAACAGATATCTCCTGGACGATGGGCGGTGGTGGGCTCAGTGTGTGTGTGACAGACAGTGTGTGTGCACATGTTTGTAACAAAGATGAGCTGCTGAGGATAGACAGTTCTCCATAAGGGTCAAAAGAGTGCATCTGCTGTGCATGGACGTGTGTGAACATGCAACACACTGCCTGTATTTGTGTGTGTGCACGTGCGTGTGTGATATAGAGGGTCGTCTGGAAGTGTTCGTCCTATCGACACCCCAGTAACAGACTAAATTAAAGCTGTGATGAATTGTGGCTGTCACGGCAGGAGAGAGGGGAGACTGCGCGCCGTATTCCACCTCTGATTAGGTGGGGATAGAAAGATACAGAATATCATTATCAATATGTAGCACTATATTTTCATTAGATTTTTCTCTCCGCAGTGGACAGCTTGATAGCAGGATGATTTTTCATTTCGATGAAAAGATTAAACATCTTTATGGATGTCAGTGGGGAGTTTGGTTAACATTTTTTGTGTTTTCTGTCAGTGTGTGATTATCCTAAAGTGTCAAAATGGCTCTGAGTGTTGTTATTTTACCTTTTTGTTATTAATAAAACTATTTTTAAAAGCCTGTAAAGGTGCAACATTTGCAATTAAAATGCTGAAATTGTAAAAGCTCTTTCATCATTGTATGAAGCTTGTGGCCATTGGTGTTTACAAAAAGAAGTAGAAAGTAACAGAAGAAGCAGGGATTGAGGGGTTTCTTGTTTGTGCACAATGTGCTGTGAAAGTGGCATCCTTTGGGTAGACCACGAGGGTTTCTTTTTTCAGAAGAGATGGTATACCTGAGGAAGCAGCAGGATGCATGAAAACTCAAATTTAGCTCAGTTAACTTGCATGTACACGCTGTACTTTTCAGGACTAATGAGGCAGTCGTAGTTCTTTGAGGTTCAGATTCAGCACATGTCACAAGCAACCGATGTATGCCTGAAAAACACACAGCTAGAGTGAAAGTATCCAACCTTTATTTAGCCATAAAGTTGCTCTGATTAATCCAAATATGAAAAAAAATCCCTTAAAATTGACCATAGTTCCTAATTCCAATGTGTGTTGCTGTGAGGTTCTGGTCGTCACTGGTCCTTACATTTACCTGAATAGTGAGTTTTAACATCCTCTGAGCTCGACACGGGTTGAGGATACAGTGATAGAGCTAGTAATCACTTGTACACAGAGGCTGTCATCAGTTGCAGGAGCAGACTTCTGCAGACTTATAAGAGTTGTTTTGTGCTTTCTTCTATCCAATCTTCTTCGAATTGTTCCCATCTGAATCATCAAGGTAGCTCCACAGCGGTACCAATCACATATAGAAAGAGCGGGAGAAAGTCTGAGGGAGAAAGGATTGTAATTGCGAGGACCAAACATTGCATTATTGTGAGCTAAAGGAATAACGGTTCTGATTTTCAATGGTTTCAATGTGATTACATATGTATATGAGTGTTTCTTTAAAAATACCACAGTTCTCAGATATCAATACTGTATGAATGTCTGTGTCCAACCGCATTGTAACCATGGCAATTCTCGTGACCCCACTGACATCTTAACAACATTCAAAGAAGATATGACCTTCTCTGAAATGTTTATTTGCAAGAAAATTATTTGTGTAAGGTATTGAAGGATGGGACGTATGGATGATGTTATTGGTGAAGAATGGTTTATGGATAAGAATGTATGGGTCTTGAGGCCTCAAACACAAAGTGCTCTAATGCAATAATACATCTGTCTTCAACAAGCAAAGCCCCTGAAGACATTACATAGAAGATAAAAAAATGCAATATTGGTTCAAAAACCTTCACAGCTTCTCTATATGTTTTTATTCCACCAACTTAAATGCTGTTTTCTAATACAAATTGATGTTTTGTTGATCAAACCCTTTGTCCTTGCTGACTGGTTGTTTACACTTAATTTTCTCAGCTTTACGAAGTGAAATCTCTTTTTTAGTTCAGTAAACTTGCATGTAAACTCGTTGTTACTTAGGGAGCTTGTTGTTCTGTTTCAAACTGTAGACCAATTGAAATTTTGATTTTGAGATTTTTGAGAAAAGTCATTGTTGGCCTTATTGTTATGCTTTGCCTCGGAGACCCTGATGGCTCTTTTGTTTCCATTATTTCAAATTTAGCTGAGATATCTCTCTTAATAATGTCCCTGTTAATACATGTCATCCATTGTTACACTTTTCAGCAGTCTTTTATTGTCAAATTGGTCCCACTGTTGCAAAGGTTTTTGGGGAACGTTTCATACTTCCCGTTTCCCTATCGATATAACTAAAGGCCCCAACTCTTATATTTATGTTATTTGCAGACAATACAACCAGATTAACCCCCACAAATCTATTGCTTCCTTACCTTATATGGAACACAGATACACAATGTTAACTGATTAAACATAACTCTTTCCTGTATTATGGTACTTAACTCCCGTCTTGTATATATTCCTTGTATCAATGTTTTCCCCAGAGATATGTCTTGGCAGAGCTGCTCAAACACTATTTACACCATGTGATACTAAAAATCTCAATTGGAAGCGATACGTAGGAAACTATTTTAGGTGACCCTACCCTGGGTATCCAGTGGTTTGGGGAATACACATATATCCTCCCATGGTGGTACGCTGTGTATGTGTATATATTGTTTTATCAGTGACCCGTATCCTGTTTACCTGATAGAGGCAAAAGCTCAGTGTCGAAACTCCTTAAAAGTCAAAGCCAAAGGAGGGGCGGGGGGGTTGAATGAGAGCACCCAAACGTATACCACATGTTATCTCACACACACACACACACACACACACACACACACACACACACACACACACACACACACACACACACACACACACACACACACACACACACACACACACACACACACACACACACACACACACACACACACACGCACACACACACACACACACACACACACACACACTACACCAGCCGCGGGGCGCCATGGTTACCTTGGAACTTTAACGTGGACCAGCTGGTGTACTTGGGTTGTGAAATTGCATTGCACACACACACACACACACACACACACACACACACACACACACACACACACACACACACACACACACACACACACACACACACACACACACACACACACACACACACACACACACACACAGGATCAAAGGGAGTTGCAGCCCTGCACAGCAGCCCTCCTGCTCCTGCCCTTGGCTAAATGGACGACCAAACATTCCAGGCCGTCCAGCCCGGTAATATCTGGCCTGCAGCCTAATGAAGATGGACTGTGTTTATAATTCTCATGTTTGCTCTGATCACTAACATAATCCCTTCTATACACAAAACACGGAGACAGAAAACACTCTTTGTTTCTTCGTATTAAGGCAGAGTACTGGGGATGAGGAGAAGAATGATAGAAGCAGCAGATGAAATACAAACCCAGCTTCAGCAGACTTTGTAGTCCTTTGCATTTTCACACAGGGCATCGCATGATCTCAAACAAAGGAGAAGGCACCAAGGGATGTTTTTCTGCCTGCTTGAGACTTTGACACCTGCCTCGCCTCAGCAAATTGGAATGGCTCACTCTCAAATGAGATTTCTGCCCGCCGCATGAGGGAAGAAAAAAAGGTCACCCATTACAACTATTCTACATGATTCACAGAGTTATCACGTCTGTGCTCGCCTACCTTCCCTTTTAATTAGCTTCAGGGACCTGGGCAAAGTGTATGTGCATGTTAGTGTGTGTGTTTCTGATATACACACTGTTTTTCTTGGTTTCTCTTCTTGCCTCTCTGTTTGCACCAACCGTGTTACTTTTCAGGGACGTACGATATTTCTTTAACAACAAATGTGTTGACCCATGAAACATGCCCTCATTAGCCCGCGCTGTGAATCAGACATTACTGTTATCACTAAGATGCATGCTACACTGAGTAAAACCCTGCTGATGTGGTGCAGTATAGTGCTTTTGTGGAGGGGGTCTTTTGATTTGTGTGCACAAGAACTCACAAGTTGGATCTTCTTGTTATTCAACAGCTTCCCTGTTTCTCACATATTTTTCTAACACATTCCCCAAAAAGACAACATTTAGACAATACAAAGAGAAAGGAGACTTATTTCCATTTGCATCTACTGTACATACTGGTTGGCTTATAGTATCAGTCAGTAACAGTAATACATAAATAGGTTTATTTTCATATTCAGACCCTGAAATACACTGTATTACATCAGGCTTATCTGGACTGGTATTCTTCTTGAAGTTATCAAGGTTGGCAAATTCTTAAGAGGAAAAAGAAAGCTGATAGTAGAAGTTTGGAAATCAAAAAAAGATGATTTTCTATTTATATTCATTGATTTTGAAATGCTCTTATGTTAGTCCTGGTGCTTGCTAGTCAAACTACAATAACACCTTGGCAGTCATTAGCTTTAAGTGTGTTTTTAAATTCCACTCCAGGAGTGATGACTAATATCCGGACTGGCTTAGCATTGATTGAAGAAAGGAGATGTGAAAAAACTGAGAGAATGTGAATTATCTTAAAGCGAGATAAACCCTGAGCTTGAGGTCCAGGATCCTCCAGTCAGTGGACTATGACTCGAGATCACACCGTCCTGACGTTGTGGCTTTCTGTAATGCTTTCATCAATGAACGCATGCATGCATGCACACACTGCATCTGCTGTCGCTCCCATACACTCTCTGTCTCTCAAACCCACACACATGGGCCCAGTGCATCGATACCAAAAGGGTTTAATCAACTCTCGGAGGAAGACATCATTACATTTAGAATCAAACCTATGGAATCAATAACTGTGTTACACTTAAAATGACAAAGTGCTTAGACGACGCTCGTGCAGCACAGCCTCGGGGTAACTTCTGAATGTATGGATGAATGTGAGGATCGTTTGTGATTTTGGTTGTGTGACAGATCCTTGCAAATCTGAACCCCTCGGGCATAGACAACCTTTCCCCCAGTGAACAATCCGACCACGGACAGATAGAGATACAGAGAACACAGTGCCTTACCTTGAAATAATGCACAGCAGATGCATTCTGGGAATTCAGCTGCTCTTGAGATGCAATTAAATCAGTGGGGATGTGACCAATCTGTTTATGACTGCTGATATTACATTTCCAGTTTTAATTGCTTTATGCACTTTTGATATTATTATAGCCACCAATGCAATTACTATCATGACGAGATGCAGACATAGCAAATTGGATATAATTATAGGAAGGTGAATATTAAAGAGTCAATAGTTACATATTTAAAGGAACACATTGACATTAAAAACATTATTTTTTGCATTTGTATACTTTAAGTCAGGGGTGCCCGACCAGTCGATCAAAAAAGGTTGGGCACCCCTGCTTTAAGTGATCCATTACAGCTACATAAAGCCCCTGAGACACATGGTACATGTGTGATATTCCTTTGAGATCTGGCTATTTGAATTAACTTTGATATTCAGTTAAATGGGGATGTCTGAATACTATTATTTATAATCATGTTGTGTTATAAATGTTGTTTTTCTATAATTGCACAGTCCATTTGCTGTAACTGTAAATCTCCCCAAAGTTGGACTAAGGAAGGATTTATGATGCTGTTTTTCTTTATTTTCTAACTTTAAAATAATTTCTCTAACAACTTTTTACTCAGTGTTTAAACATGCATGTTGGAATGCAGCCGCCTAACTTCACAGTCACTAAAGCTGCTATCACAATGAAGACAAAATATCTCAAGTATCAACACATGAAAATAACTTTCTGTCATGTTAACTGATAGATGGAAACGGCATTTTATAGGAATTGTCTGCAAACACATAATCCCAGGTACATTTCCTCACCCTTTCTAATGATGAACTTGTGGAATCTGACTTCTTATTGCGTTTAACTGTTTGACGTCAGGGGGCTTCACTCTAAGTCAATGTGTCAATATGAGCTTAAGTGAAGGAGTGGCATGAAAGCTAACCGAGGAATCAGACTAAGTGTGAATTTCCATTTCTCTCATAGTGTTGGTAATTACTGCCGCACTCCGTCATCCTCATTCTCTCAAACTGTCTGTGTGCATGTAAGTGTAAGAAAGGAGGAGGGTGAGAAAGGGTGAGAGAGCGAGCCTTATGTATTATTGCAGTCACGCTGCCCACGTCTGAAAACATTTCACAGGCAGTGCAAGGGAAATGTAAATCTGAGTTTGCTGAATCTTTCTCACACACACACACACACACACACACACACACACACACACACACACACACACACACACACACACACACACACACACACACACACACACACACACACACACACACACACACACACACACACACACACACACACACACACACACACACACACAAAGGAGAACAAAACTCATCTCCCCTCTCTCCCTTATACACACATAATGCATTAAAATGGAAAACAGCTCACACAGGCCCCGGCATTGAAGGGGGCCCTAATATTTGTTTTTCCCTCCCCTGTAGTGTCCTCATTGCCAATGACCAAATTTATAATAATCTCTGCCTCAGAGTCCAGCGCTGCTTTCAGAATCTATAATCACCTCGCCCGTGGTTCCTCAGCCTGGCGCTGGCCGGCTGCAGGCCCGCTTCCCTTCAGCTCCGCTGCAGCAACACTGCAATTGGTCCCAATCCCTGAAATCTGCCTGTAGGTCGGATTGCATGTATGGTCTGATTTCACAAGGACACATACACCTGCAGTAAGGTATTGCAGTAAGGTATTGCAATGCAATCACCTAATGTCTCTCTAGGTCACCTAAATAATACCTATATAACTAAAAGGACAACATGCACAGACAGATAGCAGATATGTGTCCTTGCTCATAGCCATTTTGCTGCAAAACAACATTGCATGTGCACATAACGACAAAAATACAACATAATTGTATGCATTACTAATAACACTTATTGATTGTGTGGCTCCAAGATGGCAGTTATTGGTAAAACTCAAAGCTCTTTCAGAAACTGATGGGTTGCATCAAAATACTAAATCATTATTTAACCACAAACTTAACGTAAATATGTAACGGAATTATCTTAGCAGTCAGACCATGTTGCTGCCACCATCTTGGACCTTAAATGAGGTTCAATCCTTGTGTTGTTTCACATTAAAAGCCTTTCAAATGTAAACCACTGGAAGGATATAATGTGATATAAACAGGCTCCTGGAAGTTCATCTTTATTAACAGTGTGGTAGCGATGGTGTAACTTTTCATAATTTTGATAAGATTTGATGCTTGATTGGTTCACTGATTCATTTGTATTGTTACAGGGAACCACAGTGAGCGGCTTACATGAAGTGGCTGCAGTGTTTGTCTACCAGCACGTCATCACGGTAAGCAACCCTTACACTACTGTTCCTTTCTTATGTCATTGACTGTGATTGCATTTCATAACTTTAGTGAGCATTTACAGTAGTACGTTGATTTTGGTGGAACTGGATCATTTGTTATAGCAAAGGTTTTTTTGGTTTTCCCTCTGAGCTCCTCAGACTGCACTCTATCGACTCTCTGTAGTTTAAGGAGTCTTCTGATGGACAGACATCTTTACTTGTTGCTGAAGTTAGCTGTTATCTCAGTGTCTCCTACCAGCACTGAGTGTTTACACTACTAGCTCAGGGGCTTTAGATTGCCAAGGGATGGAGGATTTCAGGATTGCTAGTTTCCGATTTGGAATATTAGCTGGCTTGCTTGTATGTCTTGTGTTGTTACTCTTGCTTGATGTACAGTATGGCTGTGTTTGCAAAGTTGTCATCCCATTAGTTTCATCATAAAATATGTACTTTTACAGCTGTCCATTTTAACAGTGACGTAAATTGCACTCTGATACTGTAGATCACACAAATACAGAATCCTACATAATGATGCTGAAGACTAAGTTTGTAGTGATTTATTTCATTATTTTGTTTGATATATTGTAACATTTGTGTGAGAAAATAACTTTTTATAAAGCTTAGACAAGCATATCAACACCCACTTATAGTTTTCCAAAAATGTCTTTACATTGTAATTTGCATGTCGGGATGTTTCAGAATATCTGTGACAGCTTGCAAAGATACACCTTTCTTATTAATTAGACCTAACTACAAATAATATGGTCTTACGTTTGTACCGTGCACTTAAAAGTATATTGAGATAATATATTAACCCTGGAGAATATTTTATAAACCCTTGGATTTAACTTTAAGTGTAGCGAATCAGTACAGTGGTCAGACTGTGACTGGAGGTCAAGGGTTATTTGCCCCGAGCTCGGCCTCCCAGGCAGAATTTCCTTTCCTCTTACACATCCTTCCTCTTTTGCATGTATTGGCCGACCGAACCACAAACATGTTCTCATATGAAGATTTGAAACATAAAAGCACTTTGTTTAAAGGTTCTTGGGGGAAAGATTATATTCCAAAACCCATCTTGTCAATCTGCTGACTGGCACATCTACCCAGTATGTTTTACAACATACACTATTCTTTGGAATATTTAAAACATATTTTTTGTGTTTGACATCAATGTTTTGGCCGGAAAGAAACAAAAAAAATCTTCACAAGTTCAAGGCTTTATTTCATCTCTTTTATTTTTGTTCAAGTACAATTCAAAGCCACATTCTACATTACCGTAACAAGAAATGAGACATTAAAAATGAAATATTTATCAAAATCAAATTTATTTTCAGTTCCTCTTTCATGTCACCATCTGGTCCCCCTTCATGCCTGTTTTTAAATCTACCAATCCCTGCTCTCGCTTTGCCAGACAAGGACGCTTCACCTAATCATTTTTTCCCAAATCAGACAGACCCGCCTGCCCACACAGATACAGACACATGATAAACACACATTTGCCTTTGCAATCTAAGCACATATACAAATGAAGTACTCACACATATGACCAGTTTGATTAATCAATTGACTAAAACAATTTTATACAACCCAGCACCTCAGGGGCGTTATCTAAGGCAGTATGCGTCTGCATAAATCATAAATCAGACCAATCCAATGATTGCACCAGTGATAACCCCTGCTTCCGCGCCAACTCAGCATGGCCTTAATGTTATTTCTGTTCCCAGAAATGCATAATAACAATAATGATTTTAATAATATGCATGTCATGCCCAACTCATAAAAATCCCAATCAATCTGGCTTATGAGAAGGTACATATGCATAAAAAACAACTCAAATGAGGGGCTATCGAGTGCTCTGACAGTGTTGTTGTGCATGATTCAGAAAAACAGATAGAGACAAATAGTTATTTCTCCTGAAGAGAGCCGGGTGACCCTTTACATGCATATTTAGCTCATTTGTATGTGTGATTGTGTCCCTTAGTGTATTTGTGAGTCCTCCCTAGTGCATGAGTGATGACACCAAGTCACTGTGACCCCCACACATCACCCCTCCATGCATATAAAAACAGCCTACTGCTTTAATATCCTCATTTAATGACTAGCCCCAGTGAAAGACCATTAGTGTAATGACATCACACACACACACACACACACACACACACACACACACACACACACACACACACACACACACACACACACACAACCACAAACACAACCAGGCACACACACACACGTACACATGCACACATGCACACTGACACACACACACACACACACACACACACACACACACACACACACACACACACACCACGCACACACGCACACACGCACACACACACCACACCCACACACACCACACACACACACACACACACACACACACACACACACACACACAACTCTGAGCGGGGACATTCTCTTCTTCCACTAATGAACAATGAATTAACAGTAGAGGTGAAATGTTTTTCATTCTTACTCCGGTAAGAGTACGGCTATGTCTTCATTTGAATTCTAATGGGAGATCTTTGTGAGTGAGTGTGTGTGTGTGTGTGTTGTGTGTGTTGTGTGTGTGTGTGTGTGTGTGTGTGTGTGTGTGTGTGTGTGTGTGTGTGTGTGTGTGTGTGTGTGTGTGTGTGTGTGTGTGTGTGTGTGTGTGTGTGTGTGTGTGTGTGTGTGTGTGTGTGTGTGTGTGTGTGTGTGTGTGTGTGTGTGTGTGTGTGTGTGTGTGGCAGCAGCAGAATTGTGGGATGCAGTTTCATCTTACTAATTCAAGGACGGTTCCTAATCATGCAGAGTGAATACACGGAGACATTACAGGAACATATGCATTAACCTCTCGCATATTTACGTCATGGTCCCACACACACACCAACGGGATCACACGCATGCATGCCGACTACACACAGGCAATTTGTAATATTGAATAGCTGACACAGTAGGATTTCATAATCTATTGACAGTGTCACAGCACAGTCATGCAAGGTGGTGGAGGTATTGATAAACACGGTATCGTTCTGTCATCCGTGCTCCTTAATCTGGCCTGATGTAATTTAGTGCAAACAGCAGATCCAAGTCCACTACTGATGACATCACAGGGGGCTGAGGACTTCTCAGAGGGGCTTCTCCTTGTGCTCTGCATGGGAGATTCCTGTTTTGTGTCTGTCACCACCAAGTGACACACACAGATGATGAAGGATACAACTTTTTTTGATTTTGTTTGACAAATTATTTATTTATTGCATAGTTTACAGAAATGACACTCTGTTTTTCATAGTTTCTTGAAATATTTTTGAAACAGTTATTAATAATCTTCTTAAGGAATGAACCTGTTAAACTTTGCAAAATCACATTTTTGCATCAATATAAAGCGTCAACACTCAAAAACAACAAACCATAAATGTACATACAAAGAATCCAAGCACTTATTCAAACACACAGACAAACACAATTCACTCATCAAAATCCATCTTATTAGAAAAATATTAAAATAGAAACAAAGCAGCATTAAACTCCGCGCTGCGTCGTCAACAGTTCATAATTCTAATCAGCGGCTAATGCAGTTGATATACTAGACCTCGGGACACAATTCCCCCGCGGTGGCAATTATCGCAAAACACCCAAGATCACACAAACAGACACACACACACAGCCACATCATTTGCGTCCCTCCAATTAGAATTTTTAATATCCTGGTCGGCGTTAATGGAGATTAATGGCCAATCGCCATGGTGAATTCCAACGTCATCTATTATCATTCCAGCCTTGGACCCAGTCCGCTCTAATTACATTCTCAAAATGCCCCCGCTCTTCAACCCCCAACGCCCTTAGATTGATCAATAATTTTAATTTTCGGATGCCCCCCAACTCCGCTCCAATCCCTGCTCTCGTCCTCCGCTTCTTTCTCCTGCTCCTCGCGTGTCGATTTGTTTCCAGAGAAAAGCAAACGCTTCAGAATCAAGGCTGATGGGGAATTAATTAGCCATCTCGTCTACAGCTACCTTTGATTCCTTCGTTTGTTTGTCCGTTTGCGCAGTCGCTCGTCCCCCTTCGTTTCTCTCTTGTGTCTGCTATGTCTTTCCTCCTTCGCCCTTGCTCTGTCTGGCACATGGGGGGCGCTTTCCCCTCGTTCCCCCCTTCTTGTCACATAATTAGCATGCAGATATGCATTGCCTGATTCGCAAGTCAGATCGCCTCGCTTTTCCTCCCTCTCTCTCTCTGCTCGATTTTTGGGCTCTGATTGTTCTTATTCAAATAAGGTGTTTGATTTGGCTAACCCCCCCTTCCCGTCATCCAGTATACCCAAACACACACACATATGAACACACAGAATATGATAACAATCCTCTTTATCTGCAGACGACAGAGCTTTGCCCAATCTACTCCCACGCACTGCGTCTCTGCCAATCATGCAAAACAATAAAACATAGAAAATTAAACACATTTCCAATCTTGTGGCCATTTCAAAACACCCTGGGGTGTGCTCCAGCATGTCTGAGACGCTCTTTCTGCATGCCTTATACACCAGCATGCCAATAATATTCAGCATACCTGGATGGCAGGTTTCACATGATGCATGCATTTACTTTTGCCTCATGCTTCGTTGGCACACATTCAAACAGACAAGGATACAGTACAGTATGTGTTTTTCAACCCCCCCCCCACCCCAACAAAAAGAAAACCCTACACAAATACATTTCTCTCCCTGCCTCCCTCTCTTTCTCACACACACAGAGCACGTCTGCTGGTGCAGGAAGATGTTTGCTCAGCACATTTCACTATGAACATCTTAATACTCTATCTAGCTGCCATCCGTTTTCCTTGTCATAAACCAACACAAGCCAGCAGTTTTTATTCCTGAGCACTGCGAGACAAAAATCACATTCATTTTCCCACTAGAACTCAAATGTCATTATGTATATAAAAAAGAAGAAGATTGAGGTGGGCTGCAACATCTATTTTTGATGGCCATGAAAAAAGACGTGTGAGGAGTCAATATTTGACCTTTGCCACGTTGCATAAATGGAGGTCAAATTGAAGGCCAGACCTCCATCTTTCACCCTCATTTTGCTTTAGGCTCTCATACATACTTTAATATCTCACCCAGTGCATACAGTGGTATTGAATCACTAAATTATCTTCATTACTTCCTAGATATAAGGCAAGAACAGTTCACTGGCTCCATTGAGGGAACATGGAGGAAGTCAAACGCTGTGGTCTTGTTCGGAAATGTCCTGCTACAGTATGTGCCCTGGCATGTGCTCCTAACACATAAACACACAGAGGCAACAAGTGTCAGAGTGTAGGGGGAGGTTTCCCTGCTTCGTCATGTCTTGGTATCGTTGGCACAAGGCCAGCTTTGCCATCTGTCTCCTCTCCCCCTTTCCCTGTTTCGCATCCTCCTCCTCCTCCTCCTCCTCCTCCTCCTCCTCCTCCTCCTCCTCCTCCTCCTCCTCCTCCTCCTCCTCCCTCTCCTCCTCCAAGTCAGTCTGCTCTACATTTGCTGTCATTACGTGCTTGCCATCCTTATGGAATATCAGAGGCAGGCACCAGGCACCCTTTACCCCTCTCTCTCTCCTCCTCCTCCTCCTCCTCCTCTCTTCACGCCCCTATTTCCGCGCCCACTTCGCCACAGAGTTCTCTAAAGGGTCCAGGTGGCATCTTGCCCTGCTCTCCTCTTGGAGCCAGGACGGAAAACAAAGAAGCGCCGCAAATACACCAGAAAAAAGCCCGGAAAAACGAGGATATACTCCTTTCCGCATCCTGCTTGGAACCTGCTGTACTTCCTGTGCCCATGGTGTTGGTTTGTTGTTGTTATTGTTGTTGTTGAAATCCATGCTTCTCCCTCCTCTGGATGGCTGTTGCAGTTTGAGCAAAAAGGCTGTGAAGTAAACCCTCTTCAAACCTTGGAACTTCCCTGGCTCTGGTGCTATTGACGGGACCCTGGTACGTCTTGTGTGCCACACAACTTTCACACACACACACATACACACACACACACACACACACACACACACATGCCCGTTGATGCTGCAGAGTGCTTCTCTCAGAGCTCCCTGCCACCTCGTCCGCCTGCTGCCTCGCAAGAACTGGGAATACCTTGGGATCTACCAGAGACTCACTCACACATACACACAGACACACGCCGGATTTAATACGCACGTGCACTCGCCGGTCGTTTGAGGCTGCAGGAAAGTGAATAATCAATTAAGTATTGATTTCTTGTAAGATTTTGTAAATTTCAAAGGCAAAGACAAAGAGGGTAGCTTAAGGAGAGCCGCCGCGAGCGAGAGGAGCCGCAAATTAGCCAATAAACACAGACGGGGGAATAAACGAAGGTGAACGAACGAAGCGCTCGTCACTGCGATATGCTGCTGTTAATTTCTTGTTTCTCTTTTGTTTCTATACGCCCCTCCGGATGAATTCATGCTCAATGCGGCAATGGTTTTCTATGGAGACGAAGGGATGGCGATTGGGCGAGCAAGAGTTAAAAGCAAGAGCTGCAGGAGGAGAGAGAGTCACTGGAGGACTTGGCAATTAGGCAGCAGGCAACACACGCCTCATCAGTATGCGGAGTATGCAAATTGACCGGCTGGCTCTTTCTTTTTGCCATGGATCAGAAGGCAAGAGCTGCAGAGAAGAATTAAGAGCTATTATTCTACCCAAGGAGAAGCTGATTTATGCAAAGGAGGGGGCGAGGGGGGAGAAGAGCAAAGAACACTCTTTAACCACAGAGATTTACAAAGGACTCCACTGCAAAGGAGAGTCAAATACAATCACATAAAATACACTCTTATTCTCCCGCACACGCCGGAAGATTCTTCTATATTTGCGCTGGAAATGGCGAAAGAGAAAACGACAATCAGACACGCACCTTCATTCGTTATTATGCCTATCTCTACATATTGATAGGCTGCTTCGTGGATAATAATTACCTTTGGAATATCGAATCCGAAACGAGCCTCGGAATGAAGGAACAAGAAGGAAGGACAGAAAAAAAAGAAAAAGGAGCGGAGGTATGCGAAGGCGCTAATGATATTCAGAGCGCTGACTGTGTGTCATCTGCATGATGACAACGACCAATTATAATGAACCATTGGCTCTCCGCCACAGATAAGTAGGAGAGAAGGATATGGGTGAAGAAAAGGAAGCGGAAAAAAAACCCGTCCCGTTCCCTTTCTTCTTAATTTGCCGCTGATATTTTCAGATTCAGTATCGTGTGGATTTACAGTAACGATGCATTGAGAGAAAAAAAGACCTTTCCTTGCATTGTCCCTTAAATGGAATAAAAGGCCACAGAAGATGAGAGAATCCCTCCATGTAGGATTTATGGCTGCTAGGGGTGGTATTCCATCGCCACGTTGGTCAACTGGGCTTTGGTTCTGATGGCACTCGCTCCTGTACCAAGCATCGCTCTGACGAGCCAAAGAATCTGTTGGAAAACACATACGCACAAGCATATGCACACACGGCGGCTTCTTTCATAGTTACGCTGTCTCCCCTTCCTCATCACACTACAAAATGCTTCCCATCACCGTTTTGCATATTCGCATGCCGCCCCGCCTGCCACAAAGGACTAAACAGTCGTATGCAAAATAGCCTGGTACCCCATTTACATAGCGATGAGAGGAACAGTGTGAAAAAGAGGGGGCGGGAGTTGGGCGGGGGGTAAAACACGATGGGGGGGGAGGAAGACAGAAAGGTGGGGGGGCAGGAGGGCCACAGGGGAGCTTGTTGGCACAAAAAAGTGGCACGTGCGGTGATACCACTCCTACTACATGATGACAGAGAGAGGCGGGCGTGGGAAAACACTGGTGGAGTGGAGGGGGGATGAAAGGGAAAGGGAGAAGAGGGGGGACAAGGGCATGTTGGCACTAAGAGGGGGCACGTGTTGCCGGAGGAGGGGGGGGGCGACGTGGGTGGGCGACGTGCAGTGGGAGGTACAGGGAAACGGGGGGTTAGATGGGGGCGCGACAGGGGGTGGCACTAAACACAGACGAGTGTCTAAAGAGGAAGGGTTTCAGATTGAGGGGCCACCTGCATTAAGGGGGAATGTCACACCATTAAAACACAAGACGCACAGTCACACACAGACACACACACCTCTTATCAGACCTCAGGGGAATATGCCAGGGGGGTGTGGCTGCCAGGCCTGTGACTTCCTCTCGGGATACCCACATGTGCTTCCCCCGACCTGAGGGGGTGCCCGCGATGTGTGTACACTCACACACTCTCACACACGCTCACACACATCTTTGCATATGCAGATGCATCAGGAAGCTCCGTCTTCACTGCAAACCTGGCACCGAGCCAAGGACACACGCCACGTGCCTGGTAGTGCATTAGGCTCAGAAACACACTTTTTGGATCAGAAAGTCTCTTGATGCACTGATTCTGTTTGTGTTTGTTTGAAGGAACTGTTTTTGATCTGAATAAAACATTATCTTTTACAAGATGTTTGGCTGGAGTATACCAATTAAAATATTTTGTGATTTAAAAATAATAATAATTAGCTGTTTATTGTTCTGTTTTTAAATAATATACCAATTGATGACCAATGTCAGAGGCCCCGTGTGTCTACCCAAGCAATTCATGTGTTAATTACATTTGATTAGAAATAACGGATTCTTGTTTGAGTTGCAGTTCATAAGCAACTCTTCTGTAAACACTGTGGATTCATGGGAAATGGTCACCATCTTAGGGAGATGCTACCTCTTGTTGGCCAAGATCTGAGACCGGCTAATTGTATGTGTAGCTGAACCTTGACCTTGGTGACAAAAACACTAAACTGGTTTGACTCCAGTCAAGAGTTCATGTTCACCGTCTTCAAGTCACCCAGTGGCAAGTCTATTTGATTATTTTCACATTCACTTCTTGTTTAAAAGCGATAGTAGTTTCACATGTCCTTCTTGAGATGCAAGCCTATAGCTTTTAGCCCTGCTAAGTGAATCATCAGTGGCAGTATCAAATTACCCTCAACAGAGACCAAAGGTTACTTAAAGGCCTTTTAGTCATCCACGCTGGCACGCCGGCTAATTTACAGCAGACTCATTAGACCAGCATTAAACACAATTTCCTGCCGACAAATTTCATTTGCTAGAAAAATCATTACCATGGCAATAATAAACAAGCTTATACAGTAGTGGCTAATGGCAATTTGAGTAACCTAATGTCGTTAGCAAACCCCAGGAATAGCAACAGTGGCTTGAACTGCTATGATCAAAGCTCTGTTTAACATAGACGTGACGAGTGTTGAGATTACTTTGGAGTTTTTTTATTCTTTTCTCTTTTCTTTCTCTTTTCTTCCGAAGCTTTGTCTTGGGCCTGGACTATGACAGTGGGGATATAATGTTTCATAACTGTCAGTGCACAGGGTTGTGTGTAGCCCGGGGTTGCTGTGCTGAACAATAAACCATAATTTGATAGATGAGAAATTACAGCGGTCCATCTACTGTGCAGGGCCCTCACCCCGGGCAACGCAATACCGTGCCAGATGATGTGTCACATTTCTGCGAGCGAGGGAGAAAAATGAAATTATTATTTTATACGGTTAATAATATCTGCCTGTGTTTTGAATGTAGCATCCCTGTTTGTTTTATGTAGATAAACCAATACAGAAAAACAGATGGATGTGAGGCCACTCATTGACACTGCCAATCATTATCGGCCCTCTGTCCTTAAAACCTCTGTACACGCATTGTGAGAGGCGCTAGCAGGAAGGATGAGCCACCTGAGTTCATGTGCTGCATATATTGTTTAGTACACCACTGATTTATATTTAAAGTCACTAAACCTCCTCCTCTCGCCCACATGTGGAGACTCACTGCTGATGGAAGATATACCTCGGTTAGCAAATCCATTTGCGAATGTATATCTCTTTGAGTGTGGCATGGATTTGCTGTTGAGCAGGTTGGAAATGATGTGTTTCTCTGTGATATTGTGCCTGAGAAGTACTCAGGCCAACCGTTAGTACCCTGGAGCATGCTCCAGTGCTGTATCATAGTGTCAAGACTGATTTGACCTGGTTCCATGGCGAGTAACTGACAGCCATGTGAATAAACATAATGGTTACAATCCGGCTGGTAACTGGCGCTTAAGTATAAATTAGTGAGCAATACGAATAGCACTCGTAAGAGGGAATGTTTTAAGTGCAAGTATTTTACTGTACTGCAGTATACTGAGGTAACAAGTTGGCTGGTGATGGGCAGCTATTCATCACCCTGTTGTGTAAGCTGTTGCTTTGTGATTTCACCGCTAGGGTCATTGTGAGGCGTGTGTTAACTTTTACTGAGCCCACATTGTACAAGAAAGAAATCCATTCAAATGTGCCGCAAGCACAGTCTCTCCCTGTATGATCATATATATATATAAACTATGTACCAGGACGGCTATACTGTTAAGAATATTATATTTTAGCCAATAACAGGGATGCTAATCCCACTCTTTGTTCTGCCGTGTTGTATGTCTTGTCAGACAACAGCAGCACTGAAGTCAACGGTGGAAACATGTTGTCCTCTTTGTGAAGAGAAGCTCACATTCTCAGAAGGTGGTGATGTCATGTGAAATGAATGGCTTTTATTCTTCAGTAATTTTATGATCTTGGCATGAAACCTTATATCCTACCCCATTCCTATTAAGGATCTCCCCCAACCCCCCCTTGCTTTTTTTTAACAAGAGCGATCTGATAGATGTTCAGAAAGATGTTTTTTTCCTTCCCCTTTGTTCTGGTCAGTGGGCTCATGCAATGTTTATTAGATTAAAAGTCATTCACTGCGACGAGAGAAAAGGTGAAAAAATGCAAAACACAAACGAGGAGCGTATCGTCGGCACTGGCAACGCATTCTCTGCTGGTCTTTCTTTTATTACAAATTGAGGCCAAATCACTTTGGAAGGCTTCAGCGAGGGGAGGGATAGATTGGTCTGTGATTTAAAGAAGCAGCGAGTAGCACAGCATTTATGATCAGAACATGCGTCTTTGTCTGACAATTAACGTGACTCCAGTCGGTTTTATGGCCGGATTCAAATGGGGACTGGGTTTCATAGTGATGATAGAGGACAGAGTGGACATAAATAAGAATATACATATGTGAAATCCATAAAGGGTTACCAAATGGTTTATATGGCAAAGGGAAGTTGGGGTGGGAGAGTTCATCCTCCACATCTGACTTGTCACAGCAGCTTTTATGATGTACAACATGGGGAGGGGGGTTCTCATGTGTCTGGATTGTTCTACAGCTGAATGTGACCAAGATGGCTCACTCGCACTGAAAGACACTTGTTCTCATTCTCTTTTTTATTTCCTAGTACTGTATTAAACTGGGTTGTTCCAAATTAATCCAAATGCACAAATAAAAGCCTATGAGCTGACTGTGTAATTGTTAAAGCTCAAGGGGAAGAAAGGTTGTTTTTATTTGAAGATATAAAGAACCTGCTTGGCACAGAGTGATTATTTTGTTATGATCTTTGATGAGCTAAGGATATCTATTGCTGCTGTTCCCCTATAAAGCATGTATCCACTGCTTTGAAGGCAGTCTTTATTGCCTTGTTTTGTTTAAAGGCATCCTCACACTCCCCATCTAAGAATGTAACCCTTGTTTAATGCCATTATTTATTTTTGCCTACTTGTAAATAAGTCAGAATATACACATTGTAAGTGATCATGGAGACAACATAAAGCTAACCAGCTAGTTAGTTGTAATGTATTTTGCTATACTCTCTAAATAAACATTCAGGGTAATCCATTTATTCATGTATTTTTTTATATGTTGACGATTTGAAGTATGATTTAAAAACCAGTGACACTTAAACAGCTGCATGTATAGAGAACGGCACACATGTTCAGAAGTGACATCCTTTTGAGGCAACACCCTGGGGTGAAGTATTTTGACTTAAAGTGATAGATTCCAAGATTCTTGTTATTCTTTACCCAGGTGACACTGTTTGCGTTAAGTACTCTATGTCCTGGTGGTTTTCACTATAGTCACTACTTTCGCCAAATAACACTCACCAGTAAAGATGAGCAAACATTTTTATTGGTGGAAAAAATGGGTGAAGCGTTAGTCAGTTCAAGGCCTAGGAAACTAAAACATCCTTTCCTTGACCCTTCCTCCCTCCCTCACACAGCCAGTTCACTTTCAGATTTTAAGAAAGTAATATGAAATAAAATGCTTTGTAGCTTCTAAACTGACTAACTAGTTCTAATCAGACATTTACAGTAAACAAGAGTGCATGCCCTGCAAACTTATTTTGCATTACATTTGACAAAATCCCTTTTGATAGAAAGCAGGCATGAACTAATTGTGCTCATTCAAAGTGAGCGTTAGGCGGTGAAATACAGCGACCATATGAACTACAAGGCTGCAGCTTGGTCCCTAAACCAATGCAACATCCCAGCTTCTGTGGAGTTATAACATTATTTCCTTTTGTTGGTCAGAAATTGGGTACGTTTGTGTTTTCCATATGATTTTCTGAGTTTATAATAAAACTCTTTACCACTCTCAGATAGTTCAGGGTTTTTGTGTCCACTGTAGCACAGCTTGAAACGTAGACCATTTGGAAGCTAATTGTCAGGGAATTCATGAAAGTAAACAGCATAACCACAAGCCTGACCAGAACAGTGTCGTGACAGTGTTAGCGATGATGGATCTTCAAATCAAATGGAATACAAATAATTAAGAAGCAAAAAGATTATAAAAATCCCTCTGTGTGTACTGTTTTTCTGTTTCTACAGTACATACATCTGTGTGACTTCTCTGTGAGTAAAAAGATTGGCTACAGTACATAATGTGTTGGACAATCAACACCACAACTCTCCGCCTCTCTCTCCCTCCGTCTCTCCCTCCAACCATCAGCAGCAACATCCACCTTTCATCAGGCCAGACCATTGATCCTCCACCCGGCAGGGGGTCCTTTCAGTATGCAGCCTAATGTTCTCATTATATGTCCTGCATGGTCCCACTGATGATGACTGGCTGATTACCATCTCATTAAGAGACATGGCCAGGCAGGGGAGAGAAGGACCTGTCACAGTTTAAGGAGCTCATCAGAGCACAGAAATAATACATGCTGCAGACTGGCTTCATGTCTCATGCTACCTGCAAATGATGTCTATATTGGGAGAGCTTGCTCTGTAGGATACAAGCTGCAAATATAAGGAATATTACACTTTAATGAACATTTTCATGTGATTGTTTTAACTTGAACACATTTCATTCATTCATTCATTATCGGGATATACATGTAATGTGCTAAAATATGTTTTCCAGAAAGTAAAGGTTGTTAAATGATGGACTCAAGGTTGCTCAGTTTCAAATAATACGGTTAACTTTTGACATGCTACATTTGAGGTTGTATTCTAAATGTATTGTGTGTGTATACCAAAGATTCAGACTCAAACCATGACACACTGATTTGACTGCTTTCAGTCTGAGATGATAGATTTATTCACCGATTCCACTCATAGCCTTGTTTTTATTAAGACACATGCTGGTTAATGATTTACCTTAATTCAGTTAGTCTTTCTCAAGGTATACGGACAGATTTGGTTTGACACATGCGTGTTAGTGTGTGTCTGCGTGTGTGCGATTGTATCCTTATTCCAGCATCTATGTGTCGGGGGGTGGGAGGACTGAAAATCCCAAGGTAATCTGAAGCACAAAGGCAATGTCATTATAGACATGGGGGGACATTATTCTAAAATGGCAAGTGATGCAGTGCTGAGACAGTAGATAAGGTGAAGAGAAAACGTGGAGGAAAGAGGAGAGGAGGGAATGAACGCTTGAATTTGTCATGGACAGATAAAAACAGAGCAGGCTGGAGGACGCTGTGACAGGGGTGTTGTTTTTTCCCTCTTTTTTACCTCTTCCTTTCTTCCCGCCCTCCCTCCCTCTCACTATACCCTCCTCACTCCCTTTTTGAGGTTTATCTGACATACGATGAATGCAGCAATTTTATCTGAATAGACAAAGGAGCGGTGACATGCAGCCTTACTCTGACGATTGACCTTGAAGAAGAAAAAAGGGAGGAGGGAAGGAAGAAAAAGGGAAATGGCCATGGATGTAACTACCTCTGTCTATTTGTTATAACTCTCTGAGCTATCTTAATGTTATCCCCTTAATACAGGTAATACTAGACAGTGCTCATTGTTGTGTAACCATTTTGAAACTGGCTCAAGAGCATTTACTTCCAAGTCTTACAAAAATAAGACATTTAGTTCTTAATGACCAATCTCAATTGACAAAGGTCTTTTGTGCTGAAATCTGATCACTGGCCTGGTCAAAGTTAAATATTTGAGGACAAAGTTACATATAGAGCCTTGATTGAAAAGTCCACCTTGAGTTAGTAAAAGGGGCCCTATTATGCTTTTTGGGGTTGTTTACCTTATAGTTCTAGTGTGTTATTTAGGTTTCCGTGCATGTAAACGGTCTGCAAACATCCCAAAGTTCCCTCCGGTTTGAGAAGACCTTTTTGAGCATTAAACCATGTAAACATGTCACAGCAAAGGCACAACATACAAATATGAACCTGGAGATTAGCATAATTGTCCCTTCTGCACAAGTTACTAAGCAATTACAGCTACAGTGAAGTCTAATAGCACATTTTCTCCAATATAAAATAGTCCTGCATGTTTTAAATAAGGCTTATTTCTATACTATATATTTAACATCATAGGAGAAAATGGAAAAGCATAATTCCTCCAGTACAAGAGAGATAGAACACATGCTGCATGGTGTGTTCCAGGCATGATTCATTTTCCTCCACCATAAAGACATTTGCTCTCTTGCTCCTATTATCCCTATCGCTTGCACTAATGCTTCCTCCACCTACACGTTAAACCAACAACGGGATGCAACAGGTTCAGGCATGTCCTCTGGGGCCGCTGAAAGTCATCCTGCGAAATGTAGGAAATCACTATCTGATATCGAGATAGGCGAGCGAGGTTATTGGATGACAGGCACATCGAGAAGTCAATTACAGCATTTCATCTCCAAATAAAACCTGAAATCCAGCGAAGAACACAGATTGATGTGTGTGGATTTTACCTTCAATGGAAGCTTTACCTTTGTCATTAAAACAGGTTATGAATTTCACTTTATTTGTTAAATCAATCAGATCAGCGCCAAGACAAATTGATCTATCTTTTGTGAAATAAAAACTGAAACATTAATGAGACACCAACAGAGTTAATAGAGCTTCATTGTGTCTAGTGCAGCCTCAGTGTTCCTGCTGCTGATGGCACTGTGTGTAATTGATGGCTTTTCTCTACACTCCCATCTCTCACAGTTACACTAGAAGAATACACTGCCAACACGCACTAATTAATTAGTTGATTAAAGTCAATTTGGCAAACATTGTCACATACACAGTGCAATGGAAACAGCGTACTTGTTTTACTTCAATACACCAGAAAAAGGAACGTCACATCGGTGTTCATTACATGGATTCAAACTGAGGGCATTATAAACAAAACACAATACATTAATAAATGAAATAAGCATAAATCACAACACGTGATCGATCAGGAATTAAGGCGTGTAGAAAATGGTAAAATTGTCTTTTTTACTTTGGCAACATTTCATATAATTTGTTATAGTTCCTTGTCATTAAGAAAACCAATAAATACTGGAGAAATATTGAGGAAGCGACATTTGTGGTTACAATATTTTGCCCAAATAATCAAATTTAGTTTTTCAAATTCAAGGCCACATTTTATATAATCATATGTTCAATCAAGCATCCCAGCATACTACAAACATAATCAAATGTATTTCTTTGTACTAGTGATGGTGGCATGTTCTTTAATTCCTGTATAATAAAAACACATAGTTTTGAGAGCGCTGTGAAACATTAGATGCAGACAGACGACCGCACATTGTCCGTTACCTGTGGCCATAACTGAATACATGCAGCATCAAACTTTACTACCTTTTGACGACTTTTAACCCCAGGTAGCAGCTGTCTGATGTCACCTGGAGTGCACGTGTTGAGCTTAACACACTCTGGCACACCGAAGCTTTGTAGTCTACGGCTGCACGCTGGACTGGAACAGGTTGTACGTGCCCACAGCTGGCGTCCTCCCCGTCGATGGGACATTACCCGCAGCACAGACCTGAGTTCTGACCGAATCAATTAACAGACGTGTTCTGACATAAACATCAGGTTATGTCTCGATGTAAAAGACACACTGAGAACGTTGCGTGAGTGAGTTGGCCCAAAGTTTCCCCGGACTGCATGTTAGTAATTTTAAATGTCAGTAATCTTCTGTGTCACTGAGCTCAATCTGAAACAGGAAGGGAGTAATTTCACTAATCGGGGTAAAGATCACATATTTTCAATGACAATATGGAACATAGAGCAAGACAGCCCCTAAGATTGGAGGAAACATTCATGATAAAATAAAAACTACGACCCACTTCCACATTTTGTTTAACAAATATAAGGAATTAAAATAACCAGATTATCCATTAGGGATGAATTTAAATGTACTTTGTAGAACTCATCGTGTTTTGTTGACAATTTACAGACAAATTCGACAGTTTTCCAACTTTATTTTAGTGACATTTTGAATTACCCGATCCTTACTTGTTGTTTGAATGTCTTTCCACTTATTAATATGAGAGATATTGTGAGTACTCATCTTCTTGAAACAAATCAAAATGTGGTAATCTAAGCACTGCCTCTACAAATGTAATCCGACGTGGCGTCAGCTGCCTTATATTTCATGGCAAACAATAATGTTGTCAAGCGCTCTACTGGGATAAATCTCACTCCAGCAGGTTTAAAGTCACATGTGTTCTCGGTGAAAATGTCACCTTTTAGGTGAGATGTGATTCCCAAGCTCTCATTGTAGCTCTGTTTAGAAAATTGACAAAATGTCAACGTTTCTCTTTTTTGTTATTGCTACTTGTAGCTTGAACTTTAATTATTTTGAAAGGAAAGTCATCGAAATGGGCAAAGATTGCAGGGAGGCATCTTTCTTTGCCAAAAAAGTTAACTTGTTAAATGTAGCCCAGTGTTTCCCACAGATCTGAAATATACAAAAAAAAAAAAAAGTTTTCATTTTGTATAATCATTTTGCGTAAAGATGGCACTCAAGGGCACACTAGTGGTGGTGTTCCTGGCGGGATTTGAACTCACAGCCTTCCGATCTTCAGCCCACCTCACTATCCATTAGACCAATCACTACCCTCTCAAATGGAAATATGTGTTTACATAAATGGTGACCACACTGTTTGAGACCCACTGAGAACTTAAACTAAGTTAACTATCAATTCACTCAGAGAGTCCTTTACCTCACCTGAGCTGAGGTTATCCCGAGCTTGAATGACACACAGAGACCAATCAAGGGCTTTGATTTATGATCTCTATGACAGTGGCCATGTTGGCAGGCCACATCATGTAGACAGCCAGTCACCCTGTGTGAGGCAGGCCACTTAACGAGGCGAGATCAGAGCAAGGGAGCGAGGGATCATTGTCCACAAGTTAATCGATCGCAGATGGCGTCGTGGTCACGGACGAATAAAAAAAAAAATATACAAAAAATAATAATAAAAAAAAAATAATAAAAAAAAATGGGTCGCGAAATATACTTGGGCGGCCGTTAATATACCTGGGCGGCCCGCCCAAGTATAGTCTATGTGTGGGAAACCCTGTAGCCTCTTCCAGCATCTTTGGGCTGGATCAAATATGCATTTTGAATACCTTGCACAGGAAATGTTCTCAATCAAGTTTAAGCCCCTCTGGTATTCTACTTCTGCATGCTTCCATATAGACATATTAACAAATCACAGAAGTGATGTTAATGCAATGTACATATTTTAATCCATTACAGAGTATGGGCAACACATGCATGGTTTTGTTTATCATCTGTTGCATTGTTGGAGGAGCCTGAAACCCAATATTTCATTGCCAAAGCCACGCTGTACCTGTTGTGCATAAAGCCTTTACATTTGCAAATTGTGTCTGTCTGTTAATATATGGATAACACAAGCTTAATAGTCGAATGTGATGTTAGGAATGTCCCGCAGGACGCCTGTGCAACAGGTGTGTGACTCTATCCAGACAGTGATCTTTTAATCTGCTAATGTGAAGGGAAGAGTAATCCCACATCTGGAAGTTTTACTACTCTGTAATTGCGGGGCTGCTAGTGAGCGGCCCCCTGAGCCTCGGAGAAAAAGAATGACCTGCATTCAGCTCGGATCACAGACAGAGGCGATAACATTTAGAGGGGATGAAATTTGTGTTAATTTCAGATGACTTTGCTTTTCCAAACCAATTTGGTGTTCGCTCTGTTTGTTGACGTTGCCTTTAATGTGACGACTGTGACATGCATTTCCACAACAGATGGATTAATGTTTTTCTTTTCTGTGTATTTTTTCCTCTCCTTTCCACTCCTCTCTATACTCTCTCTTTCTTTTTTCTCTCTCCCTTGCAGGATTTCATCTAGACAGGTGCTTCCTGTCCGGACTTTGACGTAAAATTAAACACAAGTCCAGATGTGAAGCGTGTGTATCCGTGTGTGTGCATGTGTGTGCATGTCTAAGAGAAACAGAAGGGGGGAAGCATGTTTCTTGTGCGCGGGCCTGGTCATTTTACCACAGTTGAAAGAAGAAAGAACGAAATAAAATAAGACAGACAGAAGAAGAGAGAGGGTGATAAAAACGTTGGCCATGGAAGAGAATTTGCAACAAATGCAATCCCAAGATTTGAACAGGTTAACTTTCTGTGAACCCATTATCCACAGCACAGAAACACGACCTCTCTACTGTGTAAATGCACCCCTTTCTTTTATTTCATGTATTCCACTTATTGAGAGAATCACAAAAAGTTAGTCTTCTTACCCATCCACATAGAATACTGACATTGTGAGTGAAGCAGTGCTAATGATTGTATTCTTTAACTATATTTGTCTGCGTACCTATAACATACAAAACATGTTCAGTCCTTTCATTTAATGTTTTCTTCCAGCTGGTTCCAGGTTAATGGCTTCACCATTAGCAGCGTCATCTTTCAGAGACTTGAATACAGTCGTCTAAAGACGTGATTTCACGTTCTTTCTTTTCTTGTCCTTGTCCTGAATGGAGGACAGGGAAAATGGATGAGAGAAATAGAGGGAGAAATGCAAAGGTCATGAGTGATGGATGCTTTGTGTGTGTCTGTCATTCCCAATTACTGAACTTTGCCTTTTAAAGCGTCGCTCAGATGCATTTCTCATTTCTGCCTTTCTGACTGATGAAGAGCAGGCTCTGTCTGCGGGCTCTGTGTGTTTTAAACACCGCTTCACTAGTCATTCACTATTTACTGCAGATACAATTCACTGCAGACGCTCCTGCTCTCCACTCAACTTTCTTGATTTGTATTCATTCTCATGTTCTGTTATCAAATGTATAGTTTCCCTGCGCTCAGGTCTGTTATGGCGCGATGCAGAGAAAAATGAGATTGCATATCGTGTTTTTTTTTCTGTTCAAAGCTGCAAAAATACACCGCAGGGAACAGAGTCCTTGTGGAGAGGATGCACAAAATACAGTCGGTGCAATGTATCCAGTCTATTTAAAGCTCATCACTATTATTGTTATTAATTCCTAACGTCTTTAAAGGTTGTTGAGATAAGAAAACAAATACTCTAAAATTCAGATTAGAGTTTTGTTTTACAGGAGCAGCAACAACTTTATGAATAAATAGCCTTTTGCATGCCAGGAAAAGCAAAAACACCAGCAAGATATATAACTCCATTTTCACCTTGTGTGCATTATTTAAGTCAATGAGAAATGCATACAAATCTTCACTGTTCTAATTTCCTATTTATATGCTCCTATCCTTATTTGTGTACACTCAACACAACTTTCTTTTACCCAAATCTGCTTGATAAAAGTGTTTGAAACTCTTGGCCTATATTTAACACAATGCAACTGCCTCATGGTGTCCTCTGTATTATTTGTAAGGCTAAAGAAAGAGAAAGCAGAGGGACAGGTGCTATGGCAGGCGGCTGGGTTAATCTCCTCTGTGCTCTGTCAGCCTCCTCGCAAAACTTTAAAAAGTGTCATGTTGACTAGCTCTAACACTGTGACACTCTACAGACATAGGAGGAAGAGGTGGGGGGAGGAAGTAGAGCTTGAGACAGAGCAGGAGAGGATGGAGAAAGAGGGATGGAAAGAGAACTGTTGACAAAAAAAATATCCAAATATATACACAGCACACGCAGAAACAGCAGGAACCTCCGACACCTTCCTCATTCTCGCTTTTTTTTTGTTAACCCCACTGTCTATATTAAAATCATTCCCTGTTAATACATCTATTTTCTGCTCGTGAAAACCTCCCTAAGTGTCACGATAAAGGTGGAGGTGGTTTGTGAGGTCGGCCCGAGGAGAGCTTTACGAGACAAGCTGCGCTGATATATGGCTCACGGAGACTCCATTAAAAACCCTGGACCTGCGCCATTTGGGAAAGTGGAGGTCACTCATGCTAGGGTCATGTGACATCTATAAAATCAAACTTTTTCTTAATATCTGGCCATATATCACCTGTCTTTTTTACAGTTTTTTTTTTTACTAATGCTTGAATCTTAAACAATAGGTCCAGGGTCGAGGATGATCGTTTTTCAAGAGGCAGGGGGCGGCTGTGTCTTTGTGTCTGACGGGAAAGAGGTGATGCTCAGTTTTTGATAAATGTACCATATCATATTTGCAGAGGAGCATAAGAGGAACAATCTGTAGTGGGTAATCTTAGAAAGAGGGGAACAGGTGTGCAAAGGCATAGTCGGGAGTCCTTTCATTTCACTTTATCCGTCTCTCCTCCATCACTCTCCTTCCCTCTGTTTGTCATGCTCAGCTTCTCATATCGCCCGTCGTTGCAGGTAACCTAATTAAAGTGACTTCACGCCTTCTCCCTTACCCACCTTACACGTATGGTATAATTGTCTCCTGCACTCGCTCTGTTTTTCCCTCACTCTTTGTTAGAAACTTAAACTTATCCCCTTCCTTTTACCCCTCATACTGTATACCCTTAAAAGCCCATCTCTCCTTCCTCTGGTTCTCCCTTTCCCTTATCTTCATGTCTCTTTAAGTCAGAGTGTGTGTCCTGTCTGTCTTCCTCTGGCTCCTCGCTCCCTGGGGCAGCGTTTCCAGGCTTCATTTGTTTGAGGGCTTTCTAATCTGGGGACTGGGACAACCTCGGTCCACCGTGCCCTCGTCAATCATCCCCGCGGAGGAGCAGAGAGGAGGTAAAGAAGGAGTAGAGAGGAGGAAGAAGACTGGAGGTGATGGCATGATTAGTTATCTATCCTCGCTCTCGCCCACCCGCCCCATCGGCACAAACTACCACTCCCTCCATCTTTCCCATCTCTCACTCACTCACTTCTTCCTATCTCGCCGTCTCTCCATCTATCATACCCTCTTATCTCTCTTTCCTCTTTACTCTCCCTGCATCCTGAGCGCCAGCCTGTAGCGCCGCCGTCCCTCTGTCCGTCTGTCTGTCTGATTGTCTGACCTCAGCCCCGATGGTGGTCTCTTTTGTGTGTGCGGACAAATGAGGATGACCTTTTATTGTAAAACAGACACCTACGGCGAGGGATGAAACCGCCAGTGTTTAAATTAACAACAGAGAGGGAGAGGGAGGCCATTTCAAACAGAGAGCCAGTGCAAAGTTTTTTGAAGTTCTTATAATTAGAGAACAGTGTTTGCGTCAAACTAGCATGGCCACTGTTCAATAATAAAGTCCCCTACCTGGCCGGCAGCTATTGATGAACAGCGGTGGAACAGTGAGGAGCGGACCTCTTGAACGCACCCCGGACCCGTCAGTGTGGGTGCATGAATTATAAATGACATTGACAGTGGAGGCCATAAGAGTAGACAGAGTATTATTGCACATGAAGGTCCATTCTGATTTTGATTATTTTTATTCCGGGGGGCTCACAAAAGGCCGTTGGTGAATATTCTAAAAGGGCACAGGGCTGAGATGGGCTTGATGGCAGGCTTTGATTTCTGGCTAATAGTCACTTCAAACAGGCCGGACTGCCCGGAGACAGGGGAGGAAGATGACACTGGGGCTAAAGGACAGAAGGACACGGGACGCACAGAACAAGAGGTCACACAAACACACACAATCACACCGTAACACAGCCTTTCTTAAGCTAGTGCTATTATTAAACGGTCAGTATCGCAATTTGAAAAAGTTAGAAACATTCCAATTTATATAGGTTTGTAATAATAATCAATATCACAAATGTTGCATTTGTTTGTATCCAAGTTTGTACAGAATATCAGTATGACAATACGACACCCTCTGTCCTTAGACCCTCACATCGTACAAGGAAAAACTTCCAGAGAGAAACCCACAGTCTAAAGGGGAACATGGGAGAAACCTCAGGGAGAGCAACAGAGGAGGGATCCCTCTCCCAGGACAGACAGACGTGCAATAGATGCCGTGTGTAAATCGAAGAGATAATACATTTTACAGCGTACTGTAGGTAGACCAAATGTTTGGAAATGTTTTATTCATGTTTAAAACTCTATAAACTCTTAAACACAAGTGCATCTTGTGAGCCTTTATTGGCAACATGCACATTGGCACAAGTGTATCTACAATCCAGTAAAAGACATTGTGTGCACGTATTAAAAAAACGTACGTTTTAAGATACATCTATTCCAACTCTTTCCCTTTTTTCTTTACACACACGTATATTAATGTAATGTCCTGTTGTCTCTGTGATCTGAAGTCCTTTGTCTGGCCTGTCTGAAGTAAAGGCTTCTGGGTAGGGAGACCAGTCTGGATTATAGGCTGAATTTAATATAGCGAAATTAATCTACCCCACTGCAACACACACAAATACACAAGTACCCAACACAGTATAAATCTTCCTTAAGGTCCATCACCACCCCCTCTTCATCATAACTGCCTCTCATTCATTAGCCGTGCACATACACACCTATATATAGACACACAGAAACATGTCCACACACACACATATATACATCTGGGATTGCCACACGCCTGTGATAGCCCCCACGCCACAGTCCCACTCTCTCTCTTTTAATTACAAAGAATGGGCCTGGGTAGGTCACACAAAACAAATCAATACCTCTAAAAGAAATATTCAAATGTGACCTAGAAAACAGAGCTTGCGCCCCCATTTTATCATTGATTTTTGACGCAAGGCGATTTAGTCTTTGAGAGATTTTTTGTTTTGTTTTTCATTTTTTTCATTGCTGCGTTCCTAACGGCACATAAATATTCACTCCAAAGATAAAGCACAAGTGCAAGAGAATGAATATTGAATTTGGAGGTAAGCATGTGTGTATGATCCAATATCCATCCAAAGAGGCTGCACATTGTCTCAGTCAGAAAGGCAATATAAATATAAGCATATTTGTTAGAGGCAGGGTCAATATCATAAGGTGGATATGGTGTGCGCCTCTGAGGCTGCTTAGAGACATGGTTTGAAATCAATGTTGTGTCTGGCACCCAGCTCATTGTCTGATTACTCTTTTGTTTCTTACAGCTACCAGTTTATTTATTTCTTCAGATTCAATCAGCTTGGAAACTTCTGCCTCTCTTTAACTTACACTTTTTCCATTTAAAACGCAAAACTAGAGAAAGTATCATATCAATAACTGATGTATCTTCCTTGAAAAATATCAAGTCATGAAGGATGGCTGGGCCTATAGCTTTTGTGTTCATCTTTCCCTCTCTCATGCTTGTTTTTTACCGTTTAAGCTGCAACTGCCCTAAATACAATAGTTTGACTGATTGGATTTTATTTTATTTTCCCCATTATTTCTTTAAGTCTGTATAGTTGATGGAGCAGCGTCACTGCTTGCTTCATTTATAGAGATACAACGTTGTTCTCGAGAATGCATAAATCAGGATGTAAAAGCTCCTCTATGGAAGAAGTAATTGTATTTCAGTCAAATCCAAACATTGTTAATGTTACTGTGTGTTTTCTTACACACTGATTTAGATAAAGCATTGGCCGTGAGTGGTGACGGTTTAAGGGATGTTTTGGAGTAGAAAAAACACACAGGTTACTTTCATGAAGCTGCTAACTCAGCTGTTTGTGATGGATTTTACTCTTAGCTATTTTTGGTCCCTCTGCTCAGGTGTTCTGTGTGTGTGTGTGTGTGTGTGTGTGTGTGTGTTGGGTTTTGTGCACGCATTATTTCATGAGTTAGGAGGAAGAAGAGGATTTAAGCCTGGATTAAGTTCAGAGGATGATTTTGATCCTTGTAGGGGGTCTCTAAACGGTAAGAGATGGATGCAAGGTGACCCTATCTGGACACACACACATGTGCATACAGTACACACACACTTGGACTCTAAAAGAATCGTCACCAATGAACACACATGCACGGACACATATAAACACATACCCACAAGGGCAAGGATTCGAAGGAAGAAAAACTCTAGAAGAAACATGCAATCATCACACACACACACACACACACACACACACACACACACACACACACACACACACACACACACACACACACACACACACACACATACAGGTGTGTCATGATCCACAAACAGGGATTATATAGTGCTGATGTTAGAAGTAAGAGAAAGAAAAGACGGCTCTGCCAAAGCTTCATTGTCACGGCGATAACACTAACAGCATTGACAGTGGACAAAATCCGCCCTTCAATAACTTTTTTTACCTTTATTTCTATTTTGCACGTGACTATTATGTATGTATTTGTGAAAGACGCTATAAGAGTAAACGTGGAGGCGGAGTTAATGGAGATGCACCATCGGATTTCTTCTTGGCTTCTTTAAGCTTGTGTTCAGAGAAAGAGTGCAATCATATAGTTCCTGATCCAACACCAGGACAGCATCAGGTCATTAAAGAGAAAAGGAGCAGTTGAGCACAAGACATACAAAAAATAAGGGAGAAACGGAAAGGGGGGGGGTCGGGGTGTCCTCTATAATTTCATCTTTTCCTTTTCCATTCCCACTGACGGCAGTGTTTGATGGAGAAGCCGCTTATTGTGCGATTTCTCTTTGTTCTCCGCCATTAGAGCCTGAGATAAGCAGCGGACAAGCAAATGGAATTTTCTCATTCAAATCCTCCTCTTCCTTTTCCCAGTATCTTCCTTCTTTCTTTTCCTCCTCACTATTCCCAGCTCTGTGCCCACTAGCTGAGGCGCTGATCACATTCAGCCCCTTGGAAAACGAGATTTCAAGCGCCTCAGTTCATCGCACAATGCCGAGCATGACCTTTGCTTTGTTTCTGTCTCTGTGTCTCTCTTGCAACATTTCTACAGTATGCACAGTCAGGGGCAGGCATACACACTCGGATAAACACACACTCAAACACACTACTTCCCTTTGAAGTGCATTTGACACAGACTCTCAACACACTTTATTAAGACTGAGAACAATGTGGGAACAGAACAATACAAAAAAACAGAATGTGGATAAAACAGCCAACAGTGTAAACTGGCTGTTTGCTCTTGCGAGATAAAGACGGTACCTTTGGGTCTCGACTTGGTCTTTGAGGTGAAAGTGTGGGTGTTAGGTCTGATCTAAAGAGAAGGTACATGCTCTGATTCCCTTACGTATTGTTAAATAAAGTGTTCTAAGGGAGGAGCTACATCCTTGTGGCTTATTTTTCAAAGGATAAACTCGACTCGGTGTTACACTGGAGCTTTGTTTTTTTTCAACCCCATGTCCTTCCCTTGCCTGTTCTCAATCCCAGGTTGTAAACACATTTATCTGCGTCTGGTACAGAGGCACCAGGAACTTTTTAACATCTGTATGGGATGAGTCAGGCATTAAACGCACTCCATTGTTAACACATTTGTGGGGATATGAGGCGTTCAGAGCAAATTCACATAACGAACTAAAAGAGGGCCTGTTGTGCTTTTTGGGGTTTTCCCTTTCATGTAGTGTGTTATATAGGTTTGTGTGCATGTAAATGGTCTGCAAAGGCTATAATCCCTGTGTTCCCCTGCCTGAAACACCTCCATTGGACTCCTTTGTTTACTTCCTGGACATAGTGGCATCACTATGTAGCTCTAACATATTGAAGTGATAGGCAGAGGACAGGCAGTATGAGAAAAATAAAGAGGTGTTTGAGCATTAAAGCATTGAAACATGTCACAGTAGAGCCACTAAATACAAATATGAACCTGAACATGACTGTTATAGGGCCCCTTTAACTTGTGTACACCTTGAATTATTTAAAGGCAAAACACAAACTTTTCCCAAGTGCAAACTATTAGCTTTGCCTATATCTAAGTTTTTCATTTTTTCATTTCAAACCTTTATTTATCCAGGTGTATCCCATTGAGATCATTGATCTCTTTTTCAAGGGAGACCTGCTCAAGTAGGTTCCACATGAAACATAAACAGAACAACAAAAAGGACATCTTACAGCATCATTACAGGGATTACAATTTACAATAACTATCCACATGAGCAGGTACCAACCGCTTCCGATTGAGTAGCATCCAACCGAGCTTTAAAAACATTTAGTGGCACCAGATTGCTCAGTTTCCATTTCAATTGCAGACTATTCCAAGACAGAGGAGCTGCGCATCTAAAAGCTGTCTTCCCTAAAACAGTCCTAGCAGTTGGCACATTTAATAAAACTACAGCATGCGATCTCAGGCAGTAGCCACTTACAATTTTCCGTGAGATCAGGGAGCAGATATAGGATGGAAGTTTCCCTAACATGGCTTTGTATATACAAATGTACCAGTGACTGAGCCTCCGTACAGTTAGTGAAAGCAAACCAGCCCTTGCATACAGGGTACAGTGATGGGTTAATGCTTTACAGTTTGTCACAAATCTCAGTACACTGTGATACGCAGCATCTAACTTGACCAGGCAATTGGCAGGTGCATTCATATATAACAAATCACCATAGTCCAGCACAGGTAAAAAGGTCACAGAGCCTTTTCCTGGCCTCAAGCGAGAAACAGGACTTGTTCCTGTAGAAGAAACCTAGCCTAACCCTCAGCTTTTTAAGCAGGTTATTGACATGAAGTTTAAAAGCGAGACAATCATCAAGCCAGATACCAAGGTATTTGTAACAGGTAACCACTTCAAGTTTTATTCCTTGCGTAGTTACAATATCTAAAACAGAATCTGGTGTCTTTTTACGGTTAGGGGTAGCCTCTGTGTTAAAAAAGTGGCGCCAAGGGGTCCAAACCCAGGGTCCATATGTAATGAGTTAGGAAACAGAAGGGGTGTCTCTTCCGAGGCTTGAATCCCCCTCCTCAGCTGCTAATACGAAAAATAAAAAAGTCCCTATACCACCTCGGCTCTGCTGCTTCACCTTGAAGTACAACCCCACCCCCCCCCCTTCCTCCATAGGATCATTTCAAACAACTATTTCATTCAGGGATGGTAATCAGACAGAGAGCCACACACACCCGCACACACGAGGTAATGGCAGTGAGTGATTAGGTTCACAGATGAGGGATCATTTTTGTCCATTTTCTAGGAAACGGTGATTGCTCACAGCATTCATTAGCAAATCGCAGAGGTCAAATGATTCAGAGGCAGCACCCGCTCTTTTAAAAACCACATCGCACAGCCCAAGATGAGTAAAATGAGACCGCACATTAATAGACATAGCCCTAAACTAGTTCCACAGATGAAAAGGACAGCGAGTTTTCTTGTCCTTGATGTCTCTGGAAAGTATAGAAGAATTTGTAAACAGCATTTAGTTCAGTAGGATGAGCGTTAATTAGCAACAAGAACCAGTTGCACAAGAATATCTGTTTTTGTTGCGGGGGTATATACGGCACATTTTGAACGACACAGTGTGTGAATGTATCATTGAAATGTGTAATCCCCGAGCAGCTGGGGAGCGTGTGTGATGGAGAGAGCTGGGCTTCATCACAGCCTCCACAGGAGACGCGACCAGAGTGAGGGAGACAGACAGAGACGTAGAGATTGAGAGGGAGAAGGAGGGAGGAGGAGAGACACCATACTGACAGTATGAATGATACATCATATGATTGTCTTGGACAGAGCTGTTCTCTCTGACTGCATATACTGCACTCTCCCACTGTCCTCCATTTCACAAGCCCTGGTGGACTGATTTATTACACTCAACAAAACTGCTATACGAGACTCGCTGTTGCTGCCCATACGTTTTCAAAGTTTTTCTCAGGGGGATTTTCCCAGAATAAATGTGTGTGTTTTCTTATTTTAATTTATCATTGTTTGTGTTTCCCCACTAAGAGTGATGGCTAGTCTTACTTAAGTAAATATGGATGCAAACTTAGATTTTAAAGTATTTTAGACGAAAGCAGTCAGTTCAAACTTTGTATTTTCCCCGTAACTATCCATAATGACAAAAAACGTTTTCTAATGACGTTATTCAATGGCTCTTGACTTTGTTTTTTGCTAGCTGTTAAAAGATCAATAGCAAAATCACACAAAAGTGGCGTATCGAGATATATTTAAGGGGATATATCTGAGATCCACTTTTGTTTTATCTACCATGTACTTGTCAATAAGGATCAATAATACTTGCAGTATGAAGCCTTTCCTTCCTTCTCCTCCCTCCGCTCTTCAAGCAAAGGGCCGGAATAAACACATGTCATCAGTTGGAGAACAAGAATGGTGTGTTTGTGGGATGTAGGTTACATTTCAAAGGTTTGAAAGGCCAGAGAAAGCTACCGTGTGTGAATTATTGAAGAGGTAAGGGATAGGATGGAGAATATGAGTGAGTAGCATTTAGAGTTCAGAAGAGCTGGCTCACAGTGAAGTTATGTGTGCACGACTACGATGGTAAATCTATATATGCTAACCTTTCTTTGTCTTTAGTTTTATTGAAATTGACTGTTCAGGGGGCCGGTATTTAATCAGGATAGTACGGAGTGGATTCAGTCCCTCCTGATTCCAGACCTCCTTCATTCCTCAACTTACAAACTGTGTACGAGGATGATGAAATCTGCCCAATTCTGCCTGGAACTCATATCCAGCTTTTTGACATTTTCCCACTCGATAAAAACTCCAGCTTTACCCTCACAATCCAGCACTGTTATTCAGTTTGAAATAACTAAAACATTGTTGTTCCTGATGATATTTGCCACACAATCACGGTATTGAAACATCACACAGTATAGCTTCTCTAAGCACTTAATTGGTTTTGGACATATACATGTTGTACTGCCCTTTCGCACCTATTTTCTAAATGTGCCCATTTACCGTAAATAGAGACAATCATCAGAAATGACAACATATGGAATTGCTAAAAGGATTAGGCATAAACATCTCCCGTATCTCCAGCCGCCGCCCCGCTGAGGGAGGGCAGGTCGGCAAATAGGCTTTTCACATTTCAGACACCACAATGTCACTCCATCTCATTGCGGCATCCATTACGTGCTACCTTGGGAATGAGGAGAGGTCCATGCAGAGAATCAGGGCAGAAAATGGCTGCCCGTGAGGAGGGGTAAAATGGCCAGCGTTATTATTCTGGCTCCCCCCAGGGGGAATTGGCCTGAATATAGATATGCAACATTATAAAACCAGGTTATTATCTGGGTGCGGGGTAACGGCCTCTTGCCTCCCTCTCCCCTATGACACATACACACTGATAAACACACATGCACACGCACGAGCACGCACATATTATAAAATGTGTGCTGGTGTATAGCATACTGTGAGGATTGTCGCGCTTCTTGTGATTGAGAGATGTTTTCCACCCCTCTTGATGCCATTTGTCTGTTTTCATGTTTCTTTACTTTTTGGGATTTCTTTTATTTACAGAAAATTAGCATCATGCTTCCCCCTGTTCTCCTCTCTGCCATTACCCTCCAAGTATACATCATTTTATGGTGCAATGATATTTCTATTTTCCGTAATGTAGCTTTATATCAGCGAGTATTATTCACTTATGGGCTGCTTGCTTTCAAACATAAAATTACTTTGGTAATAAATGTGTTATTTGAGTCGATATCGTGTGTGTGTGTGTGTGTGTGTGTGTGTGTGTGTGTGTGTGTGTGTGTGTGTGTGTGTGTGTGTGTGTGTGTGTGTGTGTGTGTGTGTGTGTTGTGTGTGTGTGTGTGTGTGTGTGGTGTGTGTGTGTGTGTGGGTGTGTGATGTGTGTGTGTGTGTGTGTGTGTGTGTGCTGTGTGATGTGTGTGTGTGTGTGTGTGTGTGTGTGTGTGTGGTGTGTAGGTGTGTGTGTGTGTGTGTGTGTGTGTGTGGTGTGTGTGTGTGTGTGTGTGTGTGTGTGTGTTGCAGAATATACCTGGCATGTTGAGCCGAGAGTAGATATTCACCACAATGATCTGGCTGTTTTTCACACACGGTCAAATGGACCTTCAGTGCTATCTCTACATGCAGCATAGGATTGACACAAGCAATTTAAATTAGGAATAAAGCCACTGCCACCCCTCTCTGCCTCTGTCTCTCACTCTTCATATGTCTTCCTCTTTCTATTTATGCTCTTATCTTCCTCTCCTCCTCTGTATCTTCCTCTCTCAGTTCCGTCTTCCTCTTTGCCTCCTTCCTCTCTTGTTCTAAATTTCCCTTTTTTCTGGTGGTCTCTGCTGATTTAGCCCTCCTTCCACAGATTCCCCCCCTTCCACCAGATGATTTTCGTACAGTTTAATAGCCCTCTCTCTTCTCTTCTTCCACCTCCCTCTATCTGTCTATCTGACTTCTCCAGGTCCGCACTAATTCCCTCCTTTATTCATGAACCTTAGCCTGCTGGGTTAGTTGGATTGGTGTGTGTGTGTGTGCATGTGACTTTAGCCTTGTGTGTGCATTTGTGTGTGTGTGTGTGTGTTTGCGCACACGAGAGGAGAGGGCTGACAGTAAATAGGAATATGAATCTTTAAGGGCCTGCTGCTACTGTGGCTGAAATGACTTTTCTGAGCCGCAGTGATTTTCCAAGAAGGATGTTGATGAGGGCCGGATTGCAGGAGATGTGTATACGTGTGTGTGTGCGTGTGTGTGTGCTTTGGTTACTGCATGTCTGTTTTGTCTATATGTGAATATATTTAAAGAAAAATACTGCAATCTCTGTCTTCTTGTCTCCAAATCTGCTTTCTAAATCCAAAATCCTTTTAACTTTATCATCTCTTTTGTTTTTCGCCAAAAAGCCACATTTGTTCAGTGCAGTGTTTCTCTGAATTGAGATATAAAATGGATCATACATGACATTTAATAAAGCAGTTTTTACATAACTGTTATGTTTTGGTCAACTTTCTATCAATTTCCCTGCCTGACAAAATAATACAAACTCTGAAACGTTTCCATTTAAGCGTAAATGATCCCTAAATCCATTCAAAATATGAATGAATTTATCTAAATATAAAATCTCCACTCGTATTTTGGCTGTTTTATTTATTTATTTTTTCCCAATCGAAGTTCACAAGCCCCCCCCCGCTCCCTTTGGTTGCAGAGGGGACTCTAAATGACTCTTTGAGCACCACGGCCATGTGTCCAGAGCACAAAGTGTCAGGCTGATTACTCACCGCTGACCATGATGAGTCAGCAATAATTCATTAGCGGCCCCAGAGCACAGTTGGGAGAGCAGCTGGGGGTCAGGGTTGGGGTCGGAGGTCAGGTGGGGAGGTACCGCTCACTGAATTAAAATAAGTGGCTGGCCTTGGTGCGTTCGAGTGCTATCAAAAATATTTGACATTTGGTGGAATTCAGTGGGGACATGAAATGCCAAATGTCAAAGAAATAGGAAATATTTATTCGGGAGATGTAGATAACAAATAAACAGAAACAAAATCCAGTGCTTCTTAGTATTGTTGCTGAATTTTGACGTAACTCAACACTCAAGTTTGCCACCAAAATAAACCCTGCATATTCATATACTCATGGTAGATACAATGAATGTACAACATATTAAGATAGCCCCCACCTGCTATTCATTTGCAGCTGCTTCTGTGTATCTCCCTTTTGTCCAATTCATGATGTGTGTGTGACCTTACACTTTATTTTGTGATTTGTGCTTACATTATTCCTCCAAATGACCCTAATGTATTGCCCATAATGCACACTTCATTCTTTGTGCACCATGTATAATCAAACCAGACTTCATTTGACTTTTTTCTTTACTTTTACATTTTTGCTTGCCTCCTAAAAAAAGCTCATCACGCCTCACAAGGTTGGCTTATAGGCTACAACTGTTTTTACATTAGATTAGATTTAGCTCTAGATGGAAAGCTTAGAAAGGTCAGCGGGTGAGATACTCCTGTTTCATAAACTAATCAAACCTGACAACCCCATCAAAAAGGTCCAGGCAAATGCTGACAGATTCCACACAAAAAAAAGGATTGAGTGTGTGTGTTTGAGAATGTGTACATTTACTTCTATGTAGTGTGGATCTACCTGCTACAGTGTGCCTGTGTCTGTCACTAGCCTCCATCACATTACCATACAGCCGTGGCATCTCTGGCAGCCTTCTGAAGCCTCAAATCTGATAAAAACAGAGATAAATCTGATCTCTGATCTTCCTGATGAATATGATAAGACCTGCTCCAGGTTAATGGACCTTGACACCTATCAGGGCCCCGGGTAGCACTGATCCTGGATCAGAGGCGGAAGAGACTGTGGAGGTGGAGTACGAGGGAGTGAGATCCCGGAGGGGGGTTAGTGGAAGCTGCCCTGCCCTGAGAGGGGATCGCAGGCTGGGCTTGGATGACAGCCACGGCTGGGTGACGGTCCAAAGCCCCCTGCTCTTGTCTGTGCTGAGACTGAGGAGGGGCTCGTACACACACACACACACACACACACACACACACACACACACACACACACACACACACACACACACACACACACACACACACACACACACACACACACACACACCCACACCCACACACACATGCACACACTTTCTGTGTTTCTTTTCCTCATTTAAATTCTCCCATCCTATCTCCTCTCTTGCAAATTCTTGTAGACTCTTCCTTTCTTCTCTATTTCTGTTTTTCTCTATCACACACACACACACACACACACACACACACACACACACACACACACACACAACACACACACACACACACACACACACACACACACACACACACACACACACACACACACACACACACACACACACACACACACACACACACACACACACTCACACAGGGATCTGGGGGATATATAGGGGTGTTGTAGAGCTACTGATGGGGCTCTGCTTTGATGCCCAGTGGGAGATTACAGGGCCAAGAAGCAGAGATAAAAGTACAACTGAAACACAGGTATCTGCTCTTGCTTATGCTTTGCAAACACATTCACCTACACACATCCATAACACATGTTCCGAGCCGGCCTAGACACACACACACACACGCACACACACACACACACACACACACACACACACACACAAACACAACTACATACACAGCAACATCTAATGGCTAGTCAGTGACACTGAGGTCTTAGCCCCTGTCTGCCAGTCCTCATTTGTTTCCCAGCCCCTCCTCTGTGTGTGTAGCAGTTGCACTTGCTACCGGGTGTCTTGTTACTCCTCAGAAGGTCTATTGATTTAACTCTTGCCACAATCTATAACACTATTGTCTTGCCTTAAGTGTCTCATCTGTACAATTCACTGGCAGGAGTCTATACATCAAAAACCCTGCCTGCTTAAGGATATTGGTATTCTGCAACATGCTGGGAATTCTTTTTATTTTTTCTCAGTGAATTTCACATTTCTTTGCACGCTCAACCTCACTTTTTTAAGATGCTCGCAGCTAATCAAAACACGGGATGGTCCGGGTTTATTTTTACTACCGTTGTGTTTACGAAGTCAGTATTTTACTTTGAGATATCATACAGTATTGGTGTAGAGCACGAGTTATGCTTTAGATGATCTCAGTGTGGGATATATTCAGTGTTGTTGTGGGATTTTGGCATATTGAAAAACAAATATATACAAATATATACACAGGCCTACTATTGAGGAAAAAAGAAAATAAGTGCTTTACCTCAAATGAAATAAAAATATATATATTTTCAGTGCCATTCATCATCTTGCATGCATTGATATTTGAGCATCCTTGATCCTTTTTGTCCAAGCAGATCAAATCTTCCTGTAAGCAGAGAAACACCCTTGTATAGCCATATATTGGTAAAGCTTTCCTATGACAATGGGACTTTAACAATCGTCAATATTTGCATAGTTCTTCTTCCTCGATAATATACTATGAGTTTTAGGCCACAGTGCACAAATCTCAAGGTTACCTTTCAGAATCTGCCGGGGTCTTATAATTGATTACCTCCAAGTGGCACCTCAATACAAATCGTTCACAAGGTAATATGGCCTTTTTTCTAAGCGGTATTAATTGATCTGGTAAGAATGGTTAGAGAAACAAAATTGGTGGCTAGGCAGGTGAATAGCACGGATGCTGAATAGCAGAATTCCAAGACGACGTTTCTTTACCTTTTCATAGACGCAGGGTTCTCTGAAGATCTATTCTTCTGGGGCAAGTGTTGGAGTTTTGTCCTGCAACGTCCTGCTGTCCCTTTGCTCGAGAGGGGTCATTAGGATTCTGCTGCTGCATGGCCTGCAGCATTGTAAGCAGCTAATTTGATAAATATAAGTGCTTTTCACTAGCACAATGAAAGTTACTTGGCCCTATTACATTTCACCTGAGAAAGGGAGGCATAAGCCGACAAGAAGGAGTAAACTGAAATGTGTGTAGATCCTGATTATTATTGGAGGATCACGGCCTTGCTTGAAATAACCTCAGCAAATAATATTTAAATGTAGAATCAGAATGATATTGTCAAATGTGTGCATGTACTAGCCTGGTAGTGAAGCATTGTTAATGTTGGATCATATATTTTTATTTTACCACATTTGGATTGGGTTGGAATATTGAAATACGTAACTTTTTAGCATCATAGCTTCTAATTACACAATTAATCATAATGATAAATTATGCAACATCGGTAGTATTGCTTAGTTTCACGTCTCTATCCTACAGTTTTCATCCTCAGTCCATATAGAATTAGCCACTGATCTCCATCCATCTCCCCGTCACGTTGCAGTCGATCTGGTTGTCACGGTGAAGACCTCTGTCACTGCGGTGTGATCGGCGGGAGGTGCTTGTACCTCATCCCAGTAACGGCTCAGCAGGATGTGACACGGGCCCAGCAGGAAGTGGAGGTGATTAGAGAGGGACAGGCTTATGAGGATGCCATTACGCTGGGAAATGATCAGAGGTGTTTCATTAGGGGCCACCAACACTACAGATGCCACACTGAGGAAATGTCCCCATTGGTTAATAAACACGTGACGACCGTGTTTCCAATTACATGTTGCAGAAAAAGAAAATTGTCAATCACTCAATTATTTGCAGACGCTTACTTTGATCCTTAACGTGTTTTTGGCCTCTTTGTCCAAGATTTTCACTGTTTATGACTTTGACTGATGTCGTAATTGCAAAATCGTTTACAATATTAAAGGGAATGATCCCTATTCTTAATTGTATTTAACAAACCGTGATTGTTTTTATCTATCCATCTATATATTTTCTATTTTCATGAAAAATAGCATTCCCTCTCTGATGCACACATTTTCACAAATAATTCATTCCATCTCTGTATTGGTCCAGAATATTTACACTGGAAATCAAATTCTGTTGTTGTTTCTGGTGCAGGTATGAATAAAAACATGAGGGTTATTTTCCAGGCAGAATAATGTGCCATTGGCTCCTTTTCCTCTGGAGTTCCATTGCCCTAAAATGAGGCCGGTCAGATGGGGAGTGATGGCGCTCCATGATGGTATTATACGATCACTACCTACCCTTCCTCACCTTCTCCCTGTCGCCGTGTCCCCCCCCCCCCCCCCCCGCCTCATTTCAGCCTCACCCCAGTGTCCACATACTAAAACCAACCATTTTGGATGCGCATCACTGTCATTCCATTATGACGGGAGCATGCAAGCGTGCACCAAATGTGGAAAGATCACAAATATGTATGGACTAATGCGGACATACTGACATTGTTTCATAATGGTAAAAACCCTCTGCCAGAATAGACCATTTCAAAATCTGTTTGGTATAGAAAGATATTGCAGCTACCGTATGCTGAGATGCATTCAGCTTTATAGCACGTCTTAATGTCATACTGTGACTCCATAGAGCTGCAGCAGCTCTATGGAGTCACAGTATGACATTAAGACGTATGACAGTGTGGGAATGTAACTAAGTACATTTACTCACTGTACTTTTGGGGTACGTGTACTTTACTTGAGTATTTCCATTTTCTGCTTCTTCGTACTTTTACTCCTCTAAAAAAATGTTGACACTAGTAATTACTTTTTACTTTTGTTTATATCATATACTGTATACTTTCGACTAATGTACTCAGTTATTTTCAAAATTGTGCCACATAATAACGTATTACAACATTTAAAAACATGTATTTTCTTATGAGAAAAACTGAAATATCATTAAAAAAAAATACAACACTATAATTTTACTATTGAAACTTGAGTTCATTTAGTTGAAAATACTTCTGTAACACTTGGATCCAAGGACGGACAGTTGTAATGGAGTATGTATAGACTGTGATATTAGTACTGTTACCTTAAGTAGAGGATCTGAGCAGTACTTACACCAAATTGCTATGATACTGTACTCCACATAAAGTACTATAAATACATCCTCTATAGATAAATAATAACCAGTGTTCATTATTCAAATGATGTGTTGCGATCTTCTTTGCATGCTGTATCGTTGCTCCTGTTGTCCTTGAAATATGTCAGAATGTCTTTTATTAGTCCGTAAGCCATCAGTACATCTCCCTGAACATCCAACATCCCTCTATCCCTGTACTTTAGCCACTATGCTGATTATAATTCTTTATTCCGTCTTTGAATAGGAACTATACCTCGGAGCCAGACTGTTCATTTATCCATGCTGAAGCTTTCTATTGAATGTAACAACGGGCCTACGCACGGTAATGTTCATAGCAGGAACTTGATCCTCGCATGATGGCTGTGTTAAGATGGCAGATAGGAAACAAAATCCTCCCTAGCGGTGCCTTCATGTTTGATATGCAGGCCCTCCTCACATGTGGCTCCCTCTATGAATACTTCACACGTTTCTTTATATATATTTACTCACACATTTTTATTAGGGGGAATTATGTCTCGGAAATGTCAAGGTTAATTTCCCAGTAAGGAAAGAGTGAGACGAATGGGGCGAGGCCTGCAACAGGGTGGGTGGTTGTGTGTGTGTGTGTGTGTGTGTGTGTGTGTGTGTGTGTGTGTGTGTGTGTGTGTGTGTGTGTGTGTGTGTGTGTCGTGTGTGTGCGTGTGTGTGTGTGTGTGTGTGTGTGTGTGTGTGTGTGTGTGTGTGTGTGTGTGTGTGTGTGTGTGTGTGTGTGTGTGTGTGTGTGTATGTGTGTGTGTGTGTGTTAAAAAAACACACAAGAGAGGACATTAGCCCATGTAGGATGGATATAAATATCTTTATTAATCACATATCTGTTATACAGTAGCAAGCACTTGATCGGATTTAGGGTAAAGTAAAGAGAGACATATGGATCAAGATTAAAAAAAGAGCACAATTAATAATTTATTGGCAGAAAAAGGCAAAAGAAAGAGAAGGCAAAAATAAATTGTTCTTCATGAAAGTTATTTTTTACAAGTGAATTCCAAAACACAACATTATTACAATGTATAATGTTGTTCCCAAGACACAATAATGCAGTGCAGTTAAAATCGTGAGTCATCAAAACGATATGGACATGAATGCAGACGTCATGGTACCATCTTCGTCAGACAACTTGAAACTGATGACAGGAAAGTTAAGACACGTCACAACAAAAAGAGAGAGCAGAAGGTGAGCCGGATGAAATGTTTGGTATTCAGTCAAAAACCAAATATCAGTACCTTGACGTGCAAAAACAAAGAATAAAGTGCATGTCGCGGTTTCATTTCCTGCCCCTGCAATCTCTCTCCCTTCCATCCAATTTACCCTCTTTCTTCCTGTTTGGTGAGACATTTTCCCCTCTGCTACAAAGCCGACGTCATGTTCAGAGCTTTTCTACATAAGTGTTTCATGTCACTGCTTTTCCCTTAAAACACACTTGCTTATTCCGTGTGTTCTCCGTCTCATATTTGGGTTTGAGAGTGGATAGGTAACATTAAAGAGCTATCACTTTCTCTCTGTCATTCCCCCTTCTTCATACAGCATTTGATCTGAAGCCAGATATGGCTTTTAGATGTGGATGCGGACATACACACACACACACACACACACGGAATACCTGCATGCAAACACATGCACTAGCACAAACAATGCACACACTGTTGTCTGACTGACAGATACACAGTTTGAGGGAACACACGTAGACGCACACTCAAACACGTGCAAAAACACACCTTTATCTCGCAAAGGCTTTTATTTTGTGTATTTCCTCCTCGCCAAACATCAAAAGGCGAATACCTTCTCACATCACACAGACAAACAACAATATTACAATCCTCGGTACTCGACAACGCCATTTTCAAATGTCCCACCCCTTGACAACTTGTGGATTGGGTTGAAGGAAAAGAGGATTCAAACAAAACAACATGAAAACAAAACAAATACCACCTACAGCCGATGAAATATGCATGGCAGAGGACGACTACCTTTAAACTGACTACTGTCAGAATTAATAACCTATAAATACAGTGGCTGTCTTCCACAGGTGTTTGTCTGAGTGCCTTTATTCAGTCCATGTTCTATTTGTGCACTTACTTCTGTTTGCTTGCGATTGCTGTCAATATAATACAAAAAAAGAAATAATTAGGCAGAATTCTAGTTCTGTTTCACATTTTCTTGTTTTTGTGTCATATAACTGTTCAAACAAGCTTAGATAATATGAACAGTTATGGGAAGCAAGTACAAATCGTTCTGAAAGTCAAAATGAATGCAGTAAGAATGTGCCCGTCGGAGAAACCTTGATATATTAGATCCCAATATCTCATATTTTCTTTTACTCTCGCCTTTGTTCACTTTCTTTCTGATCTGTAATTGAAAAAGCATTCAATTTTTATTTTTCACCGCTATCCAAAGGCTAAATCCAAAACGCCAGCCAAGAGGTTAGCCTGGTCACCTGGCACCCACAGGCTCTCTCTCTCCTACTCTCTCACACACACTCACAAACACACACACACACACACACACCTGGCTGCTGTGCTTCAATAAACTGTAAATTCCTCCTCTGCGCCCACCATACCCAAGCTAACCCTTTAAAAGTCGCCCGCCTCCACCTTGTAATGCATGAACTCACAGACACACACATACATACTCACACACAACAGACAAGTCCAAACACACAACAAAACAATGTGGCTTAGTGGATGGTGTCAAATTTAGTGGCCACAGGGATCTGGCTGGGGTCGTAAATCTATATCTAACATGTGAGAAAATCTCTACATGAATATCTGGAGACGCACGGGGGGGGGGGGGGGAAGTGAGAGACAGACGGCACGATATAGAGGGAGAGACAAAGGGGAAGGAAGAGTCTTGTAGGGAGAAGGAGACACAAACGGCATTGGGAGGTATAGAAAGGAAATAAACAAACAGATGCAAGGCGGTAGAAAACTGAATGGAGAGTAGGCGACAAAGCAGGGGAGGAGAGGAGGGAGAAATAGAAAGATAGATTCACAGACACAGATAAAGAGTGAGGGAGATACATGACCCCCTCTCTCGCTAACAATGGCTCTTCATGTGGTGCCCAGCTTAGCAGGCGAGCCTCTGGAATCAGGAATGTGGAATGTGGGATTTCAGGCTTGGAAGTGATAGCTACTGTCTGTGTGTAATATTTAGGGCCGACACAGGGAGCCCCTGGCACCCCACGAAACACACGAAAACACACACAACACACGAAACCCACGGACGCCACTGCTGCGTTCTGCCGCACCAATGTGTGTACAGACGTGTAGAACATTTAGGCACATAGCTAGATATATACAGTATTGTGGGTTTTATTTTTAAGTTGTACATTTCTAAGAAAAAAACCTTTGTGGATTTTTCTTTTCGCTGAATTATCTCCATTGTCAGATCACTTTTGTCAGTTTAATTATAGTTCTTATGACATGTGGTAGAAGACATATGTATACACTTTTAACTTAAGTCGATGTAGCAAGACAACAATGAGTAAAATAAAAGTAAAAATACTAGTTGTAAGTTTTATATTGTTATATACTTTTGGAAACCCATCACGGATTTTAAACTTATTTTAAAAAAGCTGGAGAAATCGTCTGTGGGTGTTTGCACCTGCTATATCTGACTGTATATGGATTTCAATGACTACTTTTTTTTTACGATGTTGTATTTTAGTGTTGCCTCTGTGTTTAGTGTCCTGTCTGTCTGTAACTTTGTGTGGTAGTGTTACCACTGACGGGTCTCTCTTGAAAATGAGACCTTGTATCTCAATGAGATCTACACCTGTATAAATAAAGGCTAAATTGCATAATTGGATTCATATGCACTATAATTGCAATATTGTATTTTGAAAATGAGTTTAATCCATAACAATGCATCATATTTGATTTGTTGATCTTATGTTTTGAATGTCAATTATAATCTAAGTATTGCCATTTAAATATGCTTAAAGTAACAAAAGTAAAAGTGCTCCTTATGCATAATGGTCAATTTCAGAATCAAATGTATTAATTTACTGAATTATGATTATTGATGAATTCATGTTTTCACGTTACATCTATAACTAATTTGAATTACTTTACATACAGCTTCTGGATTTCTTATATTAAAATTAAATGTTAATGTTTACTTATATAAATATTATGTTTTATCTAATATCCTGAACCTATAAAGTAACTAGTAACTAAAGCTGCCAAATTATGTAGTTAAAGGTGGGGTAGGTAATTTTGGAGAAACCAGCTCGAGTGCGCTAGAATTTGAAAATACACAACCGGAGAAAATCTGCCACTTCCTTACAGAGCCCCTCCTCCAACACACACGAACGCGCACATGACCAATGAGGGCACGACATAAGTTTGTGCACAGATGGAAGGCTGACAGGCAGGTAGGCCATCCAGTTATTTTAGCCGGGCCGGCTAAAATGATTGGTCGTGCTTTTTACAGTACTACGGCTTCCACAGATGACATTTTTTTATGGATTTGTTGTCAAAGCACTTCAGATATTCATTGCTATCGGGATGTTAAGAGCATTCCATGGAGTATAACAAAAAGTGTATCTCAAGCCGGTTTCTCAAACTTACCTACCCCACCTTTAATGTTTACTTATATAAATATTATGTTTTATCTAATATCCTGAATTAACTAAAGCTGCCAAATTATGTAGTTAAGTATAAAGTACAGTTAAAATACTCCGGGAAAGTACAAGTACCTCAAAATTGTATTTGAGTAAATATACTTTATTACATTCCATCATTGTGTAGCAGCCCTAATGCGCCTCAGAACTCAGATCCACAAATGAATAGAGTGTAATCGTCCCTGCATAAATATCAAGTTGTGGGAATACACACACACACACACACACACACACACACACTGTATATTATCACTCTTTGTCTCTCACTCTCTGTCTCTCACAGACAGACCTAACACACACTGCTGCTAACACAGGAGACAGTTGTTGCTGGCCGCCCCAACGCCTGTCATGGCTGTTAGGCCAAATCCCATGAATTATGGCTCTTCCAGATGTAAGAGATTTCTAAGCTGCCTCCAACGGCCTGCGGTCTGTGGTATA